>NW_025336479.1:13332608-13772273 GCF_004798865.1 Varanus komodoensis | reverse complement strand
ATCATGTTGTAAGCCGCCCCGAGGTTTCGGCAAGGGGCGGCATAGAAATGTTATAATAATAATAATAATAATAATAATAATAATAATAATAATAGCATAGAAAAAGTCAGAGAAGAAGGAAAACATGCAGACATAAAAGAAAAAATATATACTATTTGAGAGCATGGCTATAGAGCCTATGAACACCTGCACCCAAAAATTTACGATTCCACCACTTGAAGTACCAACCAATATTAAATGGTGAATATTCTATTGGGAATGAAAGGGTGAGCATGTGATCTTTGGAAAAAAGTGAAAAGTCTTGCTGTGGAATCAGTCATTCTTTATAATAAAGTTGCTGCTTCTCATTAAAAACAAACCACACACTCACACACCCCAGAACTATTTTTTAATACCAGGTAAAGAAGAGATAATTGAAAAAGTGCATTGTGTTGCCTCTTCCCACATTCTTTTGATCATACAAGTGTTGCTGCCCACTGTCCTGGTTCCCACAATGCAGTTTGAATTAAAAGGCTGACAAACTTAAGTTGAACCGTTCCTTCATTTAAAAAAAAAAAAAAGCAGAAATGTTCTTCAAAGTTATTGCTTTGTCTTTTTGTTTTTTCTGCACCTTTCATCTCCAAAATAATATTTCCTCCCTGTTTTCACAGCACTGAACAGTCTTTATGAAAATCCAATTAAACACCTGCATCTTCAATCAGTGATTACTGAATTAAGTGAATAATGCATCCATTGATTGTGGATTTCAGGTTTATTAGTCTGAAGACACAAGAAGGTTTATGGATCAAACCAAAGACTTATCTAGACCAGGACTCTGTTATGATGGTGCCTAACCCGTTGGCCATGCATAGCCCACAGACAAGTCACAAAGGCAATGGCTCCTCCCTGCAGGCGATATTGAAAGGCAATATACACCCAACAAGACAGCCTTTCTGCTTATGAATGTGCCAAACCAAATGTAAAGCCACCAGTGTTAGTGGTCTTCACTACAACTTATGGTCATAGAAAAAATTATCAGCTAGACCCCGTTGATATAGTCAAGCCATTCAGCTTCATGGGATGACCCCAGCTTCTAGTATCACAGGAAAGATTTTGGCTCTGTTTTGCTTTTTATTCATTAACCTGTTATTGATACATTAGAGGACTTTTCCTGTTATCCCATGACTCCTAAGTTTGCTCAGAAAGATGATAGCAAAAGCCTTTTGAAACTCCCAAGGAAGAAATCTGTACTAGATCATCTCTGTCCATTTATTTATTGACACCATCTCAGAAATCTAAACAGTTAGTGAGATAGGATAGACTTTTCAGGGGCCGATTCTTTTTTTTCGCAGGAGACATCCTTTTATATGCTTGCTAATTTTATGCTTAAACATACTTTTTACTAAATTAGCAGAGTGCCTTTTTGGTTAAGGGGTAGGATATAAATCTAATAAATAAAGAAACAAACAATTTCCAAGATTTCTGTTTTCAAGAGCAAGTATATTCTCTAATAATTCCATTAGGACTGCTTCTTAACCCTGCTGGTGGCCTGCTGGACTTAGTGGTACCTTTACCAAACCGCAGGATACATTCCAGCTGGGCCTGTTCTTGTGGCTTTGAGTAACACTCAAGAGCCCTGAAGAGACATGTCCCTCTTGATTTCCTGCCATCTTTCTTTTTAGAAGTTCCCCCATTTTCGAGGCACGTCCTCTTTTGAAGTGAAATGTGCTTTTGTTGGATTTCTCTGGCAATTTTCCAGTTACATATAAATTATACATACCAATATTGAAAGTCCTGTTTGCCAAGCACTTTATTAAGGACTCACTACTCTACTTGACAATATCTGTCTCCTGCTTGAAAAGATTATGGGCCAGTTCAGATGTTAACAAACGGGTAATAATCTTTCCTATATGCAGCGGGATATGACTATCAGGACGGTGGAAGAGTCTACAATATGCATATTTAGGCATATACACAGAGGTGCAAATAGGCTTTGTGAGTAATCTGGGTGGCAGCATTCACAGCTAGCAATAGAAAGACCCGTGTGTAGAAAGTGTTCCTTGTGAAAACATCTAAAAAGCATAATCAGATGTTTCTAGTGCTAGGTTGTGATTCCCACTGCTAAATCTCTGCGAACAGAAAAATCTTTGTGGCTGGGGTATGGGGTTATAAGAGGATAACTCTAGAAGGTCCACAGATAAGGGGAAGATGAGGTCACTCTCTTTCTTTAAAGATAGGAGCTGGGAGCAGGGAGAAAGAAAGACCAAAATGACATGGTTTTCTAGTTAATGAACTGTAGGACACCAACATAAATAGCTCTCATCAATATCAATAGCAATAATTTTATTTGTTATTAAATTTGGTAAATGTGCCTATTAGAGATACAGACTCTTATTTGCAGTCTTTAAACTCATTGACTTTACAAGGCATGCTTTGAATAGATTTTTGTGCGTGGCTGTCACATTGAAGCATATGCTACTTAGTTCTGACAGGTCAGTGGAGAGGCTGACACTCTGTCTGTGCAGTGTGACATATGTTACATAAGCATTAGGTTCATTAACTTACTGACAACACAACCAAATAACACATTATAGATACATGCATGAATTGACAAACAAGCTCTTTAAAAAATCATCACACAAAATCTATTGAATGAGTGGCAATAAAGCGTATTTCAGCCTTTGAAGGAAGGTGATGGATTCATCACCTACAACTATTCCGTTGTCAATATCCCCTTTGCATGGCAAACCAGCCTGGTCATTGAGGTCATCGGATGCCATGCTCCGTAGTGGTTCAACATGGCCCTGTGATCCACCCGGAGCTCACCAGGCGTCCACACGCCAAAGTGGTGGCTCCATCTCTGTGGAGCTCCATCCTTTGGAACTCAGGCAGGCACCAATTTTTGGCACCTGCTGAGGACATCTTTATATGCAGAAAACTGAAAAAAGAGGGAGGTTATTTATTGGCATTGTTTTAAAAATGTTGATTATGGCATTTTATTTTTATCTGTTATTGTTCACTACTCCAGAATCTGATTATATGTGGAATTTATAAACATTGTAAATAGATACTTAACAAACAGAAGAATGTCTATATAATTTGGAAACTTATTAGAGCAGGGGTTCCCAACTCCGCAGCCCTCCAACCTGCTTGTTTCCTGCTATCACCCTCAAGGCATTGTCCCTCGCACTGTTCTTCCTGCCTCAAGAGGCACCATCTACTGATGTCTTACAAAAAACACAATAGCAGCACTGGTTCTTCTGGTCTCCATGGTTCCTTCTGTCAACTCCTTCTTGGTCTTGTCCTCCATACTAGCATGTTGGCCATTCTGGGTGCTTTGCTAGCCAGGAATGCTCAGGTACCCGTACCATTCAGCGTTTTCACTGCTCCTCTCCATGCATAACCATGTTGAAGGCTATATATGGAAGATAAAACAGCTGTGTAGATGAGTACAGGAGATGTCTGGCCTGCTTTTGCAAAAAATATAAATGGCAGGAAAAGGAGAGTAAAAGTCTTGGTATTTTTGCAAAAAGAGCACAAAGCGTTTTGCCTAATGAACATTTCTAGAGGCTCCACCCATCAAGGCTCCTCCAAGTGGCTTTCAAGGTCACTGGCGAGGTTGCTGCTTCAGGCAAAAGCATCCTGCCTTCCTCAACAAGACCTGGTTGCTCTGACTTTGTGCTCTGCTTGCTTTGCTCTCCTCCCTCACCCACTCCAGCGATGAGTCTTCTCCTGCATCTGTGACTGCAGCACCCAGTGAGTGGCCCCTGCGGTTGAGAGGGAAGGACAACTCTCCTCGCAGGGAAGCTTCCCCGTCCCACATTTTCCTCCAGCCGAGTTCCTTTCCCCCGGCTGCCATTTTGCTTGTCATGATTGAGGCTTGGCAGGCAGGTAGTGATGTGGATGTGCACTTGCATGTAATTTGAAACCGACTTAATAACATATCCTCTGCTCCAGGTGAGAGCCTGCCCTTTCAGTTGCTCTTTCTCTCTACCTGCCTGCTTTTGGAGGCCCCAAATTTTTTAAAGTATTTTAAATGTATTTTTAAAGTATTATAGATTAAAACCTCAAGGCAGTGTGTTTATTAGGAAATAAATCTAATAGTATTCAATGTACTTAGGATTGCAACTCTGCCATCTGGTAGGTCAGATTCATAATCTCTTAGTTATAATCTATCAACCCCTAAAACTATACTTTCATATTTTTATTTATTCAAGCATAATATTGAAACTCTGCAATTGCTGCTCTGCTAAAATTTCTGCAAGATGTCCACAAAAGAAAGTGCTGTATTACAGAAATGAAAAATTGCAAATAAATACTTAGTACTTGTTTGTTTTAAACAAACATAGAACAGTTTGCCTGATTTGTCTTAAACTGCCTCAGTATTAAAGGAATACAATGTTAAAAGGCACTTTGAATCCTGTCACAAGAGCTACTCAATATATCAAGGAGAGAAGCGAGTGAGCAAGAGAAATTATCTGAAAAATCAATGTTTTTGCAGCAAAAGAGTTTTAGGCAGCATGTTGAGGATAACCTGGCGACTGCAAGGGCAAAGACATTTTTTCAGTCTTCATCATGAAGTTGATGTCTTTCTCAAGGAGAAAGGAAAAGGTCACAAAGTAATACTTTCTGGCCCTGGATGGATTTTGAGTTGGCTTTCTTAACTGATATCAGAGAGCATCTGAACACATTGACTCTAAGCTTTCAGGGAAAAGGAAAGCTTCTGTGTGACATATATTCTGAACTGAAAGCTTTTGCAGCAAAACTAAACATTTTTGTGAAGCAATTTAATGACAGTAATTTTTCAAACCTATGCTGCAATGGCCTAAAATTTGAGAAGGAAGCGAATTTACTATTCATTGCTAAAAGACACATCAAAGCACTGAACCTATTGCAGGTAGAATTCCAGAACAGATTCACTGATTGCCATAACTATGGAAAAGAAATAATAATGTTTCAGAATCCATTTGAAGTACACCAGAAGACTCAAGAAACTTTTTTTCAGATGGAACTAAAAACCCAGAATCATCTCAGAGACATCAACAAAGAAAAAAGTCTGTTAGATTTCTATTGTGGGCGACCTGATATATTTATCAGCCCAGAGACATCTGCTACAGACATGTTCACAGTCTTTGGCACCACATACATCTGTGAGCAAACTTTTTTCAAGCTGAAAATTGTGACATACTAGTGTAGGTCAAGACTTACAGATAAAAATTTATGTGACATTTTAAGGGTGTCTGTCACAAGCCTTGACTTGGACATTAATGACTTTGCTAACAGAACAGCCACAAAAATCACACTGACTAGGTAAGCATGTATATCAAAATAAAAGGATTCCACAGTAAAATATTGTTCCAAAATGGGTTGCATTTAAGTTAGCATTTCTTCATTGATCTCTGAACGTTTACTTTTGATCTAAGCCAGTAGATTAATACTTTTGTTACATTTTGATTTAAGATGTGGCCCTCTTTAGGCATTGTGCACTCCAATGCAGCCCCATGTCCCAGAAGGTTGGGAACGACTGTATTACATCAAGACATAATTAGGGCTAGTTGAATCCGAGGAAGAAGTCACCAAATAATAGTTAATTTCTTCAGTTAAGTGATTTACATTTCTTGTTCTAAACTTGGTGCCTTTCAGATGTTTTGGACTACGATTCCTAGCATCCCTGATATTTGGGCAGGCTGGATGGAACTGATGGGCATTGAAGTCCAAAGCATCTGAAAGGCATCGGCTTGAGGAAGGCTGAGTCAAAGCTGTCAATTTTCTTTTCTTTTTTAATAACTATTATTATTTTCTACAAACTAAAAAAAAGAAACTAAAAAACATCAAGCATCAGAAACATCAGACCTGCTGGATCAGCCCTCCATTTTTTTTATAGCAATCCGTAAATATATTCAAATCTACGCATAGTCCCGTTTCTCTAGCCAAAGATAAAAAGAGTTCCAAGTTCGATAGAAGTATGTATCCTCTTTCTCCTTCAGAGACAAAGTCAGTCTGACCATTTCAGCACAATCCAGAATCCTTTTTTAAAGTCAGTTCATCAGTGGGTTGTTCTTCACTCCTCCAATGTTGGGCAAATGCAATCCTTCCCGCAGTAATTACAAAGCTGTCAATTTTCACATAGGCATAGAGAAGTGGTGATTTTCTAAGTGTTGACAGCATCAGCTCTGCCACTTATCCATTCAAATTTTTTTGTAACTCTTTGTTTTCCAAAGGAGGATTTTCCAGTTTGAGGGGCTCTCACCCTTAACATATTTAGGTATGTAGGTAGATAGACAGACAGATAGCCATATACATGCACATGGAAGGCATGTCATGAGCAGAGCTGGCTGGAGCCAGGGGTCAGACTAGATGGCCCAGGAGACCCCTTCTGACTCGCTCCATTTCCATGTTTCTATATCACCACAGTCCATTTTTAGAGCAAGTCTGAGAAATGACTGGGAATGCTGCATAAGAGTAAAAAACAGAAGGTTAACCCATTGATAATATCAGTGCAACTAGATTCACTGAAATATGCACTTGCTATACAATTACTCAACCATAAATTTAAAATTATGTTTAAATGTTTTAAATTAAGACATCTTCCAATTATTGCTAGCAATGCTATTGGCTTCCAAAACTTCTAAGAAAGCATCAGAGATACTTCTTTGTGAAAATTGCTGCCACTGGAGCACAGTCCTCTTTACCACAAAGGAAATATCCTCCTACCAGTTGCTAGAGAAGTAATGTTGACCTTCAATCAGGCAATAGACCACAAAACATCTGCCAATAGTAATCAACCCATCCAGCTAAAAACCAGTGACTTCCAGTGCTGGAATCCTTATTGCCATTTCTCATTTCTTGTGACAGGAAAATTGTTGAATGAATCATTCAAAGTATTTGTGTTTGAAAATTCACTATTTTAACTCCTCTGTATTTTTAAAGGGCCTCAGATCAAGCCATCAAAAGAAGGGTGATACGTTTGATTAACTCTTCCCAGTAATTATGTTAATAATTTGCCCATGGTCAGACAAAGAGGTTAGAGAAAGAACAGCAAATAGTCGTCACTCAACATTTATTAGAACACAAGGTTTTTTCAGGTTAAGAATACCAAATTAAGTGGACTTTACTCCACAAAAGTTTGTATCATATTAAACCTGCTTTCCTTTAATTATGCTACAAGACTCTTTACTATTTTTACTTCCATATAGTTAATAAAAAGTTGGATTAGATATGACATGGAAGATGTACTTAAAATGTTCTTCTGAATACAGGGTATAGTCCAGCAAAAGCCAAAATATTTTGTATTTTGTGTCCCCTTGATTTCAATAAGGAAATTAATTATGTGCTAAATTAACTCCTATTTAAATCAGTGAAAATCAGAGTATTAACATGAAGAGAGAACAAAATCAAGACTTCAAAGAAATTGCGATTCCATATCCTATTCAGTGATTTCCATCCTTTGTTTCCTTATAATTGCACTGATGCATTTGAATATCATAATCTTGGTTCACAATTGGTGATTGCCCATAGTACGAATATTGTTCTGATGCCAATACCTGGCATGATTCCTATGGGTTGGCTTTTTTTTAAATAATGAACAAGCCACCCTGAGATCTCACTGTTTTTTGCTGTGTTGTTCAGGGTGCCTTGTTTAGGACGTCCTAACATCTGGATTGAGAAATTTCATCATAGTTTGCTGGGAATACTCAGAGGGCCACCCAGCAAGCGCATCAAACGCACCTGCTGCTCCTTGCAATAGTGCCAGCACCTTTCCTTCTCAGTGCCCCCTGCTCTGTGTTCCTAAAACTGAGAAGGATGGACATTGAAAGGTGTTCCAAATGCATTTTTAAAAAATATTTGTTTGGTCTTGCTCAAGTGCATATATTCAAAAATCCACGGCTATGAAATTGGCATGCTGTCCCCCTCCACTTTACTGCTCCACTGTGAAATGTGTGCATATTCAACTTAAAATGTTTGTTGAACCACTGCTCTGTAACCCATACATACGTTTGACAACTAAGAATGAAAACCAAATGGCCTTGGAAGCCAAAAGCAGTTGTTGGCCTCTGGAGGAACAATTTGTGTGGGTGTAATAGGCAGTATGTGACACAGCCTTTTTTAAGGTAGAGAATGGGATTGCAACCCAAGTTTTGAGGTTGCCCTCTGTTGCTCATTGATTCATGGGCCAAATGAGATTTTTTTAGCTACATGTTTTGTCTGATATTTCATAAATGGCACAATTACAGACTTCAGTGTCAGAGGGAATAATTATTTCAGAGATATATGCTAAATATATGATTAATTTTGTAGTCAATTACTTTTAAAGAACTCCACACCATCTATGGGATCAATTTTGAATGCAATACATTTTATTTTATTTTATTTGTAAATTAAAATATTTTAAATGGGCTGAGCTTTACCGGAAATCAGTCAAATCAAATGCCAGGAAGCTAAGTGAAGAAGCTAACCTCGCTGTACAAAAAGGGGTCAATCAATACCAGAGAAACATAATAAAATAAAGCTCTGGATTCAAGATGTTTCCCACAAAGGGAATTTTGTAATGCATTGTTATTGAAATGGTTCTGCATTTCATTAAGGATGGAACTGCTAGAGAGAAAAGAAACATAAGAAACATACATCTGAAATTTATGTTTCTGAATAAATTTTGAAGTGATTTTGCCATGTCATGGGGCAGAGGTGGAATCATACTATCAAGGCTAGTATGCATATAATTCACTTTCCATCTCTGGAAGAGCCTGAATTGCAAACATGCTAAAACTAAGTTCCAGCACCACACCAGTTTATCCAAATTCTGACAGAGGCTTCACTGCCCCAAGTGCAAAACAATAAGGGTGTGAAACATGTTGCCATCCTTTCATTTTCTTAATCCCATAAGGAAGTAAGATTAATAGGACAAAGCCCTTGACACTAGGAGTTGCATGTTGCCTTCAGGGCAGATCGAAGCTAGAGCAGATGTACGGTCAAGCAGATCAGAGCTGTAGTCCAAAAAACTGGGAGGATACCAGGGTGAGGATGGAATACTTCAAACTACAGGATACCAGGAGTTTGGACCTGGGAAGCATGGAGAGGGGATAGTAATGATCACTGTAACCAACTGGAATCACTGTAGCTTTTCTGTTGCTTAGCACTCCAGAAGCAGCAAACCTCTAAATTTATAACAGCCTTCCCCAACCTGGTACCATCCATATATTTGGACTTTGACTCCCATTAGCCCAATCCCACATGGCCAAGGGCCAGAAATGCTAGGAATTACAGTCCAAAATAGAAGGAGGACACCAGCATGTGGACCGTTGGTGAACAGGGACATTCCTTTTCCCTTGTAGAAAGAAAAGTCAGGCAGAAAAGAATGAGTGTGGGGCTCAGGAGCAAAATGTTTCCCCTCCATCACCTAACTTTCCATCCACACCCAGTTCCCTGCTAATACTAAAATAAATCATACACATCCTATGGTTAGCTGTCATGCACTCTCCCACATGACCTTTAATAATAATCAATGGCAGATATTTTCTGTTTGCTCGCCAGACAGACTATGAATTCCTCAAATTATTATTATATTATTATTATAACATTTCTATTCCGCCCCTTGCCGAAACCTCGGGGCGGCTTACAACATGATAAAATACATTGAAATACAATAGTACATAAATACATTTATTTATTTATTTATTTATTAAAACATTTTTATGCTGCCCCATTCGCCGAAGGCTCGGGGCGGCTTACATCCACTTACTGATATTATATAGGAAAGCAGAGCATACAAATAGGTACAGAGGTTTAAAACTATAGTCACACTGTAATAAACGGACATTTTTCTTTTTTTTTTTTTTTTTAGCAACTTGATTCAAAACCTAAAATAATGTATTTCTGAGTCAGGCTGAAATAGAAATGTTCTTTGTCCCATGAATATTTTAAAAGACAAGGCACACATGCTATAACACATGCTGTTTGCTCAGGAGGTGAACTCCTCTCTGTTCAGTAAGGCATACCTCAGGCAACAGTGCGAGATCCTTAACCTTAGGTTATAATCCTATGGACTACAACATTTTTTGACAGAACTTTCCAGTATTTTACAACCTGCTGGGCTCATGCTCCATCTTTCTTTTTACACATTTTTCCTTCAGGATGGACCTTTAAGCCAACCAGAGAAGATATGCTAGTGGGAGCCGGAGAAGCCATAGGAACTTATCCTGGTCTCTCCATTCCTTTCCTCACCTGTTATTTCCTGTAAAACCACATTTGTGACCTTATGAGGCAGCTGCTGCAGTTCTTTCTGCCATGACTACAAGGGCACGGGGAGCAATCAGAATCCAGTATCTCCTTTCTGAGCCCATGGAATACCTGCAGCCTTGGAGAGAGGAGTCCAGGTTATCCTAGAGTCCCTGGGATGTTCTTCTGGGTCCACAGGATTGCCCTCTACATTACCCAGTTTGCATGAGTACAATTCAGGCTGCTTCACCATCTAAAAAAACTTCAGCTGCATGAACTGAAGGCTAGCCATGTATACCAAGCAGAAAAGGTGGACGCAGGGAAAACAAGAACCAAGGGAGAGAAGCTACTGCTGCACCATTTAATAAAGGATTCAACAATATCTCTCTCTCTCTCTCTCTCTCTCTCTCTCTCTCTCTCTCTCTCTCACACACACACACACACACACACAGAGAGAGAGAGAGAGAGAGAGAGAGAGAGAGAGAGAGAGAGAGAGAGAGAATGCGCAAGCAAGCTTTGAAGGCTATGGCCTAAATCTAATGTAGCATTAAGCATGTGTACACCTATTGAGTCCACTGGGCTGAAGGAAGCTTAATTCTGTGGTTTTAGATTTAAATGCAGGACTTGTGAAAAGCCCATTAGATATCATCCACACAATGCCCACATAAGGCACCCAAGCACCATCACTTTGGCTGCTGACAAACTTACCCATGTTTGATTCAGAAAATCAAGAACAAAGTTTCTACCCAATAATTGCCTGACTATGCCTCATCCCTTCCCTTTCCTCTTCCCTTCTATGTGATGTCTGCAGACAGCAAATATCTTGTTTCTATTGATCGTGGGTAAATTTTTCAGAGAGTCTTTTTGGCCAAAGAGCAAGATAAAAATGCTTTAAATAAATCTCTGGTCTAATTAGCCTTTTCTGTTATTGATAAGGTGAAGGATACTGTCATTCATTTCCTTAGGGTGGACATATTATTGGCTATTTAAGTGAAGGCTGCACTTTAAAAAAAAAAAAAACACCTAGAAGCCAGTCATAACAAACTGGTTTAATATTAGCACTTTTTAAAATCATGGCCAATACCTGCTCAGTTCATCAAAGCCAAGATTCCTAATTATCTCATAGCTAAATCAGTGGTAACAAGTTGCACTAACTCAGTTCTTGAATAGCTTAATAACACCATTGAAGAAACTTCAGTGAAGATGTCAAGAACAAAGGTAACGTCATTTGACACTGAGAAGGCACTACCCATTTAAGATTAAGTGGCTCCCACTAAAAACAGAAAAGTTGGTGGTTTGTATGCCACAGAAAATCAAAGGTTACATTGAAAAGAGAATAAAAGAAAGCAAAAATCTGAAAGAGTTATTAATGAATTATTGTTGTGCATTGTGAAAAAAGGAGCAAGTTGAAAGATAGCAACTAGAGGCCAGAAAAAAATGTTAAAGTTCAAAACATCAAGTAATTGCTTGAACAATTTCCACCCACTTTGACTGCATTCCATGGACTCTACACCAAAATGAATAGAATTATGTAGCAGGTAGTGCTGGGTAGATGTCACTCAAGGTAATCAGAACAAATTACAGATTTGACAGTCAGCCTGAACCCATGGATAAACTTTTGTGGCATATACTGTGTGCAATTTTTGCTGCTACTCGTATGTATCCTAGGAGTGTCTGCAAGCCAAAGTACTTGGCTATGCTCACTTCCTAGGCGGGTGGAAAAGGGTGGATAGGGAATGAGCACCACCTGAGCATTATGCTGCAGCTGGCACAAATCCAAGATGTTCTCCGGATGCTCCTGAGCTGGGCACACAGTTGGAAGGGCACAAACATCCTGGCTGAGGGACAGCTTCAGGCAAAGCCAGGATGCTCCCTATTCTAAAGGAAGCTCAGCGATAAAGTTTGTGTTCCTTCCAGATGAATGCTAACCTTCCCAACGGCTGGGGGATTCCTTGACTCCTGCCAACTTCTCCAGCCTCATCCTCAGCTAAGAGACATGCCTCTCAGCCAAGCGTCAGGCTTCTGCAAGGCAAAAGGAAAGGATGACTTTGCTCCCTAACAACCTCCCAACTCCTTTCTTGGCGCTTCTCATACATGCTTTAGGCAGATGACAAGGAGCCAAGGATCTTCTCACAACCTACCCCCCAGGCAGGATTTCAGCCAAGTGTCAGATTTAGAGAGGCCCAAGATTATGCCATGTGTATAGCTCATACTTCAGAGCAGCAACGTTTAGAGAAATTATTTGTGAAGTATTCAAAATGATGTGCTTTGTACATTTTCCCTTTCCTAATAGATCTCATATAGCAAAACAAACCAACCCATGGCTGTAGGTATGTTGCATTCCTGTCATCATTGCTGTTTTCCTTGGCTGTGTCTCCAAAAGCCACGCAGCCCAGAACAGTGTCTTTAATTGCTGGTGTGATCACAGTTGTGAGTTGGCCCTTCTCTGTCTCCTCCAGGTGAGAAGATGGTTGCTGGGATGTCACCTCTCTTGCAATCTTCACCTAGCCCTCTCCAGAGATGATTTACATATCCAGGCTTGCACACTGCTGGAAGCTCTTTTTGCAACTTTGCAGCAGTAACTTTGGCATATGCCTTTGTCGGATAGGCTAGTGTGCTGGCCTTGGTGAGTCAGGGCTCTTTGGGTAGGGCACATTTCCTAGGCGATTGGTATCATCATGTATTCAACAGCAGTCCCCATCATTCCCAGCGATCGCCATGCAGGCTGGGAATGTTGAGAACAGCAGCTCTGGAACACCCCAGGTTGGGCAAAGTATGCATAAATTGCGGGGAAAATCTTGCATTTCCCTGCCCCCCTTTTGTTGTTGCTTCCCAGTTTTTATTTCGGGATGCAGTCCTATGCATGTTTAGTCAGAAAAGTTCTAGAACTTTTCCAGCCAGCTGTGCTCTCAGCATTCCTCACTCGTAGCTGAGCGGGCAATGCTGGGGTGTTGGAGAACTTTTTTCTGTCTATACACACATAGCGTTGCACCCTTGGGTTGCAAAGCATATCTGCTGGGGAGCTTTCATAACTGCTCTTTGTAAAAGCCATGTACATGAATGGTGCTCTATCAACAACAGCATCGTTTTACTGGACTTGGATCCTTTTCTGTCATCTTGGCTTGGCAACCTCTCTTTGCTTCTTGTCTCTCAAATCTTCCTCTCCTGCACTTGCTCTTACAATTTCAGAAACTAATGTTTGACCTTCCTCAGATAGGCATTTTATGTGTACCTGGATCAACCCCTACTTCCTTTCATTGGAAGTTCTTGCCCTGTAAAGGTTCCCAGAGACTTAGCCTAGTCCTCAGATTCACCAGGGTCAGGATCCAGGAACTCAGCTAAACTTGGGAAACCAAAGGACCCAGTAACAGCCATGCAGCAGCAGCTGTTTCCACATTGCCTGGCTGACAATGGATCTGGCCTGTGTTCCAGGTTTTCGTGCAGTAATCATCTTCTTAAGGTGCAGACCTGGTTATCTATTATCCACCGTTCCCAACCGGTGCTGCAACATCCCCATTGTGGTGCAGTTGCTTTGCAGGCAAGTAACGTCCAAATATCGGATTTAGATTCAGGCCTGTGGATCTGTCCACTCCTACTCTTGGACTCCAGGGCACCGCCATCTATGGCGTGACCGGCGCATCCCGGATCCTCGAGATGGGACTGGGGCCCAGAGAGGGGCAGCCATTTCAGTCAACCTCGCTTTTTCACACACAGGCCTTCCCCTCCCCCCCCCCGATCCGCAGACAGGAGGACCCACGTGAAACGTGAAATTCCACGGCCCGCACATGGCGCGGGTTGGGCTCAGCGGATCCAGGGGCGCTCGCCCCACGGCGCTCTCCTGCTGCCGCCCTGTCATCTGCCTCCGTCCCCGACGCGTCGGGCTTCCAGCCAGGCGCCTCTGGGAAGAGCCGCTCGGACTTTTCTTCGCCTCCTGCCCCGGGCACGCGCGGCTGGCGGCCTCGGCCGGCGCAGGCACTGGGAGTGGGAGTGGGAGTGGCGGCCACGAAGGCGCTTCCCTGCCCACCCTCGGCGGCCCCGGCAGCGCGTCCCCCGGCGCCCCAGGGGAGCCTCCGCGCCGCCACAGCCCGGCTTGCGCTCGGGGGCGCGAGGCAGCAGCGCAGCGCAGAGCGCTCGTTCCGCACCCGCGTCGCTCCCGGAGCCTGGCCGGGATGCCGCCTCCCCGCCCCCAATCTCCTCCCGGGCTGGCTGGGCTGCGAGGCAGTGAGCCCGCCCTGGGGAAGCGCTGCTGCGCGCAGCCGGGCGCTAGCGTAGCGCGGGTCGCCAGAGGCGCCTGTTGTGTCTGGGGGCTGGAGCGGCCTTTCCCGCCCGCTTCCCTGTCCGCGGCGCTGCCACTGCGATCTGGGTCGGGCGAGCGGGGGCAGGGGGGATAGGGCGCTGTGCCTGGCCGAGCGCTGGTCCCCGGCCCTGCGAGGGCGAGCGGAGCAGCCAGCAGGCAGGTGGGGCGCGGGTCGCCTGCCGTGGTCTGTGTGCGGAATGACTAAACGTTTATCGGAGGCTTTCGGCGTCGCCTGCACAAGCACCGCTCAAATCGCTCGCCTCGCCTCGCCCGCGCTCCGCTACCGCCGTCCCTCCACCTCCCGCGGCGCTCCTCGCTCCCCCCGCGTTTTCCTATCTCCTGCAGCGAATTAAATATTTCGTAGCGTAATTGAAGAACCCAAGTGTTTCTTCCTAATTCTCCCCCCCCCCCCACTTTCGCTGTGCCAGCCCCGGCAAGGCGAGCACTTCAACCCCGCGTCCCGCATCCGTTCAATGAAGCAGCGCAGATCCACGGCGGCTCCAAGTGAGGTTTTGCAGGAGGAGGAGGAGGAGGAGGAGGAAGTAGTGGCGGCGGCGGCAGAGGAAAGGAGCTGGCGGCGGCGGCGGCAGCAGGCATATTTGCAAGGAAGCCTTTCAGGTCTCGCTTGGCTTCTGGGGATTTAAATGTCACTCAAAGCATCCCCAAATCAGCTCGCTGCTCCTCTCCGCTTCCTTCGGCGGCACTGATTCGCGCCCCGAACGTTGCATTTCTGCAGCTTTACTACCCGGGAAGGTAAGGAGGCTGTGAGCGCAAATGCACCGCGGGGGCAGCGGCATGGTCACTGGCAGCCCAGACTCCTCGCCGGGGTAACTTCCCCTCCTCGCCCTCCCCCACCCTCCCGCTCAGCCTTTCGCGCTACGCTGGTGCATTTCGGCACGACCGCCCTCCCGTCTTGCCCATTAGAGGGGACAATTTTAAAAGCGAGAGGGAGAGGAGGAAGACGTGGCCTTTGGAATCAGCCCCTTGCATGATGTAAAGGCTGAATCGCGCTCACTCTGCCCGTGTAAAGAATCCCGAGGACCGTAGACGCGATAACGTCATTCACCGCCCCCCCCCGCAGCCCTTCATTTTTGTGCCCCTAAGACCACCTCTCTTTCCCCCCTTTCTTCCTTGCTTTCCGGAAAAGCTGCCAGCCAGCTACCCCCTTCCAAGAAACTCGTCATCATCGCCTATTCCCCCTTCCCCCAAATGCTATAGGCTGAGCCCTTTCCAGCCACCCATCGCAAACTCGGACCCCCTCCCCCCGTAGCTTCACCCACCATTTGCTATTCCCAAGGAGCACAAAGTCTACCTGCCCCCTCCCCCCATGCACGCGTTGCGTTCCCATTTTAACCTCTTTTCCTCTCAGTTCCTAATCCGATTTTGCACATTTCTTCCTTTAAACTAGGTTGCAAAACTGCTGTAGCTTGCAACTCTTGAAACTTCCTCGGGTGCTGTAGTCCACGTAATATTAGTCAAAAGGCAACAAAATACACTTCATCCTCCGCGGATTACTTTTTTAAAATAATAACAATAATGATGCATTTCCTTCTTCCCCTTTAATTTTTTTCTGTCCTTTTCTCTCTCGTTTTTTTAATTTTTTTTTTTTTTTTGGCAAGAAAATTTGCTCCATCTCCAGCAGCAACCACTGCTCCTTTTGATGTTGTGGTACGCCGTGCGCATGCGCTCCACATTAGAATTACTGCACTGGCTAGAATAAGTTGGATCTCTTCTTCTCTTCCACTGAAACCTTAAATCATATCAAAAGCTAAAGGGATGCTGAGAGTCCGGAAAAAAGGTTGCTTTGGGATTTGGTCGTTGCCTTTAATAATAACAGTGGTGTGTGCACAGAGGTAAGTGATCAAAGCATCCTTCTCCCCCCGCCCTTCACTTTGAATTGTACTGTATGCTTCTGTTAAACTGGGAGGTGCAGAATTCGTCTTGAGAGTTAGAGAAAACCGCTTTGTATTTATATATATATTTTAACCCTTCTCTTTAGTGCTAATGATCCCAGCAATATGTCGCTGGTAAAAGAGACCGTGGATAGACTGCTGAAAGGCTACGACATTCGACTGAGGCCAGATTTTGGAGGTAATTCGATTGCTTTTGTGAGAAAAGCCTTCTGCACAACCAAGCTTGCCTCTTGTCGTGACTGATACGTGTGTCTGCCCGAAACGTGTTGGGTGCCGCTTCGGGTCTGCCTGCCTGCCTGCGTGTTGCCATTTTCTGAAGCTGGACCCAAAGTTGAGCCCAATGTTCCTTTGCACAGAACGGCTGTAATGTGTATACATGTCACCGCCTCGTCGTGAGAAGGAGCGCGTGTGTGTATCATTTATTAACCCGTAATTAAAGCTTTGCTTAATTAGCCTTATTGAGATGCAAATCTCCTGAGTTTACCTAGCGCCCGTTGCACGGAGTCTGGTGTGCCTGTGGTCGGTCACAGGGAATTTTGTGGAGTGCGAGGTGCACCGCTAGCCGAGGGAGACCGCCAGCCAGCCAGCCAGCCAGCCCCCCGTGAGCTTTGCATTGGGAGAGCGATTGCCGCGGCTCGCTTGCCTGTGCATGTGTGTTTCAGCTCGCTGGAGCTAGCAGGGAACCCCTGGATATAGGAGGCGCGCTGTTGCCGCTCCGGGGAGCATTCAGCGGCCGGAGCCCGGGCAAGTCGTTCCGACTCCGGACCGGTTCTCTCCAGCCCGTGCTTGCCCCTCGCCCGCCCGGGCTTGAGACCGCGCGGCGGGCAGCAACGGAAGTGCCTTGCTTTAAACTCAGTCTCGGCAAGTCGGCGGGGTGTATCCGCGGCCGAGCACCGAAAGACACTTCAGCCTGCTCTAAACACACGTGTGTGCGTGTGTTTGTGTGTGAGAGAGACTTATATAAAGCGCTCCTCGTGCCTGGAAAGAATGCAGGGCAAGCTCGTGGCTGAACCGAGCCCGAATCTTAGCCGCCCTGTGCCCCACCCCTTCTTTAGACCGAGCGATCCTTGCCAGAATGAGTTAAATTGCGAGAGATCACAGTGCGGACCATCTTGTCTTGCAGGTCCCCCTGTGGCTGTTGGCATGAACATAGATATTGCCAGTATAGACATGGTATCAGAAGTCAATATGGTGAGTATTTTCTCCCTTCCCCACTCGCTCACTCCACCCGCCCCCTTTCCATATGGTTGACTTGGGCGTGTGGAATCAATAACATCAGCTTTCCTGCGAGTGCAAATGCAGGTTCTGATTATTTTGCCATATTTCTAATCAGCCACCAAGATGCACCTGTGTTTTCCAGTTATTGAGGCCAGCTTCTCACCCCTCAAAAACAGCTTTCCCTTCTGCTTTCTTAGCGTGGCTCTAAGGGCAGGATGGAATGAGGTGTGTGGGACAATTTGAGGTTTTTGAAATTAAAATCTAGAACCAGCAGATTTTCAGAAACAAAACCAAATTTTGGTGAGAACATGGTGTATGGTGGAGGGACAGACTTGAATAAGGCCTGCCTCTCGGTTTTAATACCTGCAACTTAATACCTAAAGGCTTCTGAACATTATGATTTGCAGTGTGTTAAAAGCTAGTCTGATTTATTGACAGCCTTACTATTTAGCAGATTCCATTTCAAATATACAGTCAAGCACTATTCAGAGACTTGGGGAACAATTCTGGCCTTCTTTTGCTTCATGCAGGAGTGCCCCCTGCTGACACCAGTTCGTTCTACAGCTCACAGACAATATTTCTTTGACAGTTGGGTCAATTTACTAAATTGTTTTAGTCAGAGTGAGTGAAATTGAGATGAATGTTGTACGCTGAAACAAAGTTGTAGTTTGCTGACGTACATTGTTTAAATGCATGTTTAGAGATCACACAGAGAAGTGGAAGTGTACACAGCTTGAACTCAAATTTAACAAACTCAGTATAATGATCCTTTAATTTATGTCGTATGCATTTCTATTTTTAGAGAGTTGGCGGAGCAATTTGAAAACAAAAGTTTGTATTTGTTAGGAAGACCAGTCTCTTGCAGGATAGTATAGTGGAGGCAAGGGTTTTTTGTTTTGTTTCTAAAGAAACCTTTTTGCATATCACCTGAGTTAATTGCAGTGTTAATGTGTCAGACTAGTTAATCTGACACAGCTAAAAAAAAAGGTTGTTGAAAGATGGTAGATAGCCTGCTTGTATTTCTTTTACTCAGGCCTTTAATGAAGTGCAGAAACTACTAAAGAGAACTGGAATTAATAAATGGTTTCTTTAAAAACTTGCAGTTATTATGACTAGTGAATTCCTTTCCAGTACTGAATAATGCTGAATAAATATTCCATTTATGCTAGAGATTTTCCTGAGCATGCTTGTATTTCTGATGGTTTCTTAGCAGATTCGGTTCATGTCATTGACATGACATGAATTAACACTTTTCCATTACTGGTGTATAAGTAGATAAGGTTGCATGATATTTCTTTTCTGTGCTGAGCTACTGTGCATATTTTCTTGATACAGGCACAATATTCTGTAGTATCAAACAGTAATACATTGTAAATACTTGTGTTAATGTCTGGTTTTATTGCATCGTGTTGTCCATATGTCTAAAACTGTTCTTGATTGCTAAGGCCCTTCTGACTTCAGTTTACTCACCTTAAGTCACTCTGAGTTCTAATATGTCTAATGAGCATGCAAAATGAAAACACTTTTGCAGTTTACACTGATCTTTGACTTTTGATCACTATTGCATGAGCATCTTTTAGCACATATACCTGAATAGGCCAGAAAATGCAGTTCTGCTTTTGAAACTAGTTCACCACTGACTAAAAATAACCTAGTTAATGCATAGTATATCTTACTTGCATTATATTTGCATAGTATAGTATACTGTCTTTGGAAAATAACAGCATTTATTTTGTTTGGGGAATTCATTTCTTACTGCCTGAAACATTGATCTGCAAGGCTGGTGTTACATGAAAACGACTTCTGATACATATGCTGTTACCACTAACATCTCTCCTCCACCACACACCCTGGGTGTGCTTTGTTAAGAAGATACTGACTGTTAAATAACATCCAGAAGTTTGAAAGGTGAAACTTTAATAGCAGATGGAACAGTGTCCAGATAAATAGTGAGCATTGTGTGTTAAAAAAAATATTCTTAGCCTTACCTTTGCAGTTTAACGTTGGATGAAAGTGATTTGGCCTTGTTAAGGCTTCTTTTAATCTGGTACTTATCAGATGACCAAAATAGTCAGAGCACATCTCATTCATGGCGAATATGAGTATGGGTCTGTACTGTGCAAGGAGAGCATTTTCAGTCATCTGAAATGTTATCTGAAGATACTTCAGTTTTTCAAAAACAAAATCCATTCATAATTCACTAAGCATTTCCAGACTAGTTGCCTGAAATTTGGTCACGGAAAGTTTTATAACTCTCTGTGGGTTTTACTTACCATTGTGTCACATTTCATTCCTGTCATTAAAAGGGACATACTGGTGAAAATTGATCTTGTCCAGGATTACAGGAACAAGCCGTGGAGTCATTCATAAACTCCCCCTAAGCATGTCTTCTCTCATGTTGAGATGTTCTTCACTGGCCTGCACCGTGGTGAAGAATCAGGTCAGCACCTCTAGGACCCATGCTGAATACCGACTGTGGTTTGCTCATCGGCAGGTCGCAGAGCTAATTTACAATTTCGGTCAACCCGGTTAATCTTAACCATGGTTGTCTGTTGGTCTGATGCAATTCATCCCTGTGATTTAAGCCAGGTGTAGAAAATGTGTGCGTAGGAATGGAAGGCCTAGTGGTCCCCCTGGTCTGTCCCTGATACCTGCCATAGCCAAGGCTGCTCACTGACTTACGACTAAAGCACATGAAGCCCATGGAATTGTTTTTGAAGAGGCGCGCATAGGAATGCGGTTCCTCAGATCGTGACTGGGTGCTTAACCTGGGACTGTCCAGTCAGAAGCTTGACTCTTGAGAGGCATTCTGCTTGGTTTAGGGTTTGACTTCAGTTACTGGAGCGAGTGAACTTTTTCTCTGAAGTGCATTGTAAAGTGTTGCTCCGGTTCATCAGGAAGGCCAAATTTACTGTCAGTGTTGGCAAACACAGCTAAACCTGGATGGAAAAATGGGATTTCTACAGAGCAACCCTGTGAATGTTTACTCAGAAGTAAGCCCCATTGTATCTAATAGGGATTACTCCCTTGTAAGCATATGGAGGATTGCACCCATAGATACTGAACTTTACTGGTGTTTGCTTAAATACGTTGATGCGTAGCTAGTGTGACAAGCTGTGAGTTAGGATGTTCCCTTCACATGCACATCTTCTCCAATTAGGTTGTTCAAGTATATATGAGTGAAAAATGCTGGAGAGTATGCAGAAGTGAAAGGCTGGAGATCTATTTGAGCCAGCAGGCCAGTTGCAAGCTATTTGAACCAGCCATTAAGTGCTATAGAAATGAAACAGAGCCTCCCAGGGAAATTCAGCTGTTGGACACTATGCAAATTAAGTAAATAAATAAATGTAATCGCAATAGGACTAACCTGTGAGAGCAAACCGATGCTTTAAAAAAAGTTTGTTAAAAACGAATTGGCATATCAGACCATTGCCGCAGTCATTTCCACTACTGGAATGTTAAATGCCAACAAACAGTACTTTATCCCCAGGATGTTTCTTGTTTATTTTTGTTGGCCATTAAACCTGCATGTATTTCTGCTTGATAATACATGTAATGTTGATAATACATGCTGGTAATGTTTCTCTTCAAGGAAATGTAGCTCCTGGGGATAGATCACTCAAAAATGCAGTATTTTGCTACTTAGGAAATGTAATTTCTAATAGTACTTTCTCTGTTATGTTTAGATTTGATTGAGAGTATACACATTTTGCAGGCGTGCGTGGCACAAATCCTTCCTTTCCAATGCTATCGTGTGATCTTACTTACACAAGTAGAATGCCCTTCTAGGCTACAGGAGTGCAAAGTACAGGAGTAAATATGAGTTACATGCCCTTAATATTGGTAATGCAGTTGAAATCACATTAGATGCAGTTTCTCACTTTTGTATGACTCACGTGGCAGCAAGTGTCAGGCCCCACTGACCTGTGTAATGAGCAAACTTCAAAACATTCATTTTTCTAGATAACAAATATTAAGTGGCTGCATTTTTGAATCTTGAATATTCATACAAAATTTAAATTCCATGTTTCATCTAGTTTTACCTTGTCTGTGCATATGTTCTTGCATATAAAGTCATTAAGATGGAGATTTTACTAGAACCATCTGATGACTTAGGAAAACAGATTTGCATTTCAGTTCATCCTTGTTCATCATTTTGCAGCATATTAAATACATGGCGTTTTTATTCCTAACATACACATTTTCTGTGACAAACCAGCATATCTGCACCACCACCTTGCAAGACTGCAAGTCACCTTTTGTCTGTGTTCCTCAAAACGTGGCTTCTCCTGAGACTTCAATACCCTGCTTGGAAGAGTTAAAGCTTATAGCTGTTATGTATAGAGGAGGATATTCCCCCCTTCAGGGGTTCCTTTAAACTCCTTAATAACCCCCTTAATATTTGCCAAGTAGGCTAGTGAAGATATTAGCCCAACTGCAGGGCAAACAAGAAAGGTAAACCAACTCCAGTTTCCAAACCAATACACTTATTAAAGAAGCAAGCAGAAAAAAGTTGAGAAAGTCAGTTGCTTTTAAAAGTAAACTAAAACATCTAGTTGCTTCCTTAAACCATTTTTGCAGGATCTTAAGTTTAACTCACCAACGTAGCTTACAGGTGGTGTGAAACAGGAGAATAATACGCTGCATCCTTCCTGTCCACAAAGACAAGGGGGTTTTCCTGCATAGACACAGACAAGGGGATTCCTGGGGGCCAGGCAGCACCCAGGGAAGTGAAGTGAAGGGAACAGTACCAGTTAATGGTTTGAGGAGGGCCTCATCCTGCATCCTCCCACTGACGTCTGCTGGCCTATCACCCTATCACAAACTGCACCAACTCTCTGAAAATTCATAATATCATCATTATAACCTGCTAACAGAATGGACTGTTCTCACTTAAATAATGTTTAGCCTAGGGGGTCTACCTTGAAAATGTAAATTGAAATTAAAATAATTTGCATGGAATTGCCTTAGATTATTGTTTCTTTGGATAAATAAGTCAAGTACCTTGCAGGAGACAGCATTTTTCCATAGTGCAACTTCCAGCCATGGTTAAGCAAAGAGGTCTCTTTTGTTGTTTCAGAAGTTACCGAGAAAAGCTCAGTGCTTGAATTTGGACAGTGAATTGCCATGGAATGCCTGACCCCCAAGAAGGATTTCCAGATAGGAATAACTGGATTTGCAGTTCCAGTGGCAGGTCATGGTTGGTTGGTAGTTGCTTTGCCAGAAGCCTCTGGGCATCACCGTGGGCTGACGAGGTCACCTGCTGGTAACTGAAGTCACTGCGGAGACTTCTGCCTGCATCAAAAGTCTTCATCGCTGCCCTGTGGTGAGAGCCAAGGGAAGAAAGAGGCCTCCGAGGCCTCCATGCCACATGCAGCCTGGGCAAGGGCCATGAAAGCTCCTGTGCAGACATTAGGTAGTCCAGGTTGACCTGTTGTGAGGGCGAATGGCCGGCAGCCGCAAGCATTTGGGATGCCACATTTTGGGGCAAGTATTGCGCTGCTGGCTTCTCTGCTCCCACACCAACCATGCAAATAGAGCGAAAGTTCGCAGTAAGAAGGCCGAGGAGCCCATCTTTAAGGTTTCTGTGTTACTGTCACTGATTTATATCCCACTTTTTATCAATGGCAACCATCCTACTTGATGCTTCTGAGCTGGCTTGGGCACCCTATCCACGATCAAACATCCTTGTATCTCTAGTTTAATTTTGCAGCTGAATGGTTTGAGCAAGAAAGACTTAAACTCCATATGCTCATATTTCTGGTAGCAATGGAGTTCTCCCACCCATGTTGGGCACCTTCAGTATATTAATGCAAACTTTACAATTCGCTTTCTGCAGGTGACTTTGCCCCTGGTTTCTGTCCCTCCACTATCTCTCACTTTGCAGTGTCTAATGGAGAAGGTGGAAAACTGGAGGAATGAGAGATTGTAGCTGGTGAATGGCTGGAAGGTTACTTCCCTGAACTAAACCTTTCTGATCTTTTAGAAAACCCTGATAAAGCACATGCTTTGGAAGGAGCAGATGTATTATGATTGAGGGGGAGTTCATTCATCACTAGATTCGTATTAGCATTTATCACCTAATTAGATAAAAAGTTATAATGTTTTTAGGTAGCGAGTCCCAATGCCGAATAAATGAATATAATAAATGAAAGGCAGAATGATAATACTATATTATTCTGCCTTCCATTCCAGCCCTTATCCTAACTTGCAGAAGGTTGCCTGAGCAATTGTAGAAGGGATGTTGTGGCTCCTAGACATTTTTAGTGGGGCCGTGGGCTAGTGCGGATTCCCAGGTTGAGCACAGTGTTCTGACCTAAGAAGAGGGAACCTTCCTTTACATCCAACGCAGGAAGAACCACGCCAACTGATCTCTGATACTGAAAAGCCAACCTTGTAGTGGGGGGAACATCAACCTCAGAAAGAGGGAGGAAGAAGGAAGGAAACTGCAGAACCTGAGATGCAAGCTGTCCTGAGCTGCTTCCAGCCTCCATCCATCCGTGTCTGAAGTGCTGTTGTTCAACAGGCCATCTAGTGAAAGACGCAGTGATTAGGGGATGGGAGGTGAAGGTCTGGTTCACCAGGCCTCTCGCTTGCTGGCTTCAGCCTGGCAGGCAGCTGGATACACAGAAGCCCCCAAGTTTGCAGGCTTCCATCTTGTGAGAACACAACCCATAGGATCATACCCTAATTCAAAAGTACACCATACAAACAATGTAACCATGAGAATTCTGGTAATCAGTATATTAGTTTGGACACTGCATGGGTATTAACTACTGTTATGAATCATTGCTTTCATATATTTTGAATTATACAAGCTGAGAGTTGGTCATGACACTTAAGCCAAATTATATTATGTGGTTCCTGTGGTGAGGGAATATCACCATTTCATAAAACCAGACTGAATTATACATAGTTTAGGAAACTTAAATTCGTTCTCACTAGAAAGATGGATGCCTGCCACTTATGGGCTTTTCTTTCCCAGCTCTTCTCAAAGTTGCTGAGATGTCACAGAATGTTGGAACGTTCAGAAGCATTTTAACAAATCAGAGGGAAAACATTAGCAAGAAAATACTTGCAAACAGTGTGTGCCCTGGTTCACCCACAGAAGCATAACTGATTACATTAAAAAAACCCCTTTATACTGGTTTATTTCATTGTATTTTTTCCACCAGTTTAGTTATTTGTATGCTTCAGTGCCTGGAGAGAAAATAAGGCTGCCAAGTAATAGTTGACAGTGATGGGTGTTTAAGAGATGTCCATGGGTTTTGAAGGGTTTTTTTATTATTATTTTGGAAGAATGAACCTTGACACATGAAAATGAACTTTTAAGAAACTACAGCCACATTAAGAAGATCCTATTTTGGTTTTATGGGATATGAATGAACTTTTGCTTATATGTGTAACCCCTTCATTTTTCCCTTTGTGCAAACCACAATTGTATCAATAAGTCTAACCATAGTTTCCTGTTTTGTCTGAACCAGGTAACAATGGTTATCAGTTTTGGAACAAGCCAAAACCAAAACCATGTTTTTAGGTTAACTTGGGGAATGTTCTGAAGGCAAATGACATAGACACATTTCTGAAGTTAAACAGGCCTGGATCTGTTCAGTTCCTGGATGGGAGAGCACCCATCAGCTTACTTAAAATAATAACTAACTCCAGCATAAATAGAGATAACTTGGTTAAACAGTCTCGGTTTTTCCTTCCTGTCTCTGTGTATCTGTATTACCGCAAAGAGTCCTTCTAAGACAACTGACTTGCTGAATTATATTCCATGTAACCCTGGGCTGTAGATTGGAATACAAGATTTGCATGCGGAATGTTGAATCACTGTTGACACTACAAGGCCAGATGGATCAATAACAGCTTCCCGTGTTCCTTCAAAGTTGGTTTAAGAGAGGGGTGGGGAAGCTGTGTCAAACCAAGGACTAAATTGAAGAAGCTTGGAGTGATGGGTGGCCACATACCAATTGTGGGTGGTGTTGAAAGCAATAAGAGGGGTCTGAAAATATATTTTAAAAACATATTTTGCAAAATAGCTGAAAGGACTTATTGCCAGTAACTAAGCTTTAGAGCCATTTCAACCTTTAGAATGGGAGCAAAACTCCATAAAAGCTGGGACTTCACCAAATAGTCAGTGCTTCAGTAGAAGGGGTATGGCCATCACAGAAACACCCAGTGCCTGAATTTGGCCCCTGAACTTGAGATTCCTCATCTATAGTTTTATGAATATGGCTTCTTCTGAAGCTGGTATCTATAGTTCCCTAGTTGAATAAAATGGGCAAGTATGGTTAATTAGAAACCATAAGGATAGATGGCTAGAAAATAACTCATTTAGAGATCAGTTGAATAACACGCTGAAAATACTAAAAGGGTGGGTAGCATATTTTGATAAATCTGACTTGGAATGTGTGATTCTAGCTTTTGTTGGCACTTGAGTGGAAAGTATGACTAATGTTTGGTCATCAAAAACATTGATGTGTTCTGTTCGGTAGGAGCTTCTAGCAACCTGACATTTGCTCAACCAGACCTGTTTCATTTCAAGAGTTGGAGTCTAAAGTGCTGAGTGCTTTAGAAAAACTGTTGGTTTCATTTTAAAGAGACACACAAAACCTTACACTTGTTTGAAAACCTGGAACCAATTATGGGGCCTGAGAAAATTTGAAAAACGTGGCCCTTAAACTATTAAGTGTTTTATAGGAGCTCAAAACTCTGAATTATTTTTTTGTGACATAGGTCTCTTCTAACCTCCTTTGCAAAATTTTGTGTTTCATTTTATTTCAGCATTTCTGAAATGCTTCTGAACAGCAGATGGAAAGATGTACAATATGCTAGAATAATAAGAAATTACATTAAAATCATTAACTTAAGGTATTCTTAAAATGCAGTCTAAAACATATCATAAAAACACAAATAGACAGAATACCCAGTGGGACCATTTTCTGCCAATGCCAAACAGCTTTCTAAAAACCCAACTTGTAGCCAGCTTCCAAAACCAACAGTCTGCACTGGTATACTCACTTGGGAAGATATCTCAGTGAACTGAGTGGGTCTTAATTCTACACATGTTTAGGAGTGTGTTGTCAGTTTGCTTACAATAAAACTATGGCCACTAGGGTTGCGTGGAAGTTCTCATTCTGATAGGAATATTTAGAGGCTCGTAATGGCTTACATCAGCCAAGAGGTGAGCTTTTGAAGCAGTCTTCCAAAACCTGGTGCTGTCCAGATGGTTTTGACCATCTCTCCGAGGATTCCTGCTGTTAGCCATGTGGGCAGACGCTGCTGAGACTTGAAGTGGAAAAGGGCCCCAGGTTGGGGGAGTTTGCTTTGCAGCCTCCAAAATTTTATCCCATTCGGCTACAAACCTGGGAATTTATTTTGAAGAGTGGCTAAAGCTATTACTAATAATTACAAAGATGAACAGCTGAGCTAGAGAAGAATACTATTTTTGTTGTGCTCATCCTTCTTCCTTCCCTCTCTTTCCTTTCTGAACCTGCCCAGCAGCACTGGGTGCAGAAGAAGGAAGGAAGGAAGGAAGGTTTTTTGTTCTTCCTGATCTCCTTCTCTTTCTGTGTTGAGGTCGGTAGCAGCATCCTGGGATACAGAACCTTGCAGTCAACAGAAGAGGTAGTTCTCTCCACAAAGCCAGTATGGTTTAGTGGTCCAAATGTTGGACCAGGACTGAGGAGACCTGCATTCAAGTCCTCCCTTGTTCATGAAACTCAGTGGGTAACTTTGGACCATATACACCTCCCTGGGTTCTGTAGAGGAAAATGCTCAAGAGAAATGTAATATATGCATACATATACAGGGGTTTGCATCCTGCTATGCTGATACCCAAGATGTCACACTGATGACGGAAGAAGGGGAAGACAAAGGAACAATCTCTCCACTTGCCACTACTGCTGCACCTGGGATTACTGGATAGAAGGGAGGGAGGTGTCCAGAGCATCGATGCAGAGCGCTTTCTGAAAATGGAAAGGGCCTATGAAATGGGTGATATAATTTTTCAGAGAGGTATCTGCAGTTATTTTGATGCCCTACCCCAGCCTGTCCCACCCAAATGACCTGCCTGTTTTCTGAGTTATCCAAGGAGACTTTTTTGAGAGAGTGCCCATTTCAAATGAGGGCCACCAAAAGAGAAAGCAGGGGCTCCATGCCTTCACTGGGTCATGCAGCAGTGTCTTCCTAGCAGATCCATAGGAGTGGGGAGGAACATAGGGAGAGGGAACCAAACTATGAAAGACCATGAAGGATTCTGCAGTGTTCTCAGTGTTGATGTTCTACTACATCTCAGGGGAGATACAGAGAGTCAGTGAACACCAGGGTGTGGATTATTAGCACTGCATTCTACCTTCCCAGCAACATTCAGTGCAATTTATTCTGTTTAACTAAGCATAACTAGAAGCAGTTCAATACATGTATAGGCAATGCCCCCAAGCAAGCGCATATATCCAACTCAATGTTGCTGTTCTCCCATTCAGACTGTGCTTATGGCCACATATAGCAAAGCTACTAAACAGAATGAATATTGTGGTGGAACCAACCATATTAGTTATACATTTACATATGTAAAATGCATGGACTAGCCTGCTGCTCTAATATGCATTGCTTTGCACAATGCAAAGCATTTCCTTTCATGAAAGAAAAGTTCAAAGCTTAATGGACAGAAAGGTTGTTGGGAAAAGCAAGGATCTCCAAGGCATTCTGTAATCTTTCGGTTGATATCCATGAATGTGAGGAGGCAAATTGGAAACTCCACAGAAGTAAACAACAGGTTTTAACACATCTCTGCTTCAAAGGTAATTGCCAGCACTTTGAATTTGACTTTAAGATTTAAGAGGTTTCTTAACTTCAGTCACTATGACCTATAAAGGAAAGTACATATTTTGATTGAAAAAGCCTCATTTCCTGAGAGTCTGAAAAAACTTCTGATGAAAATCCATTTTATGTTGTGTATGTTCCAAGTTGCATAGCTAAGTCAATAGCCGAAGAATGTCCAAAGGGTTATATTGGCAATCATTATAAGATTTGTCCTGTTTGAACCTTGTTTGCCTCAGTGTTTTATATAACCTACCCAGAAAACTTTAGGGTTTTAGCCTAATATGTCTGTGAACAAAGCAATGACAGAATTTCAGGGACTTGATAGTGCATTGCCTGTAGTATTCATATTGTTTGCTCCTTTTCTTACCATGGTGTCTGAGCAGTCTTGTTTTGCAGCCTTTTGAGGTGCTTCAGAGTGCACCTTGGAAAATCTGCCAGTACCTCTCCAGCATTAGAGCAAAGTTCTTTTGAAAATTAAAACAAAAAGGCCTTACTTTGCCTTTATCATGGCTAGAGCTGGTTATCAAGTGTTACACTGGGTTTAGGGCTCTTGCCACCATAACATAAAGGGGGAAATTACTCTTGCTTCTTTACAGGAATGCTTGTATAGTATCAGGCTGTTTTATGTTGTCCAGTGCTCAAACTATTCATACCACCTAAGGCAAGGATGCACAACTGAAGGTCTGTGGGGGCATGTGAGGGATACAGTTGCACATTTGCATGCACATGCACACAAACACATGTGGTGAGCTATGGATAATGAATAATAGGAGTCTGCAGGTGGTACGAGAAGGGTCCCAGCTAAGCTTGAGGTTTGTTCCCACACCCAGTGCCCATGCGGTTCACATACCAGGATGAAAAGCCTTCTGGATTTTACTAACTCATTTCTGTTACTGAAAGTAATAGAAGATGAAAAAGAACTAGATGTGCAAGGTATGTCTGTGCCTCATGCACTATGCTGGTCCTGGTATAAGGATCTGATAGGTGAAAAATGGAATGTTTCAAGAGCTAGCATAAAAAAGCCTTTTCGGTTTTCCTGATAGGGTTCTAAAACGACATGCTATCATCCATACCCAGGCAGATAATTAGATTTTAAATAATTTAAATTTTGTCTGTTAGCTGTAATTGAATAGCTAGTCACCACATCTTAGAAGTAAATTATTTATTAAATATTTATAACCCACTTTCTGGCCCAAAGCAGTGGAGAAAAAAGACATAAAAGTAAATTCAAAGAACAAACAAAATTTACAGCGGAACTGTAATCAAGACATCAGTGTTCAGAGTCAATCTGATAGTAACATTTGAAAGCTGGAAGGAGCGATTGCCTTCACCAGCTACCTAAAACTGAGCAAAGACGAGTCTCGCTTCCTAGAAAGGGAATTCCACAGTTGGAATTCTACCATGGGAAAGATCCTGTATTTTGTCCCTTCATCAAGAAAGGCTGGTGGGAACACAGGACAAGGCTTTTCTGTGATAGCATTCCAGTGATTCATATGGGAGGAGATGGTACTTCAAAGACCATGATGTCAAACTGTTTAGGAGTTTACACCTATATTGGCTACAAAATGGAAGCCAATGCAGGTGTTGTAAAACCAGAACAATATTGTCCATAAAATTGTACGCCTCAGGATGCACCCTTGATGCAGCATTTTGCACCAAGGGTGCAAGCAAGCATTTATTTATTTATTCCCCAACGTTTGTCAGGGGTTGCTTGCACAGGGAGTACTGCAGTGATCTAAATGGGAAATGATAGAGATGTGAACACTGAGGATATGGCTTCTTCTGAAGAGGGTTCAGTTGATGCACCAGCCAAAGCTGGGCAGAGACACTTGGGGTCAAAGCATCCACCTGGACATCCAGGAGTAGCACTGCTTCCAGAAGTACCCACAGGTCTGGTCCCCCAAAAGAAGGGGCAACCGCTGTTATAGATCACTAGAACCGCTCTCTTCCTCCCCTGGGCTGAGCCTCAAGCTGTTACCTCACAAGCAATCTATCACTGCATCTGGGCAATATTCCAAGGTCTGCACAGCCTCCTTGGCATCAGTTGAAGAAGAGAGAGGCAGGCATAATCAGCACAATGATGGCACCAAACCCCAAACTGATGGATGACCTCTCCCAAAGCCTTCTGCTCTGTTATCAATGCATGATGATGAATCCAAGGCTCAACTTTCTTGTGCTTTCCTTTGTCTTTCCTTTGGTCCTTTTATTGTAGCAGCCTCAAGTGTATTGTTGAGCTACGTAGGTGGTTCTGCATCTGCATATTTGGACATTGTGTGTGATAATTCCATAGGAATTATTTCTTTTTCACCTAATTCATAACAGTCAAAAAGACTTGGGAAGTTGCTTCCTTGGCAGTGGAAATATTCTCACAGTTTGTCATTCCCATTTCACTTTTTTACAAGAAGCACTGAAGTCGCTCAAGTAACTCTTACCTCTTCTGTTGCTTCTGGTATAATTTATAAAGGGAGACTTTCCTTTTTCACTCTGATGTTTGCATTTGTGGTTTATTTCAGAAATGCAGGTGATTCAAATGCCTCTTTTTCATCCCTGTTATGCGTGACGCAACCCTGGTCAGTGTAGTGAGTGCACCTGATCACTGCTCTTGGCAGGTATCCCAGGGTCAGCAGGGGCTCTGGAGGGGAACAGGACCCTGAGGCAGAGACAGGAGGTTTGAGAGACCTGGCAGAAGCTCAGGGCTTTGAAGTGCCTTCAAGGTCCCTGCCCACAGGTCCCCAGGCTGCCCAGAGGAATATTTTCGAAGGGAGAGGTGGGGTGGAAGGGGAGGAGGAGGAGAAGGAGGAAGAGCTTGTGCCTATCCCAGTCCCTGATCCCACAATGAAGCACTGGGAGCGATGAGCTGCCCAGTTAGAGGGTTTGTGCCACTCCAGTCAGCAGGAGCCACCCTTAGCATGGGGCTCCCGAGCCACTGAAAGGAAGGGGCTCTGGGATAAGAAGTCCCTAGGTTGGAGTCAGCCATCGGACCTGACATGTACAGAGGTGTCGCTTGCAGCTTGCTAGAGTGTTTTTAGAGTTACTTTGTCTTGTAGCTGCAAAGTGCCCATAAAGATCTGCTTGCAAAGAGACTGTCTGATGTTTTGGAGCCTAAGGACAGGAAGAGGAGAGCTGGGTCACAACAGGTAGGGTATCAAAAGTGCGGTACATAGGTGAAGGCCATGGGGGTCTGGTGCAGTTATTAGAGATTTATTTTGTTCTACTAGGTGGCTGACTTTTAATGCTGCTTCATGTCTTCCCCACACTCAGCTTTGTTCTAGGCTAACTGCAGGAAATAAGATTTCTCCTCTGAGCATGCAATATTTCCAGGTGTTTTAAGACATCTAAGGTTTGGGATTGGGTAAGAATATATGCAGATTTATTTTAGCCTGGAGAAACTGTTAGGCAGCACTTGAATACTTCTAGCTGAATGGTTCTTCCGGATCAGCCCTGGTCCTTTGCTTGACATAGCCATAGTGTACGTTTATTTATATCCTGTACTTTCGTTTTCCAAGGAACTCATGGTGGCTTACATAATTTTCCTCTTCTTATTGTCACAACAACAATCCTGTGAGGTAGGCAGGGCTGACAGTCTGTGACTGGCCCAAAGTCATCAACTCATGGAGCTGCTCCATTGCTGCGTGGGGACTAGAATCCAGATCTCCTGGATCCCCAGTCCCATAATCTTAGCCACTACATTAGATTGGCTGTGGAAATATGTGAAGGTCTCCATCCTGTGCCCCAGCACTTCAGTTTCTGTGTGCATAGTTTCTTAATGGTTTAGCAAATTAGGTGCTTACTCCCACTGATTGTTGCTAGTTGTTGTTACATATATTGCTCCATCTACATAGATTGCACACCAGGTCCTTAACGCAAAAGAGACCAACAGAAGAAAGAAAAAATGGAGGCAAGGGTACGTACTTTGCTTTAAGGAGATGATCCAAAGCCTTCCTGAAAAAGGAGTTTTAAGGAGGGATATAAAGGAAATAACAGAGGTGGTTGCATGGAAGAGACAGCAAAGAAAAGAGGGCTCTAGAAGGCACAAGAACTGGACCAACAAGGATCACAGGGATATGATGGGATATACATACAGAGAGATAAGGAGCAAAGCCATAGAGCTTGTTAAAGGTTAGAACAAGGAGATTATCAGAACCAGGATCTGAGAGCAGATAAGAAGTGGGGAACTGGATTTAAGGAGTGGAGTCGGAGCTGTGCTGCATCAGAACAAGAGAACCAAAAACCTATTGACAGGCAAGATGAGACAACAGAAAATCACATGCTTGTTTGCTTGATTGCTTATTTATTTATAATATTTATACTTATTCCTAAATGCAACACAGCTATAGAAAAACCAGATAAAACAATGAATTGTTCAAACATAAACATTAAGAAACAGTATAATACCATAACAATGAGTGGCCTTTCAGGAAAAGCCTGTATGGTTAGGTGTGTCAAGCATTATTTGAAACATGTTGCTGTTTCTGCCTTTTGAACAACATGTGGAGGCCTGCTCAAGAGGGGAGGAGCCACTTCTGAAAGGGGTTGCTTGTGCAGTATTCTGTCGACTGAAGAACAAGTGGGAAGGTTTCCTCAGAACATCTGAAAGGTTGATGAGGTGCATCAATAAGGGAAGGCAGTCAGATGAGTTGGAGCAGTCAATTTACATCTGATGTATATACTGAATGTGGCAAGATATATATTAAGACATGTGCACACATTAGAATGCTTTTCAGTGACGTCTTCCATTTAAAAAGCAGTTCAAGCTGCTGCATAGGAAATTTGCAGGTAATATTGGTGCAATTTTTCAGATGGGTATCACTGAAAAAGCCATTCCCTGCCATTCTCTCCCTTTCTGGCCTGGTATAGTGTTTCTGGGATTACCTCTATCATGGGATGCTGAATAACATTTAGGTGGCCTTATTTGGAACACCATTCCTATGTGTGCCCACATGTAGGGAAATCTTGGTGTAGGACGGTAATGATTACATTCGATCTCAAGTTCCATCTCTTTGTTCAGCATGGATGCAGTCCAGAGTAAAAAATTGAATATTTTCAAAGTTGTTTTTTATTTGATTCAAAAGTAGGTATGTGTTAGGTAAAGTACTTATAAATCTTAAGAAGACTGAAGTGCAGGATTTCGTTTTGATTAACTTTTTAATTGGATTGACTTTTTGAGCACAGAATAATGTATCAACACTTGATGTATCACTTGACATTTTGGTGATGAGGCATCTATTCTGTAATGTACAATGACTAGATAATCATCTCTTTTATTTTTTATTTTTTAACCCAGAAATTATATGGAACAAGCTTAGAGTAATATTTCTGTAATCCTCACACAACCTTGTACATGGGTGGGGAGAACCTTTTATTTAAATAGCAATGTTTTAAACCATCTCTGTTTACTGGAACCTTGTATTTGTTAGCTCTGTCGCCTTAAGCCTCAGAAGGAGAGAAGGGGGTGGAGAGAGAAATGAAAATTACTTTCTCCCATAACATTTAAGTGCAGCTGATTGTGATTTTTCAGAAGATTTTTAAAGAGAGACTTGACTTCTCACCAACATAACTATCCTCATAGATGGTAAACTGAGAAGGGCTTCCTTTGCTGATCTCAAAAGTGTGGCCAGCCTGTATGTGTGGCGACTGTCCTTCAAGTAATTTCATCCCAAACTGTTTAAGGCTTTAAGAGGTCAAGACCAGCACTTTACATGAGGCTCAGAAATGCACTGGCAAGCAGTACTGCTGGTCCGGAAACAGCTCGCATGAGCTCGCTCTCACCAACATCTGGAGAGTTGCCTTCCTCGCCAGCTGAAGTTTCCAGACCATCTTCAGAGGGAGCAGCCCAGCCAGCCTGGGCATCATGAGTTCATGGACAGCTGAGGAAGGGAAGGAGCCAGTCAGTAAACAATCCTATTTGAAAAAACTGCCGCAGGCCCTCCCCTTCCCCCTCCCCTGCATCAGTGTTTGCCTCTTCCACCTCATTTTTGCAGGCAGTTCCCCTTTCCCCAAAGGAATGCAAAAGACTCTCTGTGGGAACCTTTCTTCAGCTGTAATTTGGATTCAGGAGTGAACTCTGGTTTAGCAGAAGCAGGAAACAAATTGCCCAAGTAGGATTGGCTGTTCTTGAGGCTTGTTCTCAGATTTGTAAGCCAGGACTTATAAAGCCTTCAAATATTGACTGGGTCAATGTGCAGCATCAGCTTTATACAGATTTTTTTATGGAAATAACATAAGGTTTCCACGCTACACATATTTCTGCATTCACTTTAAAAATAAGCATATTTAGGTTCTAACATTTTATGTTCTTATGACTTAAGCAAGCATAAAATGTGTCATCTCAGGGCATGTATGTAAGATTAGGATGGAGAAAGTAATTCCATCTTGATTTTTATTCAGAAAAAGTCAAGCTGGGGTATGTTTTAAAGAAGCTAAACAGAGAGGCACTACACAGGTCTCTCACTTCATAGTAAACAATTTACTGAAGAAAAATATTTTGAAACCATCAGTTTCTACTCCTTCTGCAGTATCTCCATTCTTTCTCAGGAGAAACAAACCAGTTTCTAGCAGTTATTGCAAAGCATACTTAAAATAGAAATTTCAGGCAGGAATTACCAATTTTGTATTTTGTACTTTTTAAAAAATTGCAAGTAAATTATAAAATGTATTCTGTAAGGTGTTCTTTAGCATCAGTTGGTCACAAGAAGCCTCCCCTTTGGTGGTGATGTGTTCTGGGAAACCAGACAAGATAGTGAACTTTAGCTTGCTAAAGGCTGGACCGCTCATGCCCCTTGTTCATATGCATGTTCATTTTGTATGTGTTTAGAACTATCTGCAGACAGAATACTCAATGTCCCAGGATCCGGATTGTTATAAAAGTTATCAGGCATAATATAAAACTGGGCTACTCTAGTTCTGAATTGCTTTCCTTCATTTATTTTCTTCAAGGCTGATCTGCTTGACACCTGTCAACCACCCTTGGTTGAATTCCAAACTTTCAGTATGCATTTTATGAAGAAGCACTACCTTCTATTTGCCCTGAATTTCCCACAGCTCAGCTTCTTGGGATGAGCCTGGTTTTAATGTTATCTGCTTACCACACCACACATAATTTTGTACACCTGTGTCATATCTCCTTGACTGATCTTTTTTCTAAACAAAACTGTTTCTTTATATTCCATATTTTTTTCTTTTGACAAATTCAAGGCATATTACATATTTCTCTTGGTGCTCTCAATCTTATTCTCACAACAATGACCCTGTGAGGTAGGTTGGGCTGAGACTGGCCCAAGGACACCCAATGTGCTCAATGACAGAGTGGGGACTAGAACCTGGATCACCTGAGTCCAAGTCTCTTAACTGCTGCACCACACTGGCTCTTGATCATTTGGCTCATCCTTTTCTACATCTTTTCTAACTCTATATTTAAGGTATGGTGACCATTGTGTCCAGTATTCTCAGTATGGTCAGAGATGATTTTCTAGAAAGGCAATATGATATGGGCAATTTTCAATTTTCAGTTCCTTTTCTTAATATACAGCTTGGAATTTGACTTATTCACAGCAAGCATATACTAGGCCAACCTTTTCATTGAGCTGTCCACCACAACTGCAAGGAATTGACCAACATGCTTTTAAAATATTTGATTAATTTTTAATTAATTTTATATGAAGATGGTTACAGGCAAGTGCTGATCTTGTTTGCTTGTTTTGGCAAGCCACTGTGAACAAATTTCCCTGCAGGGCTTGCTGTTTCAAATTAAGAAATTCTTGTTGCGACAGCGGTGTGTGTCAGTTACAGACAAACCTGGCCAGATGGGGTGGCCAACGAGCCACTCAAAACCCATGACCTTTTTTAGGGTTCTGGATGGCTTGTAAACCACCCCAGCAATCCACCCTGGGCAGGTTCACACATAATGACAAGCTGAAGTACACCTCTGCTGCAGCGTGAGTTTTCAGAAAGATGGCTGGCATCTTAATGGGAAGACCCACAGGGAAATTCATCTGTGGTGGCCTCTTGTTATAGGCAAACTGTACAATGTATTATTTTCTTCTGTCCCTGCATTTCTTTATTCTGGATATTTATTGTAATGATTTAACAAACTTTCTATATCAGATTTAACAAATAGCATTACATCTATTATTGGTTATATAAATAAGCCCACTTTTAGCATTGTGAAGAGGTTCAGTGAAGAAGTGTTAAGGGTATGATCCTATGTATGTTTGCACAGACACAATTGTACAACAACAAGCTTGTGTATAACCTGTTCCTGCCTAATTGTGGAAGCTAGACAGGACTGGATGGGTGGCTTAAATGTTGTGGAGCACCCAGAGAGTTTTGGCTGTGGGAAATACAGAAATGTAATGTAATAATAACAACAATAAAACAACTTCCAGCATTCCCAGACCAGCACCTTTAGTCGTTTACCATGCTTAAAGAATTGGAATGGGCCACAGAATCAAGCACTCCTCTCTGATACCCAGATTCCATTCACCCTTCTGTTCATAAACCTTAACCATAATTAACTGTTAACATTAGTAGTGTCTTTGACCATGGTTAATGCTGATCAGATCTCTATTTTAATCAAGGTTTGCTATAATCTGCTAACCCAGTGCAGGACTTCTATTCTAGATATCTCTAAAAATATATCATCTTTGAAGCATATAATTATCCATTCCTCCAAGATGACCACCCTATGCAATTCCTGGCTTCTTTTGGTATGTCAACAGTAGATGGAAGTGATCTCCTTTTATATTAAGTCTTTTCTATTCTTACCTCTTAATTCCAAAAGTTGATCATCGTGTCTCACATACCTGCAAATCTGATTAGTTGAGTGTGTTGGCCTGTCATATTGAATCACCCTGACTAAACATAATACACAGTTCTGTTGCCTATCTGTTTGTCATCTACCTGGATGATTTGATAAAGTTGTACACTAAAACTATGTGTGTATGTGTGTTCCTATGCAGATTCTTTCCCAAGAATTTTAGCATAAATCAGCAGGCTTCTTAATGCTTCATTTTACATCTTCCCCATTGTAACAAATTCTTGATAAAATGATTGTATAAATTCAGAATAGAGGTTCAGAGTGAATTTTGAGTAGCCCAAGGGATTATTCTTTCCACACTCCTCCCAGCCTAAAGCCTAAGTGGAGGTAAAAAGAACAGCTCAAGCTGCCATTATCACAGTGATGGGATGTAGGGATCTAGCTTGCCCCTGTGTTGGCCCTGGCTTTGGAACGCTGGACTACCCAGGAATAGAGGAGAAAGAGAAGTGATGGCAGAAACCTGTTAATGAGCTGGAAGCATGGCCAACTAGCTTAACCTCACAAGGCATGGTGTAGCTTTTGTATACCCTGGTTATAAATTACGATTTTAAAATACTGAAACTTGTTATTGCTAGAGATCCTTGCTGCGTAATTTGATGCATTATCCTTTCCTGCCGTAACCACATCTGTGCCACTGTGTGAGTCATCACTTCGCAGGTTCACAGTGACCTACTGTTCAAAGATGTTTTCTGTGCTGCATTTTAGAGGACCATTGACTCTGGATCTGACATTCCTAAGATACTTTGTTTGATGGTGCTCAGTGATTTTGGCAGGCTATCTGCTATAAATATGGTCTTGACACAGCATTTAATCAGAAGACACATTTAGCAAAGGAATTATCTGTTTTCATCAGTGACCCCTTTCTGACTTCTTTGGGTCTGAAGGCTTCTTGCATCCTCTGTTTAAATAACAGCTAATATACTGCTTCAAATCAAAGCTTATTGTTGGTTCACTGCCAAAATGCACATTCATCTTTATTCATGTGAAGGTATGAATAATTGTCATCCTAATTTAAAAGTAGTTAATTGGCAATAGTGTTACCATGCCCCTAGGACTATCTGCATTAATGTTTGCCATTTGTAGTACAATAATAGTTCATGTGCAAAAATGAAGGCTTCACTTCTACAGAGCCACAGATCTCCTGGTGGATCATAGATAAATGATTCACTTTAGAATCTATCAATATGGAACCATTTCTGGGATCAGATTAACGTCTAGTTCTTATACTCCCCCTGCCACGTACACTGGTCTGTACCTACCTGTGTAAGCAGCTGGAGCTTATGAAGAAGTTTGATGCAATGCGGTTGGCCATGCAAACAGAAGCATCAGATAATCAGTTTGCTTCAGGCAACACCTTAAGGCAGATGGGATGGACGGAGACAGTTGCTGCCGCCTGAATGGTGCAGCAAGATCTTCTAAAGTGTTGACTGACTTGCCATGGGTGACGAGTATGGTATCTGGGTTTGCTTTCATACAACAAAATGTTTTGGGCTAACCCTGCATTTTTCATCCATGGAGTTAGAGAGATAATCTAGGAAAAAATTGGCAAACTCTAGCAGTAGAATAAACCTGTGGGCTTGGGAAGCAATGATGTTAATACCCATAGTTTCAGATAAGGGCAGTGAGAGGGAAAAAGACATGCTAGAACAACTGTAACATCATTGGACACTTCTTTTGCGAAATGGAGGTCCCAGCAATGAGCAGGTTCCTGTGAATTACCAGTAGAGGATTAGTTGTTGGCAGAACAATGCACAAGGCACCCAACAGCTAACCATGAGACCTGCTTTTCCTTCTTATGCAGTCCTTCATCCAGTGTACCATGGGGCTTCATGGGTACAATTGCTTTGTCTTACTTTCAGTATTTACAGCAAATTAGTTATGATAATTTAAATTCTGAAATTATCAGAGAGCTGGTGAGTGTTGGACTGGGGACCTGGGAGATCTGGGTTCTAGTCCCCATTTGGACATGAAGTTCACTGAGAGGCTTTTGGCCAGTCACTCGCTTCCACTACATGATGCCATTGTTGCTGTGAGGATGGAATGACGCTACGTAAACAGCCTTGGGCTCCTCCAAAGAGGAAAAATGGTGGGCTGCAAATGTAATAATAAATAAAATGTTGAGAATGTAAGCCCCTAGCTTGCCAGAGTTGTACTGTTGTGGAATGTTACCCAGATGGTAAGGTAAAGGATTTAATTTAAATCAATTAAATTCAATTGATTTAATTAAGTATTAGGAAATCTTGTTAGACTATGCCTTCTATTATTTATCATCGGTGGTCTATTGAAAATTACTGGTGGAAACAGAAATCTAGCATTTTGTCTCCCAGTGTTCTTAGAATATCACTTATTACTCTCAAGAAAGCTCTTTCCTCTCTCACTGAGTCTTCCTCAGGTCTAAATAGTCATTTTGTATCTTTTGTTATATACCCCTTCATATGTACTATATTTTTCTGTGAATTTTAGCCAACGCATCATTGGTATAAATGAGCTTCGGTTATTGCTTTCCCTGTGTAAAGCCTAGACATTCCTTTATTTTCTAAACTTCTGCTTCATTTTATTTGCTTCTAACAGGAGAGCAGTCCTTTGTTCTTCAAGGTTTCCCTCCCTCCCTCCCTCCTTGCCTCAGCTATAGGGGATTCAGTTTGACTTGTTTTCTTTAATAGCTTCCAACTTACTGGCCACTATACGGTACCTGCAGCAATTACAGGTCTCTTATCAGTAGCTTAGGATGCGGGTGGCCCAGTGGTGTAAACTGCTGAGCTGCTGCGCTTGTCAGTTGAAAGGCTGACAGTTTGAATCTGCACGACGGGCCGAGCTCCCATTGCTTTGTCGCAGCTCCTGCCAACCTAGCAGTTTGAAAGCAAGTAAAGCCAGTAGATAAATAGGTACCACTTTGATGGGAAGCTGACAGCGTTTCATGTCCCTTGGCATTTAGTCATGCTGGCCACATGACCATGGAAACTGTGGACAAGCGCTGGCTCCCTCGGCTAAGAAATGGAGATGAGCACTGCCCCCTAGAGTTGGACATGTCTGGACTTAAATGTCGTTGGGAAACCTTTGCCTTTACCTATTAGTAGCTTATCTGAACAGTATTGAGAGGTGGGAAGTCCAAGAAAAGCTCACATGAACAGGCGAGGACCTGGTATCTTCAGTAGATGGCAGGGTATACTTTAGCTTAGCTTGGGCATCTAACCCCATGGCTCATCTTGTGTCTAGCCAGCAGTTTCTGCCTTGTCTCCTACTGCCTGCCTGTTTCCCTTAACTATTCCCACTCTCAACAGCAGATCTTGGTTACATCAGTCCCCCACCTGCTGCAGGTTCTGCTTCCTGACTTGGGACAGAATTGTTTCCGAGTCCTCTAATTCCTGTCTGTTTCTCCTGGCTTCTTGTTATAATAGCATAGTGATCTGCCCATAGCACAGTAAAACAGAAACTCAGATAATCTCACCTTGAAATATTGCAAATGTTGCAGACACTTGAAATGGTTATTTATCATTTTTCTCAGGCTGTAATTGAACAACCATTCTTACCCATTTTGTGACTAGCTCCAACAACACACCTGACTGTAGAAAATGGCAGAGTGAGAAAGTTTAAATTTAAAAAAAAAAAAAACAGTTCATGAAATTTCTGAATGTGTGTCCTATTTATGTTAAGTTCTCAGCTAAAATAAAATTTAATACAACTGAAAATTACTATTAGGCTTCATTTTAAACCTATTGATTTTTTTTACCTATATATTGGATTCAGTAAGAAAAATATACATTTCTTAACTCAAAGAGTGTTCATTTGGGTCTTATTGTTATGCATGAACATGTGTTCTGACTAGTCATTTTCAGAGCTTTGGGGCAAAAGAGTATATTAAAGGTGAAATACCTGTACAATGCAAGGACTTTTCTCTGCTCTATCATATGCCAAACTGCTTAGTATGAACCACTCTGTGGATTGGGAACCTCTTTCTAACATCTGTCGTGTTTATATTATGGTCACATGAAGACACACTAAGGGCCAAAACAGACATCACTTTAAATGTGTGTTTAGGGGCTATGTCATCTTCTCAGTTCTTCTCTAGAGCAGATGCAGAACTAACCTGAAATGTAAAAGCTCCCCTCCCCACTGTGCTAGGGGCTTGATTCGGATACTTTGCCTACTGTAGAAGAAACATTTGAAAAACATATTTGGTTGCTAGACAAACATTTAAAGTAAATGTCTGTTTGGGCCCTCGTGTGTGTGTGTGTGCGTGCGTGTGTGTGCACACTCACACTCTCACCAGTAAATGTGGGATAAATGATCACTTTCACTACTTTGTGCCTCTCCTTAGATAAATATGCATTGGGACAAGGACACTTCTCCAGGTTGCGAAACTGAGCTTCTCTTCTGTAAGCTAATTAAGAAAAATCTTGTAACAAATGACTGTTTGTTGAAAATCTTGTTAGGCATTACCATGGTTCACAAGCATTCATTTATTTTTACTTGTGTTGTTGTTTTCAGTCACTGCAAATAAATGAAGTGACCCAAGAACAAAAGAAATAAGCTAGGATGAATAAATCAGGCTAAAATTAGTAGTAAGCTGAAGGCTTGCACATTGCTTAGGGCATCATGCAGCTGACACATGATGTGATGACAGGCAACAGATGAACTTCCATTCTGAGTCTCTACATTTTGTTCACTAGACAAAACTAAAAGAAATTCTGCCCAATTTAGGAATGTTTAGTGTATTCTGCCCAATTTCATGTATTTAGGAATTCTGCTAATTCGGCCTGAAAGGTTCAATTTGCTATTTTATTTTTTTTTAAGTAAAAGATTTCCATTTAAAAATGCTGAATGTAAATCCTCCCTAAGTTTGTACTAATTTCAGACTGTCAGATCCAAGGTCTGCTTTTCCACTAAAGCTGTGACTACCCAAGGATTAAGTACCATTCAGTTCAGTGGGGCTTACTGTTGAGTAGACGTGTACAAGATTGCACTGGAAAAGTGCTAGATTAGCATAGCAAAACAGGAAGATAGTTTTATTGACCATTACTGCTGTGGGAAATGAGGACTGTTTAAATAATTGTGTACTTTTTTAAAAGTGGGCTTTGCAAATTATTACAGACTCTAATCCATGAAAACATAAAACTGAGAGAGTTGAACTCTAGATTTAGGCATGTGCAACATTCAGCTCCCTGAAAATGCTACACAGCAGATTGGGAGATTGTGCGGAATGGAGTGAGCTCTTTGTTGGGAGTGGGGAGAATGGCGCCTCCAAAAATTAGGCAGAAGGATCTTCCATGAGTGGAGCCGTTCTGTCCACAGAAGGCAGATCCTGGATCTTAGTCTTTAAGAAGCCATAGGATGTTTTTAAGGGTTGCTGTAACAGACTAGCAAAACTCTGTTAGTCCCTCATGAAAATCAGGGCTAAGGAATCCATGGCTGCCCAATTTCTGCTGGGCTATATTTCTCCAAATCCCTGACCACTGGCAATGGTTAATGGGAAGTGGAATTCAAGAATATCTGTATGGCGATAAATAATAGCAAAGACAGCAAATGTATATGCATGATGTATTTCATGCTGCCTGAGAAGAGCTCTGCAATGACCTGGGCAAGGGCTTCATCTGTTGCTGTATTTACTACTATAAATATCTCCTGTTGGATGAGGCTGCCTTGCTGTTTAACAGTGATAAAAGTCAACCCAGCCTCTGGTCACAGCCTCCTGAGTGGCCACTGGGGAGGGAAAGGTTGGAGCAGGGCATCTGCAGCTGAGCAGTTTAAATGGGCTTTCAACAATGAGAAGAACTGTTGGCTGTACTGCAGATAATGTTACTGCCCACTTTGATCATTAGCCCTGGGCCCTACAATTGTGGCACTATGGGTCAGTTGCTAGCATGCTTGTCTGTATGACCTCTTGCAGCACACAGCTAGTTTTTCCTGGGGCTGCTTGTGCCTGAATACACTGGTATCCATTTTACATATGCTTCAGCTGGCATGACTTATTTAGGAATCCAGTGCTCCTGAAAACCTACTGGTGAACTGGACTTGTAGTGCACAAAGCGACATAGGAATGGGGTCTAGAGGGCTGACATAGAGAAAAGGAAGTAGGGTTTGTTCTGTAGCAATTTATCTGAGGAGCCTAGCTTTGGAGGTATTTGAGTACACCACTCTCATCAGTTTAAAAGACCTTTAATCTTGTGAGCCGCCCCGAGGCTTCGGCAAGGGGAGGCATAGAAATGTTTTAATAAATAAATAAAAATAATCCAGCATGGAATTACTGAGATGTTAAACCATTCCATCAAACCAGTCAGTCCTAGAGGAGATCAACCCTGACTGCTCTTTAGAAGGCCAAATGCTGAAGATGAAACTAAAATACTCTGGCCACCTAATGAGAAGGATGGACTCCCTGGAGAAGAGCCTAATGCTGGGAACAATTGAGGGCAAAAATAGAAGGGGGCAGCAGAGGATGAGGTGGCTGGATGGAGTCACTGAAGCAGTTGGCGTGAGCTTAAGTGGACTCTGGGGGATGGTGGAGGACAGGAAAGCCTGGAGGAATGTTGTCCATGGGATCGCGATGGGTTGGATGTGACTTTGCAGCTAACAACTAAGCATTCCATGATTGTGCTTCTTTAATACTTAGAACACCAAACAAGACATGCAGACTGTCTTCATAATGATCACTTCATTTGGGCTACATCTATGTGGAAGAATTTATTTCCTGATATGTAGAATTATGCTCTTTACATAATAATACAACCATCTCTTGTGTTGCTACCAAACATGCCTCTGAAGGAAGTGATATTTAAACAGAAGGACTCTCCCAAAAATCTTAGGACCTGGGTAGGTGACTGCTAAGGTAGCCCACTCCCAGGTCCTGCAGGTTTTATAAGTCATATCTAGCACTTTCAATTTTTCCCAGAAACAGACAAGAAGCTGTTTTATCAATGAAGTCACACACTGCATGTCACTGGCCCTGATCAACAGTCTGGCTGTAGTATTCTGGACCAGCTGAAGCTTCAGAACATATTTAAAGGCAACTCTATGTAGAAGGTGTTTCAGAAGTCCACAAGCAAATATACTGATAGTACAATTGACATATGTCCTAGTATGGAAGAGAACAGACTGTCAGGTACCTGAAAAAAAGTAATGCTCAACACATTGCAGAAAAGGGGCTTTCCCTCTTCAATCTGCTTATTTTTTCCCAATTCATCACACCAATTTCTTCCAATGCGTTGTCTGCCTTAAGCTGCTTAAACCAGATGGCAACCCTTGTGCCTGTGAAGATTCATTTGTCATTGGATTTGCAATTGGCCTGGTTGAAAATTTTTCTTACCACATTGTTGCCATATTAAAAAAATAACAGTGGCAACAAATACTTTAAGATAAAGTGTATTCCAGCAATTTGTTATATGCTTTGCTTTAAGTGCCAGTTGCAAAATTTTTACTATGATTCTCTGTAAATATTGAAGTGCTTATCCTGAACTCTTCATTGTCCTAAACATACTTTAGATCAGGGGTCTCAAACTCAACTGACCTGGGGGCCGCTGGAAGTAGAGTCTGGGTGGTGGTGGGCCGCTCATCCCGTGGCGCTCCCAGAGGCCGGCCCGGGTGCCACCAGCGCTTTGAAGGCCGCAGGGCCCCTCCCCCATGCCCCACCCATCCCGGCAATTGGCCCGCGGGCTGCGAGTTTGAGACCCCTGCTTTAGATACTGATATGCTCTGTTGCTCGGTGGCTGAGCACAATTTGGTAGCACTATAAATTTGTCCTTCTGATTTCCAGAATAGTCACATTGCAGGGTTAGCCCCGATTCCTGAAGACAGAGGCAGGAAGTAGATCTGGATCTATTGGTTGACCTCTGGATGAGTCACAGTAGATTGACCATGATTTCTGATGCTCAGTTACTTAACAATTGCAGGAACAGAATGACTCTCCCACCATAAACTAGACTGTTTCCTTCATAAACTGATCTCTTCCTACCTTTTTCTCCTGTCTTCCAGTGTATCCTCACAATAACCCTGTAAAATAGGTTAATATGACAGTCTGGAGTCATAGTTATGATTTCCAAATAACACTTTTCCAGTTCTGAAACTCAGCACTATCAGCACTTTATATTGTAGAAATGTGGAAACCATTCTACCTGCAAGGGTCATAGAGAAAACTTTTGAGCTACACTCGAAGGGTGCTCTTAAACTGTTACAAAAATCTGTTAGGAAGAGCAGGTAGCTCATTAATGGCTGTATTAGATTTGCTGTAGTATTGGGGCATTATGAATTTGAGTATGACATGCTATTCGAACCTTGTTTATATATGACCTGTAGGATTCAATACAATAATTATTCTAAGTATTCTCAAATTTAAATAAAGTTTATTTATTTAGAACTTTTCTAGACCATCCCATTATCAAAGTCTTGGGATGTTTTAACAATACAAAATGTAAAAAATTTAAAACACAGTGTCCTAAAATTCAACTAATAATAAACCCCAATTAAAACAATCAGGTTTAAAACTTTGGGAAAATAAAAAGGTTTTGGCCTGGTGCTGAAAAGAATAGAGTGACATCGCAATATAGGACTAGACCATTTACTCATGGTATTTCAGACCTGTTAACTGTCTTTTCAATGCTTATCACAAGATGAAACAACTCTTAGCTGGAACCATGTTCATTTTCTGCTTTAACATTTTTAACCATTCTTTGCACATAGAGTTTTCAACATTGAGTGGCACATACATTTGAAATAATAAATGCAGTCTGAATCACTGCTTTCTAGAGTTGCTCTATTTTTCAACCAAGTAAGAAATGAATATTTTTCTGTAGTATTTTTAGGTATATAAAATGTAATTAAAGACACGTAGAAAGCTGTGCATAAAACAGGACTCAAACAGGAATTGGGTGCAACGTTTGTTTCTATTTTCTGTCATGCACATATTCTTCCTTGCTCTTCCCACTGGTATAATTGGTGAAATTGAAAGCAAAAATGTGCTGCCTTATCTCTGAAAAATGGAAATGGTGTAAAACAGCTGAGGTGGGAGATTATTACTTTTACCCATAAAAAAGCCCCACAGTGCTTCTACACCAAATGTTAAGCACAGGCCAATGAAACTGCTTGCTCACAGGGTAGAAATAGATTCAGAAAGACAGATGGCCTGTCAGGCCAAAGCTAGACCCATTAGCCTCAGAGAAATGGTTGGAATCGACAAGGTTGGACCTCCAGGGTGACTTCAACACCATTCTGAAAGGCTTGGTTTTTAAATCATTTTCTACATGCTTGGTTCCTTAGTTCATTTCACAGTGCACTGGATGTTACACTGCTGAATAAGAAAAAAATAGCAGGGTACTGTATTCTTTTATGGCTCAATAAGAGGTGTCCATAATTAGTTTCAAGAGAAAACCTGCTGGTACCTGAGGGCTAACAGTTATATCATTATTGTCTAAAAAATATACAAGAATGCTTGATGCATCCAAGGATAACTCCCTACTCATGCATCAATAGCTGGATGTGAGACAGACAGGATGCAGCTATTCAGCTCTGCTCCAGTTGCTTCCCATGACCTCTTCAAGCCCTTCTTTTTTATTTTTTTGCTGGATCAAAATCACTCTAGCACTTGCTTACATCCTGAACAAGATTCTTCAGTTGCTAGAATATTAGACTTAGAAGATGTAGAAAGTGCCATTAGGTACTGTGGACAGCCAATATTTTAACATAGTTGGATTAGCAAGGTCAAAGGATGCTGCAGCAAGATTAGTGGTATCACTGAGGTAAAGGTAAATGGAGAGAGATGCGAATGTCATCCGTGTGGGTCTGTATGCATTACAGAGTGCCACGCATGCACACACACACACACTTTGTAGAGAGAAAGTGCATGCTTCTTGCAGGGAGGGTTGGAGGGTAGACAAAACACAAGCTTCAGGTAACCAAAATTTGGAATGAAGGGTGCCAATCTCTTCACGGTTGTGCCAGGAGGACAGGGCAAGAGGGTGTGCATAGGCTACTGAAGGATTGTTTACACACACACACACACACACACAGAGAGAGAGAGAGAGAGAGAGAGAGAGAGAGAGAGAGAGAGCGAGCGAGCGAGCGAGCGAGCTGCCCATATCCTGGATAGCAGCAAGAAGATGGTTATTCTCCAGTTGTGGAAGGGCCTTTCCAAAAGGGCTTGCCTGCTTTTTATTGTGGTCTTTATGATACGTTTTGTTATAGTTTTTACTTTTGTATTGTACTACAGTTTCATACTTTTCTATCATATCTCATTTTGTATATTATGTTTTTATTGCTGTGGCATGGAAATGTAATAATAAATGTAAAAACCAAGGCTCACTGTAGCTTCTTCTCACCAGTATAAACCATGACTGATGTCAACATCTGAATCTTCTTAGTGAGATCAACATAATGGCTGAAACTAAATCAGAGTGAGGCTGTGCTTGGTGCCTTCAGTTTGGTGCCCTGTGGATAAAAGTCAAATGTGTCCCCACAACTCTGAGGCATTGAAACAGGTGGCAGAGGAAAAGATATGTGCAAAGTCCCTTTCTCAAGCCAGAATACTCACAGATCCATTTTTCAACCCAGTGTAAACAAAAGTACATTGTAAATCATGCTAGAACAGTGTAAATGCTAATTACTATTTTAAAACTTGGACTGATTTGTTTTGTAGTAGTTTCCCCTGTGTTAGAAAAGCCTTAAAAGAATGGCAAATCATGTCTTAAGTCCACTGCTGCATGGCTGCCCCCTCAGTGGCTTACGAGGAGCGCGGACAAAACCACGTGAACAGGCCATGGGTTCCATGTATCCTGTAGTGACACCATGAACAATTTCTGAGTAGACTTGGAATGTACATATTAAGAAGCTCTGCATCAGTGCACTGCCAAGTCCTTCAGCAGTGCCTGCCAAGATGCCCTTGTATTCTCTCCGCATCCTGCACACCTTCCACAGCCCTAAACTGATTTACCTCTTGCTGCCTATCTGACCTCTGCAGCATGAAAGCCCAAAGGAGAGGCAGGAAGTCAACAGCAAGTAATCGATAGCACACTTTCTGCCTTCCTCCTGAGGGCTTCATCAGTGCCTAGCTGAGGTAGGCAGGGGGAGGGATCATAATTCAGGCCTGGGAAACATATTGGTGGGTTGAGGAAGGTCTGGAGGGAAGGAAAAAAAGGATAGGTAGTAGCGAAACTGAGATACTCCAGGAGGAATGGAGCATGGGAAGGAAAGCCAGGGAGAAAGACATGCAGGGTGGAGAACAGAAGATGAGGAGGGCAAGAAGAGTGAGGAGGCAGAAATAACTGCCCATAGATCAAAATGCCAAATGCATCCATCCATGCACCGGCAAAAGCAGACAGTTGGCCATGCGCCCAGACATTGCCGGCCCCTGCAGCAAAGCCCAACGGAGGGGCATTTCTGGCCTTGTTTTACGTTCTTAAGCAGTGGAAGCTGTTGGGGTGGTGGAGCTGCCTCATGAGGCTTCCCTGAGGTCATTTCAACCTCCAGCAAAGACTTTTCGAGGCTTTTGCAATGTTAACTCTTTTTATCTCTGCTAATGATTTCTGCTGTCTTTTAGATGGTTCTGCTTTTAATCTATTTCTATGTTACATGTTTTACTTGTATTTTGATTTTTTTTTGGGAATTCATTTGAAAAACTGAGTAGATATCCCTATAATTTCAATAACAAACATTCAGTATGTGTGAAAGGCTGTCATTATTACATATTTTTAAATTAAATGTGAAACATTTTATTTCTCTGTAGACCCTTTTTCCTAGGGAAAATTAATTTGGAGAAGTCTGCCAGATAATGTTTCTTAACAATTACTAGTAATAAGGGACAGTATTAAAAGATTTAATACATTGGCCCCTTTTGTATGAAGAGATGTTGTTTTTAATGCAAAGAAAATGTGTTCTGCTTTTCTTTATTTCTGTCTCTGTAGTGCTAGCACTTATTCATGGATTAATCAGGCAGTGGCAGCATGAACCGCTGGTTAACATTTTTGGAATCTCAACTTGTTGGATGAAGAACAGTTGTTATTGTTTCAGGGAAAAAAACTACCTTTCTAGATAGTTTTATGAGGTAAATCTTGTATTCCCACCAGTTTGAAATGAATAACAAAAGCCATGAAAATCAGTGCTACAGTCTGGTCTAGAATCTTCCTCTGAAGTGAGCTGGACCCTGCAGCTTTAAACCTTTTCAGATCCAGGCATCATCTTGAGACACTTTTAATTTATAACTGTTTGTGTCTGCCTTTTTCAATCTCATATGTTTTTCCCTTGGCTTTGAAGTGAAATGTACTTTGTATGCTCATTTGGTCTGTATCTTTACAGAGCACATTTCTGCCTTGTGCTTTAAATAAAGCCTAGTTTGTTATTACCTTTCTTTATACTTCCTTTCCTTGTTTATCATTGTTTTGCTCTGTTCCTTCACCTTCTCATTAAAACAATTAAAAGAATTAAAAGAAAATGGTGGGTCAATGTGTCTCAAGTTGGCATAAGACAAATGGATTGGTATATTTAGATATACACATTATCTAGATATACACATCCCACAGAATAGGTATATATTAATGAATGTATTTTGTGACTTCAGAAAAAATAGCTTTATACCACGGTTTCTTTAAACACAGCTTACTTCCTCTGGGGATAGAGGAGAATAGGTCAGTCAGGTTGTATGCTGTGAACTTGGATTTGCAGCTTTAAGCTTGCCTGTTTTGTCAGTAGCATTGCAGTGCTGACTTGTGCTAGCAAACCCCCATGAACTTTCCCTGGATATGACTGAAGTAACTAGGGAAGTAGCCCTAAGCATGCAGCTTTTCCGTTACTAAGGTTGCAGCTTCTGAGATGAGCACTGTCACTCCAGAATTAACTGTGTGTGTACAGGGTGGTGTTGGCTTGCTTCCCACAGGTTCTGAGGCAGCTCTGTTTATTAGTTGGCCTTCAGAAGGAATGGCCTGTCAAAATGTAGCCTGAAACCTCAGGACATGAGATACATATTTACACAAATAAGAAAGTATAGTATTTGCTGTTATACCTTTGGCATAGCTTGCCCTTCCAGAAGCAGTTCCAGAGAAAAAGAACAACCCTAACTGCTTTTGCTAGAAGTGATTTCATAAACCATTTCTGAAGGCAGCAGTATTAATTAATTAAACTACTGCAAAGTTTGAAGCTGTTTATGGCATGAATAAAAAATATATTAGAACACCAAGTGAGTGATATACATGAAAATAGCAATTAAAAAGCAATCAATAGACAAAAGCAGATTTTTTAAAATAAGAAGATTCATTTTTCGTTCCCCACTCTCCCAGAAAGCACTATCATTAATGGGTATGCTGAAGAAAGTGGCATTCTGCATTACAGTTGAAACTTGAGGGTACTGTGGAGTCCAGTTTTTCCCCTGGATAATGGCCCAAGTTTTGACTAGTGGAGATTTGTGTACAAGGTTTGCACCTCTTGGTTTAGCCCGGTCATGACTAGCTAGACTCCTGTAGCACTTCTGTAGACTGCTGCAGTGTTTTGTGTATGTGTTTTGAAAGGTACATGGAAATTTCAGTTGACTGAAAGTAAAGCAGCTTGATCCCTGACTAGGACCAAGTCATCTGGAATATATCTCAGTCAGTGTTACAACTGCATTGGAATGCAGTCTATATCCAAGAACAATTCAAAATGCGATTCTTAACCTTTAAACCCCTAAATAGGTTATGACTTGGGCACCTGAAGGATTACCTAAACTGTATGGACCTGCCCAAGTGTTAAGATTATTCTCAAATGGTCTTATTTGTCTCCTTCCACCTTTGGAGGTGAGGTGACTGGTGACTAGGGACTGAGAAGACTGTCAATTTTAGTTTCACTTTCTTTCCCATTTTCCAGCATTCTGTTCTTCTCATCCCATTCTATATCAGTTTGCAAATTCTCTTAAAATGTCCACACCGAAATTCATACACATTTTTGTATGTGTTTTTCTCTAACACACAAATTTGGGGATGCATTTGTGATTGGAGCATCTTAAAATTTGTAAAGTATGACTGTCCAAGTCAGAACAGTGTTTCAGATTGCACATTGGTCTGAGAAGGATGAATTAGGTAACTGCACATTAAAATGTGACAGAACCGATCTCTCCTCCTTCCCTCGGGGTATGGTAGAGCCCCAGTTGTGGAAAATTCTCCTTGAAGTTGCTCATTGGGCATTGAGCTTAATATACTTTCATAATATGATACTTTTATTTGCTAGACTTCTGGAATGAATTATATTTGTTAACTCTGTTTTAACCTCAAATATTTCGGTTCCTCCACTGACATAAAGTTTTGTATTTTAAAAAACCTTGTAAACGACTCTAGAAGTGCAGTGTATACTGTGTAGAGCTTTCATGGTTACCTTAACAGGCATGGGTGCTTGTCTGACAAGATAAGAATTGTAAGAAGTGTGCCCACAACTGGAGTATTGTGCTCAGTTTTGGGCCCCTCATTACAGAAAGGATATAGCCAGATTAGAGTCAGTGCAGCGTAGGGCCACAAGGTTGGTGGCCGGTTTGCAGGGGATGCTGTATGAGGTGAGACTGAGGGAACTGGGTCTCTTCAGCCTGCAGAAGAGGAGACTCAGAGGGGATCTGTTGGCGACATACGGGTATGTGAGGGGATGTCGTATGGAGATTGTTCTCCCCTGCAGAGGAAGGCAGGACATGCTCCAACAGAGCAAAGCTCAGGGAACCAAGGTTCCATTTAGATGCCAGGAAGCACTTCCTGACAGTCAGGACCCCGAGGGTGTGGAATGGGCTTCCACGGGGGGTCATTGAGGCCCCATCAGTGCGGGTGTTCAAGGATAGGCTGGACATGCACATGGTGGGCATGTCGTGAGCGGAGCTGCCTGGTGCCGGACGTCAGACTAGATGGTCCGGGAGGCCCCTTCTGACTCGCTCTATTTCTATGTTTCTAAACTGGTGTTGTTATAGTTCTATTTTTGTTTTATTCTGGGCTGCTTGTTTTAATATTTGTGCTTTATGGTTTTAATATATGGTCCACTGCCCACAGTACTTCTGTTATTGGGGTAGTTAAAGCTACAGTTTTTGTTGTTGTTTTTAACAACATCAAAATCAGCTTTATTTTATTTATTAGAACATTTCTAAGCTTTATGGAGCAAAGTAAACATTGTGAGAGAGGAAGAGGCGGTGACACGCACGCTTTGTACCATCCCATTTCAGAATGTAGCTCATTTAGTGGCTCTTGCTGCCATTTCACTGTTCTTGTTGTTGTTTCATAAATACAAAAACATACCTGTTTGCAGTGTTCAGAGCACCGCCTTTTTGCAGCAGGAGAAGGTGGAGCGGTGTGACAAAAACTATAAATGTTTCTCCTCATGGAATTGTCTCTTGATTGATGCTGATGTTTCGCTTTTGGCAGCATGTAATGATGAAGATTTATTTGTTCATGCTATGAAATTTAACTCTGTAAGAAAGATAGACAGAAAAACAGCAATACACAGGCTGTTTGTGTTGTTTATACCAGCCTGTTTCCAGTTCACCACAGTTATTCTTTTTCTGTTAAGCATATTCTAATCAACCAGTTCTCACAAATTGAATCATAATCATTGTATAAAAACAGATGTGGGAGTACCTTTCTGCTCATAGCCTTTTAAAGGTTTTTTAATTATTATTATTATTTTGCTACTTAATTATCTATAGTATATACTCATTCTTAACTAAGCTGATGGCTTTCAATTGGTACAAAATAGAACTTCCAGGTTGCTGTCAGGAGCTGGTCGTTATTCTCATCTAACACCGATCCTCTATCAGCTACACTGGCTCCCAATTGAAGTCCGGGCCCAATTCAAGATGCTGGTATTAACCTATAAAGCCCTAAACGGCTTAGGTCCAGAATACCTGAAGGACTGCCTCCTTCCTTATATGCCCTCACACCCCTGAATATCAGCGGGCGAGGCCTTGCTCTGGGAACCCTCTTTGAAGGAGGTACAGAGGGTGTCTACCCAGAGGAGAGTCTTCTCCGCAGTGGCACCCAGACAATGGAATGTGCTCCCCAGAGAGGTCTGCCTGGTGCCAACGTTATACTCCTTCTGGTGCCAGGTAAAGACCTTTTTATTTAACCATCATTTTAATAATCAGGAGTTTTAGATGTTTTAAGATTTTTTTTTTCTTTCCCCACAGTCACATTTTCTATTCTTTTCCTCCCTTTTCTTTTCTCTTAGTTTACGATGTGCTATTTTATATCATTTTAATACTTGTGGTTTTATTATTGTATTATTGCAATTTTACATTGTGTAAACCGTCCTGAGCACTTGTTGGAAGGACGGTGTATAAATGTTTGTAATAAATAAGTAAATAAACTGAACTATGTATTTTAAAGTGCAAGCTTGCGAACACGTATACAAAGGTAAGTTGCATCAAGTTTAACTGAACTTACCTCAAGGGAAGTATTATAGAATATATACAAAGAGGCCAGAGGCTGATAATTAAACCCTCATTTCATGTGGAAGATGTGAAAGTTTAGCAGTGCATTCCTAGTCACGGCTACTTGGAAATAAGCACCAGTGACTCCCAGGTATCTGCATACAGGATTCCAACCTAATTCTCTTAGATTTAAAGCATTAAGCATCCACTACTGAATGTTGGTATGGCTTGATACCAAAATACTTATTGTGCTGTGAATATAAGCAAATGTGTGAGAGACTGCATACTGAATATTTGCAAGTTTTAAAGTTAGGGATTACTAGAAAAAAAGCATATCACAGTTTAGGCTAGTTGAGATTGCCTTTTGATTGCTTGGAGTTTTTGAGGTAATTTTAAGAGGATTATTTAATTGTAGATTTTGATCATACTCATACAAGAGATCAGACAATTAACCTCTTCTAGGTTTATCTGAAAGAATAAGTAAAAGCAGCAATATCTTCAACTTTGATGTATCATTAAATCTGAGTAGGTATTGGGGTTGTATATCATCTAGAGACTCCTATTAATCCTTAAATTTTGACAGTAGAAAAGATGGGCATGAAGTTATATCATGCGGGGGGGAGGGGGGGAAATATGTTTGAAAAAGCAGTGATAAACCACTAGGGCTGGATCTGAATCTGCATTCTGTGGATGAAAGGATTGCTTTCAGAAGGTATCCAGAGCCCTCTGTGCCATATTTACAGGTGCCTGCAGGATTGTTGTGGGTCAGATAGGGCACAACTCCACTTCTGGACCCAATCTGTATTTCTCAGTGGGTTTTGTTAATGCATGTGGGTTAAGTATGGGGACTGAAACAGCGGGGAACTTCAGTTAACTTCCTTCCAGTTAGTGAATATTTAGTCATGTTATATATGAAATACCATGTTCTATATGTTTTTGACCAGAGGCCAACTGTATATGTCTTTCAATAGATCTTTATTTTATATTGTTTGAACTCAGCATATAAACACTTTTCGTAGTGTGTATGCATGCATGTACGTGAGTGTTTGTGGGTGTGTTTCAGTGCAAATCTGCAGCTCCTTTCTAACATGTTACAATGACTAACCATTCAGTTTTGTAAATCATTTTTTTCAAACTATGTTAATATAAATACTATATAATCAAAGGATTTTTAGTTCTGCATTTATCACCATGAGTTCATTAATTTATCTTTCCTTAGGCAACAAACAGCAAATTTTAAATGGTGATTCATCATCCAGGCAGCTAGGCATGCAAACTTCACACAAGTTGGATTCTTCATTTCTTTTAGGTCAGAAATAACTAACAAAGTTGGATCGGCTGGTACATGATTTTATGGATGAGTAATTTTTCTGGTCTCCTTGCCAAGTGAAACTCATGTAATTCCACCACTTAAGAATTTGTTTTAGCTGCAACAGCTCACAGTTGTTGGTGCTGCAGCAGCCAGACTGAGCAACTAAGCAAAACTTCTGCCACCATTAAGTGGTGTGTGTGACATGGTTGCAGGGAAGTCATGGACGCATTTTGTAAGGATTATGACAAGACTGCTGATGAGGAAGTACAAAACTGAAATAGTATAGATTGCATATCATTTTATAGATCAGCCTTTGCTATGAATAAATGTATTTTGCTTAGTTCTATACTGGCAGGATTGAGTCTCAAGATTGGTTTTCGAGGATCATGTAGCCATCTGATCTGATTTCTTATGGTTTGTTTGTATATTGCAGCACATCAGCTTGCAAACAACCCCCTGTGTTCAATGTGTGGACAGTTCACTGGTGTGACAGTGTATGTTTGTAGTGTGTGGGGAGGAAGAGCAGGGACAGAGTTGCTCAAGGAAACTGCTGGACTCAGGTTTAATGAAAAGAGAAATCATGAGGAAACGCTGCTACACAGGCCATTGCACCCTCTGGCCTCCGGGAAATTAGCACCATGCAGAAGTGGCACCTACCAGATTAATGGAGCTGCCAGGAAATGGCTTGACCAAGGCGGAAGGCACCTGTGAACCAGGGCATGGGGTCACCAGAAGCATCTCCCTGGGAGGGGTGTTCTGTAGATTGCTGGCCATAAAAGCACTTTCCCATGTAGCCTCTTGTTGCACCATTTTGGTTGGCAGAGCCTGGAGAAAACTTTCCAAAGATTCATCTTGGCAGTTGGACAGGAATGTATGGGGGAAGGTGCTCCCTCAGGAAGACTGGCCCTAAGCCATTTAGGACTTTAAAGGCCTGCACAAGTGCTTTGAATTGGGCTCAGAAACTGACTGGCAGTTGACCCAGCATGGGAGCAATAATGATCAAAGGCAGCTCCACAAAGCTGCTTCCCTGCCCTGTCCTGCACCACTGGAAGTTTCCAGACCATCTTTAGGGTATGCAGTGCAATAATCTAGGTGGAGTGTTAGTATTTTTCATTCTTTTCTGAGCTGCTGAGCCCTCTGAATGAATTGAACAGCTTTGTAATGTGTCTATTGAAATATAACCTAAATATGGTCTTGGCACAATATTATAGCTGATATATAACAATTAGGTCAGCTTGCCTCCCTGCCTTGGCAAAAACACATTTGAGAATAATGTAGCAATCTATCATTCTTTTAAACATCAGCCGTAGCTGAATTTTCTGAGGAGTTTGCAAAGTCACTTCTGCAATTCTCTCACATGGCAGACCATAGCTTCTCTGGTGTACAGTTTGGATGTTCATTTATCTATGTTAAGTACACTGGTGACTTGTTACTGCCAAATTGGTTTTTATGCATTGTTGTGCTTCAGCTGCCAGCCATTTTAAAAAATGCTGTTTTAGTTTTCCTCCTAAAGCTTAATGTGCCTCAGAACCTGCAAAGCATGTTAACTCATAATGAGTGTTCCTGAACATGTCCAGAGCTTTTCCTCACTGATGAGCAAAACAGAGACTGCCATTGCATTCCTATGAAATAGAAAAGACAAAAGAAACAGCTTCTTAGATGTGAGCCGCTGCTAACTGCTCCTAGTAAGGATAGCAGATGTTGTATGGGATATGCCATCCTCAGCTGGGTTTTCCCTCTCTAGCTGTCATCCATGTAGGCCAGGCTTCCCCACCTTGGTGCGTCGAGATGTGGTGGTCTACAGCTCCCATGATTCCTTGCACCAAGAGAGCACCACATTGGAAAAGACTAATATAGACTGCACCATTATGTTCTGCCGATGGAGGGCTGGGTTACTCAGTTGAGTAACTAACTTCTTTGTTAATAGGTGGAAAACTGAGTATGATCAGGGGAAGCTGGTATTAGCTCTGAGAGGTAAGTGGCAGGTATCTGCAAATGGAGCACCAGGGAACGGAGCTGGATGGACATCCTGGCAAGATGCACTGGGCCAGAGGCAAAGGCAAAGGCGAGGTACAGCCAAGGGACAGATACCAGCAAGTTATGATGGGGCAAGAGGAAATGGGCAGTGGCAAGAACAGGTGGGGGGTGAGATGCCTGGTAAGGTGTGGCAGGATCAGAGGCAAAGAAAGAATCAGGAACATTCAGAAGTCAAGGTACAGATAAAAAAGTTGCATGGCTGAAGACAGGAAGCAGATCAGAAACAGAACCAGATCAGGAAGCAGCAACTGTGAAGACTCTTGTTGCTCTGGCAAAGCTAGGCAAGGCTGAGTAGCCTTTCATCGGTCTTCCTCTGGCCTCCACCTATTTCGTTTGATTGCAACAGCACTAATCCTTGCAAGAACTCACAGGCCTGATACGACTCCAGCAAATGTGAATGGCAGTGTGGTGTAGTGGTTAAAAGTGCAGGACTGAGACTCAGAAGATCGAGGTTCTGGTCTTCACTCAGCCATAAAGCAAACTGGGTGGCTTTGTGCCAATCACAGACTCTCAGTCCAACCTACCTCACAAGGAGGTTGTTGTGAAGATAAGACTGAGATGAGGAAGAGAATGTGTAAGTTGCCTTGAGTTCCTCAGGGGGAAAAATGTGAGCTATAAATATTTATTTATTTATATCCTCCCTTTTTCCTACAAAGGCTCAAGGCAGCTTACATCTCCTCTTCCATCTTATCCCCACAACAACCCTGTGAGGTAGGTTGGGCTGAGAGTCTGTGACTGGCCCAAAGTCACCCAGTTGGCTCCATGGCTGAGCGGGGACTAGAACCCGGATCGTCTGAGTCCCAGTCCCATCCTCTTAACCACTACACCACACTGGCTCTCTATAAGTCAAAGTCACCTGGTTGGCTCCCAGAGTCACCCAGTTGGCTCCATGGCTGAGTGGGGACTAGAACCTAGATCCTTATTTATTAAATATAATAAATAAAGTAGCCCAAGCTGTGTTCTCTGAGAAGCCACATCATGAAATGTGCTGCTCCACAGATCCTGACAGCTGAGGAGCTATCCATGGTTCTGAATTCCATCCCCTCCCCAAATAGGTGGTACAATATAATAAAATACCTTGGAAAATAAGAAAAGATACACAGTGATTGGGCCAACATATCACACTAAGCATGTCCTAGTGTTGTCCCTTATGTTGTTTTATATTGTCTATGGATTTTAGTATGATGTAAGCTGCCCAGAGAGCCTATGACTAGTGGGGTGGCATATAAACCGAGTACATAATAAGCCGCCATGCAAATGAGCCATGATGGGTTGGTTGCTCTTTGAACAGCCCACTGTGTGCCCGCTGTATTCTCTTTGTAGACCTTGAAAGCCATTGGGTTTGGTTTTTGTTCTTTTGTTTTCTTGGCCCATTAGAACTGAACAGTCTTTTAAAATGTTTTTGTTGAAGAGACAGACAAAAAATGGCTTCAGTATCCTATGGATCAGCAAGTATCAGCAGAACACTAAAATATTCAACACTTGCTATCAGTTCTTTGTGTTCATTAGGATTAGATTATTAGGTTTGCCCAAAAGGAGCTGTCTGAAATTCACTCAAATGCATTTCATTTGGTATTTAGAGTTGTTGTTGTTTATACCTATAATACTGTCCCAAAACTCCTGTAGCATTTGTCATGCTTTCAGAAAACTAATTTTGTTCAATTTAGTTCTAGAAAACAGTTCACTGTGTTGATCACACAAGCTATTATTCTTAAATTTTCTCCTCTGTCACTGTGAAGCTTTTGCTACACATGGCCTTTTGAAGCTAATGCCATGCTAAGAAGTTTTCATATGTTGTTACGGGCCATTAAACTTCCACTCTTGCTGTTAAAGGCAAGTGCCATTTAGAAAAAACATTCCAGCTTAGTCTTCTTCAGTGTATTCAGGTTTGATTGCTTTGTTTTCATACTCACAATTTACTGAGTAAGGAAACTCTCCTCAAGTGATCCCACATTCCCCTGAACAGAGCATGGCTACATCTGGTGCAGAGCAGGGGAAATGGGAGAGGCATTTCCATTTCCCTGCATTTTGCTAGGCAAGCTTTATTGCCTGCCCAACCAGAGCATTTCAGAGGGACAGCGGCTGGAAAAGGCTGGAAAAGCATATGGATATTGTAGCTTCCACATCTCCTCCCCTCCTGTCCCACACCCACTGGAATGCCCCTTTCCTCACACCTAGATCCCCTTCCCCGCATTCAAGAGCAGTTGGCATGGATCTTTCTTTGCCAGCTAGAGAGGCAGAGGAGGATGGTCAGAGCTCCAATTTCCAGTGCTGTCTCCAGACTTGGATCTGGACATCTGCTGTATATGGTCACCCTTCAGATGCTCTCTCGGGTCCCTAGGATTGTTTCCCTCCCATACCATATTTGCGAGCTTGCCAGCAACTACCATTCTCTGAGCAATGTACAGTATGCAAGAAAAGCAATGTTATTACATGTGGAAATTAAACTAATAATATTTCAGCTTAGTAAAATAACATTTTATGCTGCCCACCTGCCAGAGGGACCTACCACTAGAACGGTGGGGAACAAGGCCTTGCTAAAGCAACTCAAATGAGCAGACATGCTCATATACAGAATGGGACAGGTCAGAAAATCTGATCTGTAAACAGGAGTTTACATTACCATCTGGTACTTGTGTACAAAGCACTCACTCCCGATTGTACATGTGGTGGCTCTCACTGGTACAACACAGTGAGTGAGAGCAGAGTGGCACACTTATGTCTATTATTAAATTCTTAGGAGATAAATGGCTAGAGCTGAAATCACAAATTATCAATGCAGTTATATACTTGGTTTAAAAGGTAGAGAAATTGACTAGTATCTTAGCAGCAGTATCTGGAGCACTCCTTTTTGAATTGATAACTCTTCTGGGAGAAAGTTATATACATGCATTCACTAATGATTTCTTTGACATATGGTAGTTTGGTTCAGTGCATAAGCATCCTGTATAAATAGTTTTGATAATAATGCTAAGGAAAGAACTAATATTTTATGCAAAGTAAGGTAAAACATTAGCCATGCAATCTTATACATTTCTACTCAGGTGACAACTTCATTAAGGTTAATGACTTGCTACCAAGTAATTGGCATAGAATTTCAGTACTAAATATTCCTGTTAGATGGGTACTGAATGATCAGCAGAAGCAGATACATGGAATTATATAAAATTCCTAGAGTTTACCAGTAACAGACATTAGTTATAGCTATACAGCATCATAAGTCAAATTAATGTGAATATGATGAAAATCATTATTACTATAATGATAAACATTATAAGCATATAAGCTTTGCTTTTCAATGTTAAATTCTTAAAGTCGCATTTTTATTTTTACCCCCAGTATTGGGTGCTCATACTCTGAATTGTCCTTAAAGACATCTGCATGTGGAGTGTATTACCATAATCCAGCCTGCTTCCAGACCCTGCTTCAAGAATTCAGTGGATTCTCTAGCAGCCTTAGATGGAAACAAGAGGTAGCGTTTAGTGTCATTCTCAAACAGCTGGCACTTCAGCCCAAGCCCATGAATGACTTCCCTCAGCGGTTTCATGTAGACGTTGAAGGGGACAAGATTAAGCTTTTTGTGGTTTTTAAAATGGTGATATGGGCTCTCTACAATATTATAGTTTTGCTATTGACTATTGCAAATTTTAATGCTCTTTTTCTTTTTGCACACAGCCATAGTGGGCCTGTTTGTGCTAAAATGCAGGCTATAGAAATTAATAACTAAATAACATTCTTTTTCTCATCTAGCTATTCCCCTGCAGCTAAGACAACAGAAATCTAACCATCTCTCTTGTCTTTCAGCTAATAGTGGTGGGGAATTGTTTTCCAGAATCTTTCAACAAGTCAAATATACCAGATATGAATCAGGATACTATCTGATTAAATAAGGCAGAGCATGGCCTCAGAAGCAGGACTTCTTAACAGTAGCTTGTACCCTTTGGAACACTCTCCCAATACCGTTTGGGAAGCAGAACATGTGGCATGTTTTCAATGTGTCCTTGCACACTTGTTTAAGCTTATAATTTATTGTAATTAATCCAGATTTTAGTGCTCTATGTTACTGCTTTTATTGATTTTATTGTTATTGCAGTTGTTTTTTAAAGTAGTGAATGTAAACTGATGAGAGATTGTATTATATAAATGTATGTAAAACAAGAAAAATAAAAATAACATCTCTAGTGCTTTGCTTCCAATATGTTATTTTGATTTCCCATCTGCTAAAGTAGCACTGTATTATGATTTTATACTGGTTTCCCTCATAACAGTTGATTTTTTTTTGCATCTTCTGTTGCCCACATAACCTTTCATTTGTCAATATTGGTTAATTTTTGGAATTCTTTTGCCTATATTTGAACATAGGAAGATTCTACTATTATATGATGCTTCTTACAACAATGTCCTCTTTTCTAAATGGCATGAAGAAAACCAGAGCATTCTCGCTGTATAATGATACCAAAAATGGTTGCCATCAAGCAGATTGGTGGAGGTGGAAGGAGAAATGTCTAGTCCAAAGCTTATGTAATAGTATGGATGTTATTGTTCAGTGAACACTCAACCTTATGCTAACACAGTTTTACTGGATGGAAATGTATGTTTAAACAAACAAGGCAGACCTGGTTATAGCAATTCAGTTAAAGTAACTAATCGTAAAGAAGTTACAATTTTCAGTATTCTTAATGGCATAGACTTAAATGCTTAAATTAAGTTATTCAATGGAAGCAGGGTGTGTCTGAGTTGTATACAAAGATGCAGTGCAATAGGAAATTCAGAAGGTATGAGAGCAGGCTCAAAGACTGAGCAAGAATGGACAAATCTATCAAGTTCCACTCAGTTTCATGTTTTTTTCATCATTTAGTTCATTCCATTCCATTCCATCCTTTCTCCACCTCAGTTCACAGATTTGTTTTTTGAAGGTCATACATATTTTCATGCACGTTGCTCAGAATGGAAGCATTTTTCAAATTATATGCATTTTTGCTTCAGTTTCCCCTAGGTTCTTGGTCATACTTCTCCGTAACATACGCTTTTTTGAACTTTGATCATGATCTTCAGAAAGTTGGCAGATAATGGGAAGTATTCAACTCCATCATATTGTTAGTGCAAGTAGTATTTTACACCAGCAGAAACTATGTCCTGGACCATGCAAAAGGGAGAATCCAACTAATGTTAAGGTTGGGCTAGAACAGTTGTACAGCCAGTGGTCCATTACACTACGCAGCTGGGTGCACCTTGTTCCTGCATAACTCACTGTGCAACCCATTGCAAAAGCATGATGTACAATTGACCTACACAGAAGGAGGATTTGATGGAGCTCCACTAGCAGTATTTGAGCTTTTAGAATGACACTATTGTAAACTGCCCATAGACATTTCACTGATTTGTCTATGGGTTCAGGTAGTGCAAATTTGGTAGATGTACATTAAAATGTGAACTGTATGAATACCATTCCTAAGACTAAGAAACATTAATGTTATATGCCTAACTATCTAAATAGCTGAAACAATAGTTCATTCAGGAAGCTTAAGCTTAGTGTTTTTGCTGCTGCCTTGCAAAACAGAATAATTGGATTGCCTCAATTTTGCATACCCAAATGAGTAAAAAAAATTTAACTTCCTTTCTAGGGGAAGTGTTCAGATTACAAAATACTTTATTTCTAATTTTGTGGGTGTCACTGAGATATTTTCTCTTAAAGTGGAGGCTACATTTTAAAGAAGTTTCTTAATAAGAAAGGAAGTTGCAAATTCAAGAACCATTGATAAACTTCAGGAAGGAGATGATCTGTTTATCACCTGTCATGTGAAATTTCTTTGTAAATGTTTCTTGCAGAATTCCACAAAAAAATCTTCCTTACAAAGACTTCTTTGAACAGGGAGACACGCTATTTGCTTGTTGTCAGTGATAATTTGCATGATCAGTGATAGGCTGCTTCCTTATCATGCTTTCGGTAGTTTTATATTGGGTCCAGATGAATATGACAATTTTCTGGAAAAACTGATAATCTGATAGAAAGAGTCTTGTTGCCAATGCATGCTGAATAACAACCATAGTATGTTCCAATTTATTCAAAATTTTAAAGCATAGAACCTTGACCATTGGGAAGTTTTTGTAAAGTTCTCTTCATATTATGGTGCCCTTAATACTTCTAGTTGTATCTGTGTATACAAGAAGAATAGCAAATACTCTACCATGCTGTTCAAGTGATGAGTTCTGCCATTTGACATTTCCTGCACAGAGGGCAGACTGTGCTTCACACATTAATACTACAGGTATTGGCCATATAGATAGTTACGGAAGGGGGACCTCTGTCTTGCATTGCATATCTCAAGTAACACAAGGAGTGGTAAAAAGCGATTTCAACCTATTTCTTCCCTCTCTCTTCTATCATTTCAGGACTATACCTTGACAATGTACTTTCAGCAAGCATGGAGGGATAAGAGGCTTTCGTATAATGTAATACCTTTAAATCTTACACTGGACAATAGAGTAGCAGATCAGCTTTGGGTTCCTGATACCTACTTCCTGAATGATAAGAAGTCATTTGTGCATGGTGTCACTGTGAAGAACAGGATGATTCGTTTACATCCAGATGGCACAGTTCTCTATGGTCTCAGGTCAGCATTAAATATTTTAAATAATATAACTCTGTATCGAAACCTGAGGTTTTTTCCTTCCTCTCCAGCTTTCCATAGTTTCAGTTGTGCTCTTTTCCCAGATGGTTTTAGATTCCTTCTTCTGGCTTAATTATTTTAAGTGATACAAACCAAAGAGGAGAGAGGAAGGTTTCTTAGGTACAGCCTTGGTAGAGTTGATATTTGATAGAAAAGCCCAATCTGTGCGTGATTCCTTGGAAGAAAGTCTCAATTCAGTGCAACTTATTTCTAGGTAAGTGGACTTAGTCTTGTAGAATTCAGTAAGGAAACACTGTGATAGTAAACATCCAATGCTTGCTTTTACCTTTATCAAAATGTTGGATGCCTTAACCTGAGACAAAACCATTGATTTGATTCTTATGAACATACAAGATTCCACATAAATATCTGTGCCTAAAATCCATTTGTGGATGGAAATTCTACCTTACCTTGACTTTTCAGCTGCATCACAACAACATATTTCTGATGTACCTTTTTCTACTGGTATTTTGTTCATATTTCCAAGACAAGAGGACATTTCAGCACTCATAGAGCATATGTGATAATCACCTGTTTGTCTTGTGATTAACAAAAATGAAAATTAACAAGTTTGCCAAATAGCTTTTGCAAAGCTTTTATCGCAACCATCACCGGGTTGCATTTCCTGAATTTACCAGGGGATGGGTCCAGAGTAGACAATGACTTCTTCTACATGTAGCTTTCACATGTTTTACCACCACATCTTCTGGCTTTTTCCTTACTGCAGAAAAAAGGACAGGATGGCTGCACAGTGCCTTCTGAATGGTAGCACTAGGCCCCTCCACCTTTGAAGCATCCTTGATCAGCAGTAAGAGTTCCTGTAGAAGCTAGCAGTGGCATCAGAATTACTGTTGCAGCAGAATATTCCAGAAATGTTTCTGATCTCTAAAGAAACAGTATGCTGTGCGGACAGCTTGTTAATCATAGTTGCTGCATCTTTGTTGCAAACAAAGTGGAGGACAGGGGTAGAGATTTGTAGTAAGAGGAACATCAGAAAGGGAATGCTGAGCCACCTACTGCTTTTTCCAGAAGCCTTCCATTTGCTTTTCATGCCTTGACATTGGAAATACACACATCTGGAGACAAAGTCAACCTTCACTACCACTAGTTTGCAATAGAGAAACAGCCATCAAGCTTACTGCTCAAGTTCATTTCATAATGTTTATTTCAGCCATAAAATAACTGAATCTTAATTCCTCAAGGTCTAATGCCTGCATACAGAAAATCCATGTGTAAAAAGAAAAGAATGATGCTCATTTCTGGTGAACCAATGTACTTGCTTCCACAGGGATGATGTGTTCTGAATGACAATTTGCCATTTGGCTCCCATGAAGGTTTTATGGAAATTGAACTTTTGTGGGCAACCTATGGCTTGTCATACAGACTTAGTGGTAGAAAAAGAGAAGTAAATCTATCTTCTTAACAAGATTTTAAGGCAACAGGAGGTGATTTTTAATGGTCAAGGAAAAAGAATTTGTAACTTATATAAGAGCAATGCAATAGAGAATTAATTGCAACTTTATGTGATCATTATTTTCATGTTAAACTCAACTTTAAAACCAGAGCATATCCTGCAAATATAAGTTCCCATATCTGGAAAAATAATAATACTTAGCCTCTGATTCTAAATGCATTTACTCTAGAGGAAGTACCACTGGACATAAAAATGGCTTTTATCTTGTAAATCAAGCTCAAAGTCATGTTTCTAGTAGTATTTGTGAAGCACTTATTATGGGAATGCTAAGATTTGAACTGGAAGAACAGCTTGGGTCCACACACAAAATAAAATAAAAAACAGAAAGTCTCTTGGCAGATTTCATTTAGGCAGTTACAACTTTTGACACATAATCTGAAGATTCTCTTCATGGGTAAAACTGGCAAGGGGCTCTTCCCCGCTTGGCTTTGAGGCTAACGAACTGAAGAACCTTTGCAAACTGTGTTGTGGTGTTAACCACACTGCATGGCGCTGGGAGGTGAGAGAGGTGATAGCCAAATAGCTGCACCATCACTTTTCTGTATATATATTTCTTCTTGAATTTTCATCAGAAAGTTTGAGGGACACATGCAGCATAATATATTGGAATGTTGGGACACCAGCTCCTTTGTCTTCGCTGAAATATGCCATCTGTATGAGCAGATGGGAAATATGTTACAGGGCCAGAGGGACATGTCAGAAATCAAGCCACAAGGAAACGAGCTACATCCAGACTTCATTCTCTAGTTTAAGCATTAGAGCAAAGCAGATATTAGATCTGGCCCTGGCAGTGGCTACTTGAAAAATGGTGTTTCAGAAACACCTTGTGTTCTTACGGTTTATAAAAGATATGTCATCCTCACCTTCTATCAATCAGGCCTCAGCATTGCTCTGTTATTTAAAAACCTCTCCATTTCCAGGTGAGCTATGAAATCTAATTCAGCTTTGATAAGAAGAGTACAATCCTTAGCCTTTATGAAGACTTTAATTTTCATAATTCTGTACCTCTGTTCTTTTTGATATCTGAAGCTTGCCTGAAGCCACCCAGTCAGTTTGTGGCAGACCTAAAACACAAACGGAGACTCCCACATACTATGGCTCAAGCTATGAACTACACTGATGCAAATAAGAATTTCCCTTAAAGTTTGAAATAACTTCCTGAATTAATGATATTTCTGTAGTAATGCCATTTCCACAAAGGATTGTGCAAGTTGAATCTCTGTTGTCTAATTAGTAAAGAGATCATATTTTGGATTTTAAAATATATGCTAATCAAATGCTAATCACAGTAACTCATCAGAGTATGACTCATTGATAAAGTGATAAATAAAAGGACCTGATTTAAAAAATTCCAACATGCATGTCAATTCCATGCAATTCCATGAAGTTTATCTGCAGGTGTATGTGCACAGGATTGCAGCACTGATGTCTAAAAATACATCATTTGACCACTGGAAGTCTGATGAACTTTTAGTAAGTTTTGTTCTGATGTACAGCCAGACTTTTTCCTCAAGATTTAAGCCTGTATACAAGAAAGAAAAATAACAATGGAAGTTGTGGCCCAGCAATCAATATGACTTGGAAAGTCCAAGGAAAATAATCTTTCATTTGCTTAGGGAGTCCAGATGGCATCAACTGTCAGCTCCCCAGCTTCAAGGCAAAAATACCCACCCAAACACACACACACACACACACACACACACACATGCCAAAATTACTGCAGTGTGACTTTTAGCTGTGGCGAAAAAGCTATCTTAATAATGCACTGGTGGGAACAGAAGTGTGAAATGTCTGTGTATTAAACTTTTCGTGAATTTGTTTGTGATGCTTTTTTATAATTTCTGGCCATAGTAAAATTTTTATTAGTGCTCCTTAAATGTTCATTAGCTTGATGGCCATTTTCTAGTTTGACTATAATTTGCTTTGGTCGTTGTTTATATAGCTATACACAATCAACCCCATCTGTATATTAACAGATTCGTTGAAGCTGTGATCTTAGGAAAAAAAGTCAGCAAGCTGGGAATTGTAGTCCTTTTTCTGCAAACCTTGGGCTGGGTTGTGCCCTTAGCAAGCTTCTTTCAAAACATATCACCAGAAACAAAATTTAGGAGGCAAGGATAACTTTCCTGTGTGGCTCAGCATCTTTTATTTAGAGAATATTTTACAGATAGACCAAACCAAGCCCATTTTTCTTGGTTTCAAAAAGGGGGGAAGTTGAGCAGCTGCCAAAGAGCAGGTCTAAAGCATTTGGTTGAAGTTCCAAGCCACCTGGGGCAAAAACACCTCGGCCTGCCCAGTTTCTCCCAGTTTTTTTCTAGCCATTGTCAGAAAGGCGGATGAACAGTTGCCCTCCAGCCTGTCAACATCCTTACTATTATAGCTCTCACCACTACACAGAAAGCATTAATAAGACATTACTGGTAGTCTGGACAATGCTGAACAACAAAATCCATTGTTCTTCTACACAGCTGCGACCCCTGTGTGGCAGTGAAGTTTGTTGTATTTTGCCAAACACAAAGAAACCAGTATGTGGCCAGTCCTCATTGTTATTATAACAGGTTATTTTGCATTTCTCCATGAAATGTCACCTCAGGCCAGCCTAGATTCTCTTGCTTGGAAGTATTGCTTTTGGCAGCAAGAAACTTTCATGCTTGCTTCCATGCAACTGTGAGGGGTGTCCTGAATTAGCTGTTTGGTTATTTCATCCTGTGTAAAATGTTATTCAGGAATGTACTTCATCCTACGACCACCACCATCATTTGTGTCCTCCCTGACTTATAAAAATCAGGGAAAATAAGCAACTGAATCTGCATTTATGTCTGATGTGACCTGTTTTATGTACCCTTCTAAAGACAGTCTGGCCTGCCCTGTAACTGCATATTTCTTCCAGCACACACCGGATCTCAGGAAATTGTACTTCAGCTATATTAAAAAAGAAAAACCTCTTAAAACATTAATTTTTCAGAAATATTACTGTTCAAATCCCTACTCCTCCACCTTTCCTCTTTAGTTATTTTTGCAATGAACAGATAGGACAAAAAGATTAAGTGTACAGCCACAAAATAGTCAGGAAATTGAAATCTTGGGTATTTTCCTGCTTTTGTGGCATCAAGAATTTTCCCAACTTCATCTTTACTTCTCTAAATAAAAATGACCTTTTCTTAACATCCATTCGTTATGTTAAATGACTGTTTGCAGTTATTGTGTATTAATTTGGGAAAGGAGAAAGGAACAAGAGAGAGAGATTTCATCTATCTCTAATTATCTGGTCACATTTTGCCTCTTTCACCTCATTTAATTTCCTCTAAGCTTCATCTGATTATCTGATTTCAATACAATCTAAATATGTGATACAAGATTGCTGGAACAATGTCCCATGGCTTAGCACTAAGAAAGATGGAGGGAACCATGGAAGAAATAGTGAATTGAGGTACTTCCCAGGCTTCGTAAACTGAAGGCATCGTAGGGTTTGCATTTTCTTCAGCAGTATAAACATTCCATCCACAGTTTGCACTGGAATGTTAATGATTTAACAGAAAATTGGGGGAAAGAATGTAATATAAATTCAGAACATTATTCAATTCATGGCGATAATATATTTTATGTAGAGAAATATATGCTCAGTCTTTGTATAACAGTTGTTATTGTTTTATATTAAAATAGCTGCTATTTTTTGATATTAAAAGTGGTTGGCATTAAATGTGTTTAACAAAGTTGCCAGCTTGTGGTTTTGCATGTCCAACATGTGCATTGCTTTATAACATGGATGGTAGATCACACATGAGTCACTGGCAGCAGCAGCATTATTAATATTTGTTTTTCGAAATATTAGTGCCATCCTCCTATCCAATTCCTACCCCATAATTTCCATCACAAAAATGGCTAGGAGATGAAGGCTAGAGGTAAAAATGCTGGGAGGCAGAACGATTGGGTCACCTCAGCCCACCAGGTCGCAGGAATGCCCAGTGGCTTGCAGCATCTACCAGTGGCTGCTTTGCATGTTCAGCCCTGGTTGGAGGGTCCGTTGTTTTCTGTTTTGTTTGAACCTCAGTGCAGCAGGGGGATGACAACCTTCAGATAACCCATATATGTGTCAGATTATTTTACAGTTGTTACGCTCTCCAGTAATCCCTGCCACCTAAGTTTGTATCACATGGCAAACTATGGCAACCCTGCAGGAGGTGGCAGGTATCCAAAAAGGCCACTGACACACACCACAACCCCCTAGGGGTAAATAGTGAGCAGCCCAGTTCTCAAACTCTCTTGAAGAAAGCCATGCCAGCCCGCTGCTTCTTCCTATCCATTACATCAATTAACAGTACAGAGCTTCCTGTTCTTAAAAACAAATCAACCTGAGATTATGATGAACTTATGAGCTCGTTGCCTGCAAAGTGAAAGGGGTGCTGCTGGGGCTGAGTCCCAGGAAAAGTACGGTGATGCGAGATGGAAGTGGAGGAGACTCTATAGAGAAAGCAGCACCGTACATGAGAAAAGGGAAACTAAAACGGTGCATTTGCATGTCACACCACAACCCTCCTTGACACAGTGGACTGGTTGTTGGCCAAACAACCCATGGAGCACAGGGCATACAATCAGGCTGGCTGTGGGTTATTTGCCCCCACCTTGATCCGCTGGTGGGTATCATAGGTGATACTGCACCAGGACCAACCCTCCCTGTTGTGTCCTTGTTCTTCATGTTACCCTTTTTCTGAGATTGCAAAATGTGGCTGATGTCTGGCTTTCGTGATCCCCATTTTGAGTCCCTGACAGTCTCTAGGAAGAGCTGGCAGTGGTTGGCAGATCTTTTTTAAAAATGCACACAGGATTTGTGCAAATAGGTTTGTTCTATTATTTTTAGCTGTACTTCTGCAACTGCAGAAATGTGAAGCCTCAGCTTGCATAATGTCTTGTAGGAAGACATGTATAGCTAAGTCCGGGGGTGGGGTGGGGGTCCAAATGGGGCTGGTTTCCCTTGACAGCTGTCAAAAAGCCCAACTATTAAGAGAAATTAAAGAAGCAAGTGATCCTTGTTTGCAGAAAAGAATGCAGTGTAATTTATACTCCCTTTGTGACAAGATTATTTTTTTCCCTGACACTACTCAGTACAGGGTACATTTTGCACCTTAGATGCTAAGTTGTGACATGCGCACTTGTTTTTCCCTTGGGACTCTAGAAAAAGTGTGGACGTGTACCCTTGCTTTTGATGGAAGAGGAGGCGTGATAGCTAGCATGTCTCCTATGAAAGGGCCTTCTGACAGGGGAGTCACATGTCCCAATGCTTCAACTTGATTGGAGCATTCTGAAAAGGAGAGAGAATGGCATTTCCAGGTGGCAGAAGCTTACCAAAAGCTGGACATGAGCAACAAAACATCCTGACTCCCAGACACAATGAGGGCAAAATCCATCCCATTGGTGGATGTGGCCAGCTAGGCAATGGGCCTGAAAAGGAAGCATCTCCCCTGCACTCTATCTATATATCTATCTACATCCTTCCTTTTACTATATGAAATGGTTCCTACTCTAGTTACATTCTTTGGAGCACAAATGTAATGAATGCGAGTTTTACACCCTCCTAACCATTGCTTTATGTGCTACTAAAATCAGTCTGTTTTCTTAAATCCATTTTGAGGCTGTATTTCCCTCTACGTTGTGACCAAATACCCCCCTTTGTAGTATGACATTCTGTGAATTCCTCTGAAATGGAATCTAGATCAGGTTAATAGAGTGTTATTTTTTTTACTATATTTTTTTTCAGTGATTTCAGTTACTGTGAGTGCCATTTCTTTGTTTATTTGAGGTAACAGATTTTAAACTTAGCCCAAATAATAAAGTGACCATCTTGATGTGGTTTATATCATATTTATTCAGTGTGAAAAAAATAAGCAGATGGCAAATCAAGAACATACTATTTGTGTGTGTGCACGTGCATGTGTGTTTTGGGGTGAACTAAACTGTTCTCTTGATTTTAATTTTATTTTCACTTCAGCTGACAAATGCTTACGCATTTGCAACGGAAAAATAAAGGCCCCCAAATCTTTGGAACAGCCTTAGTCTTTTAGCAAGCAGAATTTAATGTAATATTTAAAATAACTGCAATAGCCAAGTCGTATTTCAGAGTACAATTTACTGACACTGTGTATGCTACACCAGCGCTCTCATTTGATTCTTTAATAAAAGTTCCTATGTAACTAGGCTTATCTTTGGGATTAGGGCTGATGGTAGTTCCATCTAGTCAATGCAGTGTAGCAGGAAAAAACAGTAAAAATGGGTTTCAAGACACGAGGTGACATGTCAAAGAATAGGAATACGTATTGTAGGATTATTGCAATTTGTAAGAGTGGGGGATGCTGCTTTATCTAGGAGGGGTGATTGAGAAACTCCCCATGACTCTGTTAATGATGATACAGCCACTAATTGTAGGACTTAGAAGCATGTGTTACATAACCTGCAGATTGGTCTCCTGAACAACATCGGATCATTCAAAGGTACGAAGAGACTGCCCTGCCACCCTGCACATGCTCATAATAATAGCTATAAGTGAGGAGAAAAGCCCATCTGTGCATTATCACACACGTGTATATCAGTATGTGTGTTAGCATACTGCTGTGGAAGCTGTAGGTTCCCATGTCACTGGGTCAGTGCATCCCACGCTGGAGTTTAGTCTGCACTTCCAAGATGCTGTCCATGGTACAAAACCTATTTTGGGACTGCAGCAAAGATTCACTGCTTTAAAGGAGAGCTCCTTTAAAGTTCAGACTAAAGCCCAGCGTGGGAGAGGCCAGCCCCCAGCATTGGAGGCCCCAGCTGTCATTGTACAGAAGCCTTAAAGTACAGGAAAAGTTCTAGTAGTGCAGAGAAATTGAAAATGGGGAATGACACAAAATTGGCAGGTTGTAATCATGTTTATTCTGAAAGGGAATTTAAAAGCTATATGCAAGGGAATTTGAGGACAGGATACATGTCGCTGATACGTTACCAGATAAAATACCGTATCTGTTGTAATGTAAAGCTAAAAGAAACTGTGTCTTCTAGTAGTATGCAAACTTATCTACAGGGAAGCCCTTCTGCATTGGCACGAACACAGCAGCATCTCTGCCTCGGAGGTGGGCTTTCCGCAGCCCACTTATTTCCAGACAGTCCAGGTGACCTCAGTCGAACAGCAATGGGATACTTTTGCTTTAGGTCACAGTCCTGGCAATGTAAATTTCGTGACTGGCCAATGTGCACAAGCTCTGGCTTATTGTGATCTGCAGTCTGGGGCTTAATCTGGGACAGAACTGAAGCATCTGTCTGCTAAAAAGAGAAGCCATGGCTTCCTTTTGCACAATTAAAGCAGCAAATTCGGTCATGAGCCTTCCAATATGCCTCACTGTAGGATTTGCCACACTGCATGGGGATAGCATTCGCATGTAGTCATTCATAAAGGTTTTCAACATCACTGAACTATTAAGTGATACTTGAATATTATTGTTCAATTTGCATGTACTGCAATTTCCATCACAGAAAGGGCTAGGAGATGCATATCCTGCATATATTGATATTTGAATAATGAAGAAAGTGATGGTAACATGCTTTGGCTTCTTTTAAATAATAGACTCACTAAAACCATCATATGGGTGGTGAACACAGGATATTTTGGATTCCAAGATTCAGGATTGGAGACAGGACTCCAGCTGCAGAGCTGGGAATTCTTTCTCCAGTTCCCCTCCCCTCCTCTGCAGCAGGTGGGGAAAGAATTTTAAAGCATTTTTAAATTATATATGCACATTGTACTGACTTTGAAAAGCAGTCACATATTCATCAGAAAATTTCCACTCACACAGGAAATTTTATAATAACATTTATACATTATATTTTTATAATAATATTACAGTCGTTTTCTTTCTCTCCCCCCCCATGCACATTTTTATTATACCATGGAGAATGTCTCCTGTAAATGAACCGTACAGGGACCAGTACTGAATCAACAAATAATTGTTTCAGTATGTCTAGCTAGTCATGAAACCTTAAGATATCGACATACTTGCACATGAGTGTTGGAAAGATCTTGGGATCATATGTTTTAATGGCATATGAACTTTGGTTAGTATTTTTAAACAAAGGGGGGAATTATGCATGTTTTGAAATGCATGAAATTCAACTTTGGGGAGTTGTTTTGGTAAAGGAAATTGTTTTCTGCATTCAGAAACAAGAGTTGTACAGGATATTGAGTAGTAGCATTATTTCTTATTGGTACAGTTTTCACATTAGAGTTACATTTCAGCAGTTTTTTTGCATTTCAGTGATAAACTGGGTTTGTGCTGTTAAAGACCTATGTATGTCTGTATTCCATGTGGGTGTTTAGTACCTGAAAATGTATCTCAACCCGGATAAGCTATTTTCACTCGTCATCATGCCATGCATCTGTCCAGACTTCAATTCACAGTTGCTTGCTTGAGTATAATGAAAGTGAACAGGCCTTTCCCATTAGTGGGGAGAAGTGTGTCATGTCCAGGTTGGGTTATCAGCTGCAGAAGCGGCTGTAGTGGCTGTCGCTCTTCTTCTCAATGTTCTGCAGCTGGGCCCTGCTCTAATCTGTTTCCCTTGGCCTGGGGGTGCTTCCAGATGGGTGGCACCTAGTACAACCAGTCAAAAGGCACTGTCCAGTTGTTTGGTCTTTCCCTCACCAACAGATATTTTTGTAGTGGGGAAAAAAGTAAGAAGCAGCAAGAAAACACTGGACATTTACAAAGGGGAGAATATGGGTGTTTCTGCATGAGGCTTTTAACCTGCCATTTTACTGAGGCTTCTGCTTCTGCATCCTTTGCAGGTTTCAGATCGACTGTTTTACATACTGTTCCCCAGGGGGTTTCTTTCTCTACCTTTCTATAATGCCCCATTGTACAATCAGTAGGTGGTGAGGTTGTATAGCCAGAATCTCACCTGTACAGGAAGGTTTCATGCTGCCATTCACGGATATATCAGACTTGTTGGGCAGGGGATGCTAAAATGCTTACAAAGCACTGGGGAAACCTTGGAGGATGCCAGCATCATGTCAGGTACCCAGAAACTACTATGAGTGAGACATCATAAAATGCCTCATGTAGAAAGGCTGCATCCCCAGATTGAAGGGTTCTTGCACAACAATCCCCCTGTCTGAATGCATGTTATATATATGCAGAAGCTTGTGGTGCTATAGTGACACCTAGTGGCAGAACACAAACAGTACAACAATAAAAAGCGAGAACCTCTATCCAGCCCCTTGTTCTTTTCCTCCAGGCCATTCACATATCAAGCAGACTTCAAGAGAAAATAAAAGCCTGCTCTGAACCCAGGAAATGTTGATTCTGGAAATTCGCCCCAAGTTTCTGTGGCAAAGGCATTTTGAATGTGTTGGTGCAGTATGTCTTTACTACGGGTTGTATGTGTGGGGATACCATTTTCCAAGAGTCCCAGTATGTAATTGTTTCAAGACAGGCCCAGCTTTCTGCATCATAAAATAGTACATTTTAAAATGCTGTACCTGGCTGCTTTCTCATGGGATGCCACTGGTTAATGAACACTTTTACTTCCAGGTCAGAAGTAATTCAAGAGCCAAATCAACTTGCATACAATAGATTATATAATACACTTTTATTGCAGGATGGTGGATGCTGTTTTATGGTTTAAAAAATGATCTCTCAGCCCTTCATTCACTCACTCAGTCCCTCTTTTGATCTTAAAGTCTACCCAGGAATTCCAATCCTTGTTTCTGAGTTTAAACCCTGAACCTTCTTTGCAAATGTGTGCCAGTGATGCTTTGTCATTCTGCCCTTTCTAGTAGTCTTTCCTGGTTTCTGTGGGAAGGTTGCTTCTCATGGTATATTTTTTATGTTGATAATGATTCACCTCCTCAGAAATTCAGAGGAGAAATTCAAATTATTTCCCACAACATAGAAATATCGGCTACAGGTCATCGTTTATGTAGTGACCCAATTACTGGTTTCCAGATGAGAATGCAACTTTATATTCAGCATTGCTTTCTTCCCTTTGTGCTGTGCCAGGATTTTAAAAAATGTTTGCAACTGTTGTGGCCATTGCTTTTTCAGTGGGGCATCTTTTATGTAGGAAATTCCCTTTCTTTGTTCCATAAAATAGTGCAGAAATCACCATGCCTTTTCCTATCTTGTTTGTACATAGATAGGCCAGCAGCCCCTGGCAGATTAAATGGTGCTTTTTGGCTAAGAAACCAAGTTTATACTTGTTTTTCCTAAGAAGCATCTTGCCCTTTGTACAGTAGCAGGTCTGTGAATTGCTTTAGTTTGCTTTTTCCAAGTGTATACAACTAAAATCCATTTCCTTTGATCTTCATATAATGCCTTATTTGGATTCCAAATTGCTCACAGCCATGAAAGAATCTGGTGATGTAGCAATTTGGAATCCAAATAAGGCATTATATGGATGGAACTGAAGAGGCTTGGGTTAAAATTTCAACTCTACCATGACACTTGGCTGAGTGACATTGGGCTGGGACTGACCCAGCTTGCATGTAACATAAACTGTGAGCGTGCTGCCTTCTGCCATCCTCTGCTCCGGTTCTGAATCCAGTTTAGAATGCAACCCAGGAATAGAACTCTGGGATTACGGGGGACACAACCCACACTTTCAACCCATTTGTGGCCTGGTTAAAAATCTGGACTATTTACCTATTGACAATTCAGAGTTCCTGGTCTGCACATAATACTAAACAACCTTTATGTGGCATTTCCCTGAGTTGTCTAGGCCCACAAATGTTTGGGTCTGCTCCAGAGCAAGCAGGCATGATGCCACCCAGCCACTCAGTGCCCCCATTTTGCTCCCAGTTCAGGAAACAACCTAGGAATGCCCCAGTGTGAACTCTCAGCCTAAGTTCATAGAATGTTGGGCACTTAGGTGGAAACTCCAGCAAAATCAAATTTCCTATAGTTCGAGAGGGGCAAGTACATGGAGCAATTAATCAACAGGCTGAGTAGTAACCAGTTAGCATTCAGCCAAGAAGCACTGGATGTGACCTAAACAGCTTGCTGTTAATTGATGCCACTTCACAATAGGACTGTGTAATTTGGAGTCCAAAAATCTGTGGAGAAATTCAGATGGGCATGATTTCTGGGCATCCTATTTTGATGAATGCCACAGTAATTTAGGCTGTTGTAAATGCCTCCCTTCATCTTAATGTAGAAGGAGAAGGGAAGCTTTATTCCACCCACCCACCCCTGTCCCTCACAAAGGACATGGAGAGAGAATTATCCTGAATTTTACAACATGGCGCAAATTAAAAGAAAAGAGAAATACACTGTTGCTAAAGCCCAGAACCATTTTCTTCGAAGCTGATCTATCTGTGCAGGAACGAAATTAATCACAAGGCACTTTTGTCCACAGATTTCCATATATTAGAGCTGGGGCTGCTGCCAGCCTTCCCAACTGTCACAAAACAGGCCTGCTTCCAAGAGGCAGAAGTGAACACTGGGCAGGCTACAAGCGCACAGCTTGGGTAGCTATTTCAGACATCAGAGTCACCCGCACTTAGTCATTGTACGTGGAAGACGCCTGATAAAGAGTGCTAATAAAAGTAAGCCGTCAGGTACAGAAGTACACGTGCGCGTGAAATGCATACCAAAGAATCATTAGTAAGATTGCTCATTAGCAACCCGTGTGTGTCATCTGATGTATATTTCTGCTTTCTGTTGAGCTAGGTGTGGGTGTATTATATGCCCATGTGGGGAAAATTAGAAACTCTTCTTAGATTTCGTATTCCGCCCAAGTTTTTCTAGACTGTTCTGCACAGGTGTGTGTGGAACCGACATATGTCTTTTCTGGGGATAGGGGGGAATAGAAGGAAAAATACTAATCAGCTTTTTCTATACCCTTTGAAGTGTGGAGAAGGAATTGCTGTCTTTCTGAAGGAAAATGGAATTAGTGCCAGAACTCTCTATTAAACCTCAGGCCAAATCTGTACTGATTAGGCAAAGAGCAGAGATAGAACTATGACTTCTCTTTGAGGTAGAGGGGGGAACAGTTTAGCCCAGCGGTTCTATTACAAGATTGGGTGGTGTTTCAATGCCAGAGAGCGCCACAGGTGCAGATGGGTTTCCACAAATTGGTCATTCACATTAGTTGTCTCTCCCTCAGTGCGTATGAGCAGCCATTCTAGATCAAACCAAGGGTCCATCTAGTCCAACAGTCCATTCACAAAGAAGCCAACCAGCATCCTGCTTCCTACAATGATGGCGCCACAAGCAGTAAATGAGTGCAACCATATCCTCCCTTCCATGTTCCCCAGCAAATAGTGTGCATAGGCACACAACTGCTGCTGTGAACCATCTAGAAACCTTCAGCTATTGGGCATATAGAAATAAAACGAATTAAAGAAATGAAAGACACGCTGCCTTTGATACTGGAGACCATACATAGCTGTCAGGAGCAGCAGTCATTGATCGTAATAGGGAGTCCTGCTTCTTTCCATCATTGAAGCAGAGCGATCGTGCTTCTCTGAGATGCTGTACAGAAAGATCCCACTCAGAGCATTCCCTCATCCTTTGCCCCAGGATGTGAGAACACCTGATATGCTGAAAGCATGCTGAGATTAGTAGGCCTGAAGGATGACTCACACCCTCATGAGCTTTCTGAGCATGGTGGCCAGTCTTTCTTGGCTGGAATAATACTGGTGAGCAGAATGTTCCCAGAACATTCTCCCATAGCAAAAAATGACAACTTTGTTTTGTGTTCGGCTAATCTCCCAGAGTTGTCCATATAGAACAGGGGTGTCCAACCTTTTGGCTTCTCTGGGCCACACTGGAAGAAGAAAAATTGTCTTGAACCATGCATTAAATACACAAACACTAATGTGCATAATATTCGTGATATCCGCCAGCACAGATAAGCAAGATTCCTCATATAATAATCCTAATTATGTGGCTCTCTGTTCAGACAGTCTTTTAAAATAGTGAAGTAGGCCCTAAGTTTACAATCAATATAGAAAATAAATATATCAAAGGAATAAAAATTCAATGATTTTTAAAAACATTTTTATTATAAAAGTAAAAGAAAAGAGGGCAACATAAAACTAGTGGGATATTTGACAAATTAATGCATCAATATTTGGTTCAGTGGAAGTAGTTGCAATTCTCAGTGAGTTCTCAAGATGCTCATCAGGTATTTTGGTTCTAATTTTATTCTTAATGTGCTTCATTCTTGAAAATAGTTATTCACAAATGTAGGTGCTGCCAAAAAGTGAAGACATGAATAAGGTGTGATTGTGACGTGAGGGATATTTGTCTCTGGCAAGATAGGACCTATGAAAGTCCATGATCAAATTTTTCTTAAAGTTGAATGTCAGATTCCAGCTCTATGCATTTCATTAGAAAATTGGTAGGTAACATATTTATGTTGTCTGAAAATGTAGTAGTTAATATACCAAAATAGTGCTTATTTTCCCAGAAATCTCAAAATCTGTTTTCAGATTATTGTATCAAATCGAAAAGCAAGGCTGCATATTTTTTCATTGTTCACAGGATTGTGTTTAGCGAACATGTTGGAACGTATAAAATTGTTCGCAACAGTAGGCTGAAATATTATTAATAGCTGTGTCTCACTCACCAAGTCACCATGGGCACATGGAACATCTGATGGTGTCAGTTTGACTGCACTTGGAAGATAACATACTGGAAGACATACACTGCCATAAAACTGAAGCCACGCATGTGTACAAATAGTGAGAGCATACATTTGTTTATTTTACGTAACATTGCAACATAACATTGTAGCCTACAAAGTTCATGTTCGAGAAATGCACAATCGAATTACCAAAAAAAAAAATCAAATCACAAAATTCATAATGTTTTAAGTAAGTTTATGATTTTGTGTTGGGCCAGATTCATAGCCATCCTGGACTGTGACCCATGGGCTGTGGGTTGGACACCCATGATATAGAGTCCGATGGGCTTTCACAGGCTTAATATACATATCATGCTTAATGGATCATAGAAATGTTTTGTTTTAAGGACCCATTGATAGATTTTGGAAGTACTGCTGAAGGGCCATATATAAATCTTTAACATATTAAATACTTGAAAAATACAAATAACTATGCATCATTACATAGGAACTTACACATTAGTTTTCGCTTCTCTTCCAAATACAGAATTAATAAAATATTAGTACTATACTTGTTTGTCTTGATACAAACCTAGCAATAAATACATCTGACCAACATCTAAACAGTTTGCTAACGAATGCTAAAAATAGCATGATTCATGGTTTTTGGAATCATAAAACGTGTGTGCAGTATATAATGTATAACAGCCTACAGAAAGTTTGTGAAGGGAAGATAAGTCTATAAGTGTGTGCTCAGTTTTCAGAACATTTTTCAACAGGAAAAAGCAGAAATCCATTTGAACGTATTGTTTAACAGAAAAAAACTTTTTAAAATTTCACATTGGGTTCATATATATCTCTCTGTTTGAAACATTGTGCATTCATTTTCCTGAAGTATAGGAACTTCTATTGTAGTACTCTATTGTAAGAGAACTTCCAACTGAGTCATGGCAATGAAAAAGGTTATTTATCAGATCAGAGAAATCATTTGCTGAAAGGGTGAATCTTCCCATTTAATGCTGATGGCTATTTTGTCAGTGAAAGATCACGAACAGTAAATGCATTGGCAGACCTTCATTTGGGCTGTGCCATTTGGGCTCTGCCTGTAGGTCCATTGGACAGAGCACAATAAGAGACAACGGGCATGTCACGAAGAATGCTAGATTAGAACTCTCCTCCCTCTATTTCAAATAAATCCAGAAGCATTCGGTTTTCTGAGCCTTGAACCTGCAGGCTGAAGGTACAACCCAGATGCAGGTTTCTGAGAACAAGGCTCTGATCTGTGCTCATTTCACCTGATTTTTTTCCCCATACAACTAGGGATGCTTGGGTTTGATCTCATTGATGATCTAAAGAGAAGTGCAGTGACCTGAAGAGAAATACAGTGCGCTGAATACATAAAAATGAAATAACAGAAATCTTCATTAAGGGCTATGGCTCCCAAAAGAAACACTTAGGAAGCCTCATAAAATTATTAATTGCTAGCACACACATACATAACATGCACACAGAATCCAAACTTTCTCCACCCAAAGAATTCCAACAGCACATAATACTATTAAAGAAAACAGTTCTCGACTATGCCATGTTATGCTTATCATGTTGCACTTGTTGTAAGTATTTATTGTTTGTTTATGGTTTGTAAGCCATCCTGGGATGTTTGGTAAAGGATGGGATACACTGTTTATTATTATTACTATTATTATAATAATAGTAATAATGGTCAATAAAGCAAATCAAAATACCTTGACATGGCAATGGCCCTGGCCTTTTGTCAACATACTGAAGGAACACAAATATTAACTGGTTCTTAGGAAGGTGTATGAGTTGCTGCCCAGCCAAAATCTCTCAAGCTGTACATTATCTCTTCAGGGCTGGGGCTGGGTGTCCTTCCAGGACACAAGTCTTTAAGTAAGGCCCTTGAATGGTGTAGGAGTACTAACCCCAGTAGTCTCTTGCCTCTGTTGGTTTCTCTGGGAGCTCATTTGGGTTGATTCTTCTCTTGGCTTCCTCTTAAAACTAGCTTTTGTATCTAGAAAATATGAAACCAACACATAAGGAAAACGTGTGACACAAAGAAAGTGCATTCAATTTCCCCTAAAGTCAAATAAAAACACTGGACTTTGTTCTTGCAAATGCAGAAGCCTTTTCTCTAGCCATGAATGACATGGAATGGGTCCATCTGTCCACTTTCTGGTCTTTTACCTGTATTTTAAGAATGAACAACACCCATAACTGTAGCTTTTGTATGTGTTTCTTTTTTAGAATTACAACAACAGCTGCATGTATGATGGACCTACGAAGATATCCACTAGACGAACAAAATTGCACACTAGAGATAGAGAGCTGTGAGTATTTATTATTTATTTATATATTCTACTTCCTGCATACGCAGACTGATTCAGAGTTCAACCATTTTCCCCCACTTGCTAGTAACCAAGTTGTTTCATTGATCTAATGACATTTAGATTCTTGTCAATGCCCAAAACAAATCTAGCTTTCCAGATGGATTAGTAATTTGTGGCACAAGGATTAGAGGAACTTACTTTGTGAGTTTGATAGACAACGTTCAGCTTTAAAAGTCTTACTCAAATGCCTTTTGCAGTTTACATGAGGAGTACAAGGATTATACTAAGTGCTCTGCTGCTGAATGGGATTGCCATTTATTTCCATTTCTAAAATGAAGGGTTTAGATTTGTCATTGGAGCCTGCTAGCCTTTAGCCAGGTTTTCCATGCAGATGTGAGATTATATGTGTTAGTTTAAATTACCATTTCCTTCTTCTCTGTACAAATTCATAGTATTTGGTCTTTTAGTGTTTACATTGTAAATTCTGCATCTCCTATAGCATCCCATAAAACATTTATGGTAACTTATATAAATCTTGCATGCAGTGAATTAGCTGACACCTTCGGCTGTTTGACTGAATTTATTGAAGGACCAGTGCAGGGGAAAGGGGTGCTTGATGGTCTTGAACAGGCATGTGGTGTTTAGCCCTTAATGCAAAACAAGCAGCTTATGCCTACCCTACCGTTGCTCCAATTCTATTCCTTTTAATCTTGTTCAGGCGAATGACTGTGCCATCATGTCACAGTTCCAAGTGTGTGAGCACATGGCAATGAATTGCTGGAAGAGTGTTTTGGGGAAACCATGATTTTAATAAGCTAGAGAAGCTGTAAATGGACATGAAAGTAAGATCTCCCCCCCGCCACATGCACACACACACAAAATAAACTAGAAATGTTTTCTACACATGCACGAGAGTTGTTATGAATCATCAGTGCAATGACAACATCTGAACAGTTGGCTGAGCAGGGTGGGCTGTTGGACCGAGTGACTTTGTAAATGCACGGATAGGAAGCTAAATGCTCTCAGGTGCTAGTGTGCCGTTTCCTAACTGCCTTATGAAAACCATTCATCTTTCTAGGACTTTGATGGCTTTGCCCATGCTTATTACTGATGAAGTATTTTATTTGTCTATTTATTCATTTTGACATTTGTATGCTGCCCCATACTCCAAGTGGACTCTCCGGGCAGCTTGCAACACTTTTTTTATTCAAGCGGCATTTTAACTGTTAATATTATTGGATTTTATCTGGCCAGGGTGGCTTATTTTATACTGTATTTTTGTATTTTTAATTTAATGTTTATATTCTTGATTTATATTATAATTATTTTAACTAATTGTTGTAAGCCGCCCCGAGGCTTCGGCGAATGGGGCGGCATAAAAATGTTTTAATAAATAAATAAATAAACAAACAAACTGTTCTGTGTGGAACCCTGAGGAACCTCAGGAATATAACCATGCAGAAGAAATAATGTCCACTCTAGCACAAGAATGTGTCCATGGTTACAGCAATGTGATATTGTACTGCACTTAGAGAGCCTTCAGATTAGTATATCAGAATACAAGTTGAATAAATAGCAGCAGCAGCAGCAACTCCTTACCAATGGTGCCTGATGGCTGCCAAGACAGCATCTCTGGAAAAGGGATGCTGTGTTCCAGATGGCCCTCATCATGGGCTACGTCATGCATTTGGTGGCATCTGTGGGCTGCTTAGACCAGTCAGCATGAAGCAGTTTCCAGGCATCTGACTAATTCATTAGAACGAATAGCAGCATCACCCTTTGTATGTGCACATATTGGAAAACTGTGCTGTTTTAAAGTTGGGTCCTGGATGAGTTGAATCCTTCCTTCCTTCTTTTTGTTACAAAGCACAGCTATTTACTCTGCCTAAGCTAAAAGGTACTTTATTTGACTTTATATATTTAAAGTGTAGTTCTGTCATACAAAAATCCCCACACATACTTTTGGAGAAAGTCTGGGTCAGCCCTAGTATAAAGACAAACATATAACTAGATAACACTATTACTCATAAGCTTTAAAAAATCCAGAATAAAGAGAAGACTTCTAAACTAGACTATATGTACCATCTGCAGTTCTTCCAGGTCATCAGTTCTCTGACAGACACTTCTTTTAATTTCCTAACAACTTGTTTAGCTGTTTATATCCATTAGGGCAAACATTAAGGATTGTTTAGCAGAGATTAATTATTGCTTAACACCCTGTACCTCCATGTCACATTCATTAATCCACTTAGTAAACAGGATGATTTTACCCCTGTCTCTTCATAGGTGAAGTGGGGATTCCAAAACCTGTTTCAGATAACGAACAGCAATACATAGTTTAAGATGGAAAATGTCTGCAGAAGGCCCCCATTAGAAAATACTGGTAAACAGAGATTCAGGAAATGGGAATGACTGTTAAGTAAACCATTTTGAATCGTGATAGGGCCAGATTAAGGAATGAGGTCAGCATCACTTGGTTTAGCATCACATGCCCACTACAGAGGAGTCTACAGTCCCGCTGAAGTGACACCTTCTAATGCCAGATCTCTCGCAGGCCTGACTGCAATGCACTTAGCACCCACCACCAGCACCAGCCCTCTCCCAGGTCTCTTCTTTGCTTCTCCCTCAATCTCACCTGGCAGTGGCAACAGGAGTGCTCTTCTCCCACATACTGGAAAGACAAAGCAACAGTTATGACCAGGACTATGTATGTGGCAGCTGGTAGCTACAACTGAGGAGCAGGTACTCCAGATCCAGAAGTGGCCCACTTCTGACAACAAGAAGTGGGCCAAGGACAACAAGATGGTGTTCAGTGCAGATAAGTGCAAGGTCTTGCACTTGGGGCAGAAGAATGGGTGTCATAAGTACAGGTTAGGGGACAAGTGGTTGGAGAACAGCACTTATGAAAAGGATCTCAGGGTGCTGGTGGACCGCAGGCTAAGCATGAGTCAGCAGTGTGATTCGGTGGTCAAGAGGGCGAACGCCACCCTTGGATGCATAGCCAGAAGTGTGGCTTCTAGATTGAAAGAGGTATTACTGGCACTCTTTATGACTCCAGTTTGCCTGTAACTGGAGTATTGTGTTCAATTCTGGACCCGTCATTACAAGAGGGATATAGCAAGGTTGGAATCGGTGCAGTGAAGGGCCACAAGGATGGTAGCTGGTTTGCAGTGTAAGTCATATGAGGAGAAACTGAAGGAACTGGGTCTTTTCAGCCTTGAGAAGAGGAGACTCAGAGGGGACCTGTTTGCAACATACAGAAATGTGAGTTGGTGTCACGCAGAGGAGGGTTGTGAGTATTTTTCCCTTGTGGTAGAAAGCAGGATGCATTCCAATGGAGCAAAGCTCAAGGAACCAAGATTTTGGGTGGATGCCAGGAAGTACTTCCTGATGGTTAGGATCCCAAGGGTATGGAACAGGCTTGCACAGGAAGTGGTTAAAGCCCCATCAGTGAGGGTGTTTAAGGATAGGCTGGACATGCACATGGCAGGCATGTCATGAGTGCAGCCGGCTGAAGCCAGGTGACAGACTAGATGGCCCAGGAGGCCCCTTCTCACTCGCTCTGTTTCTATGTTTCTGTGTAGTTAAGGAATACGAAAGAAGTCCTGTGGTCTCCTGACCCCTAGTCACTGGGGGAACATGGGACCTGCAAAGTGGGAGCTGGGACGCTGAAGGCCAGACCTCCATCTTGCTCTGTTCGCAGCTTGTGTAGGTGTAACGAGGACTCAGAGAAGACAAAAAGGGTCGTGCCGGAGAAGGGAGAGCCTGGAGCTGTCACTTTACACCAATTCCTACTGACTCCCCAGCCTCTTTTCCTCCCACTCAGCACTAAATCCAGGCAGCCAGAAATGGCTGTCTGGAGTGAATGCATGAGGTAAAGCACAGTGGAAGAGAACCGCAGGCATCCTTACTTATCATCCTCAGTGGCTGCATATTATTTTTACAGCTTTTTAAAGTGTTTGCTAGCTGCTGCCTTTTACCAGCTTGATAGTGGCATCTGTAGTTCATTGAGTATTTTGCTTCATTGTTGGAAAAGAAGTAATGGGCACGGAGGTTCTTGGATGATTTGTTCTGATGGTCTTATCATCAAGGAATTGTTTGCATGAATAAGCCCCTAAACATAAAAGCAGAGGAAAAACAAAGTTTGCAGCTTTACATTCAGTTTTAAAATTGAATACATTTATGCACTCCTTTTGAAAAGTAAACAAGCATACAATATTTTGTCCAAAATCTACAAAGCATTAGAACGTGTGGGAATCTTAGATTTTACAACGGATACTTTTTGCAACTTCAGATGTGGAACCAGTCCCGCTGTAACATGCCTCATGTTGGCATGAACATTGTGGCCGTATCCAAGAGTTACTAAAAATGAGCAGCTTGGCACACAAGAGTTGAGTAAGGCCATAACCACGTATTGCACTGTGCAGATCGTGGTCATTATGTAGCCCCTCTCCTGATATAAGCAGCTGGAGGTGGGAAGGCGCTCTGTTTGCTTCCTAGTTTTGTAGCTTTGTTGCCTTTCTGCTTTCTTGTTTCCTTCATGCAATATCCTCGCGTTAAGGATGCTGAGTTTTTCTTGCACTGTATTTTGTAACCAGTGAATGCTACCCCAGAGACCATGTCTATTACATTTTTACAATCAGTAAGAATAAATGCATTCAGCTCGGTAGAGAAAGGCTTGCATCAATTAAACCACAATATCATCTTAAAATAATATGAGGGGAATACAGTAGAGGCAGGCATTACAACAAAAAATAAGTTCAGCTAAAACCATTATCTGCTTGTCAGAGCAAGATCCTTTGCTAGCTGAAAGAAGTTGGTTAAAGAGGGAGGACCATGCAAGCATCATGAAGCAAAACGGGAAGATAGAGGAAGGCCCCTCCACCAGATTCGACGGTGCAGACAGCCTTGCCAGTATCATCCATGCCAGCAAAAAGAGCTTCCTTGAAGTGTCAGGGTCCCTGGTGGGAGGACACCTGCCAAGCATGGAATGGCTACGACTCCCTTCAGTAAAACTGCATCTAGTGTAACTCACGTAATGCGTGTTCTAAGTCTTTCTGACCTGCATTATTTAATTATAAATCCTAGTGGGTGCCATTTGTTATTGACTGTGTGCAGGTGCGTTGAATATGTGTGCATGATTGGCTTTGTGTGTGCTATACAATAAGAAGGAAGAGAAAGCAACTTTGGAATTGCATTAGCAGAGGCTGACCTGGATTACATGAAGCCCCGTGGTTGTTCCTAATGCAGCAATAATGACCTAGAATTAATAACAGCAATGTGAAATACTAGGGGAAAGGCAATTTTCTTTCCACTTACATATAACTGAGAAAACACTAGCACAATATGTAAGATATATTGCCACCTTTTGGGGAAGGTGCTGGCATTTATATACTATCAGCAGGATGGAATGCCTTACATTTCATTTAGTTAGAGCTAAGTATCTGTAGGCAAAGAGAATGCAAAATTTTCCCACATAACAGAATTAGGTCATAAACCAACTCTAGAAATGCCTTCTGCAAAGTGGATTTAGGAATTTGTAAATAACAGCTGAAACAATACTGGAAGAGACAGAAGTTGCCTAAGAAGGGTTTTAATGCTTAGTCTTACAGTAAAAATGAAACAAAGAAAACTCCAGAATTTAGGAAGAAAGTACATACTGGGATTATTTATGTTATTCATGATGACACCTGCATACTGATGCTCCTTAGAGTTCTCTGAAAGTAATGTGTGGGCTCAGTAATAGATCAGTTAGGTACGAACACAATGAATAACATATCTCATAAATAATCTTGCTGGAACCAAAGATTTACAGGCATAGCAGAACAAGCAAAGGGAGGGGAGGTTTAAGCAATTCAAAATTTGCACTATGGGGAACCATTTGAAAACTCAGGATGAAAGAAGAATGCATAGATGCATTCTGTTTGTATGTCCTTGACTTCTATATAGGGGTGCTTAGAGTTTCAGACTAAGATCTGGAAATGAAAATCCCATGTTTCATGGTGTAATCTGAAGTGGGTTGCTGGCAGGAGAGGCACAGCAGGTCTGCCTCTTCCCCCAAAGCCTGGCCACTTTGCGGTGGCCTCGGCAAGAAGGTTTGATGGAACCTCTCATTCCCACTCCTGCCTGGTGGTTCAGCGCAATTGCTTTTCACTCCCCCCACCCCGATCCAATTTGTTACAAAAACGATCTTTGGGCTGGCATAGGTGAGGGACGCAGCACTGGAGATTGGGAGAGGAATGGAGATGCTTACCAGCTGGTAAATCCAAGGCTGCTTCTGCTCCATCCTCAGTATTTCCCTCTTCCTTTGACTATTGTGCCTCTATAAACTTTGTTCCATTCGCAAGAAAGAGAACTAGGATGATCACTAGCCAACATTTCTTGTTCCTAGGCCATGTCTCTACATTTTGTCTAGTGCCCAATTCCTTTGCATGAATTGGAAAATTCCATAAAACTGACATGAAGAAACGTAAAAGCTGGCAAGAATCTCCCGGTTTGCACAAGTGTCCCTTGCCACCAAAAATGGGACTGTTTCAGTCTATGGGGAAATTTGCATATGTTGAATGGAGAAAGTTGTGAAAATCAAATTCAAACATCTTAGACAATTTTTTAAAATGTTCATAAAAATGTTCAGTAGACACCTGCTCATGCTTGCACTTTGGAGTGCAAATAGAGCAGGTCTCCATGTTTTGTGAGCAAAAAATGAAATCCTGATACGTACCTAGCTTCACGACCAGTGCGCTAATAAATAAAGTGTTTCAGTGTGATCCCTGAACGCTGACTCTTTTCTGCCCTCCTCATTTTATTTTCATATTCCAATATTAGCGCTGTGTTAACAAATGAGCCTCTGTGCCAGTGGCAAACATCTGTTTTTTTCTGCAGTTCACAGAACACCGGTTTGTCTCATTAAAACTATAAATAAACAACACCAAAACCTTGGTGCACATCTGCTAAATACTGGCTCCATCCATATATAGTAACAAATTCTACCAGAAAATATTTTAGGCTTCTATTGGAAATGTAACCCTTGATTTCAATAATCTGTTTTCGATAATCTAGATTACGGTTTATTTCTTTTCCTTGCTTGTTATAATTCACTGTAATAGATGCAGTGCAACAGTGCAGAGAGCCTTCTGACGACATTTGCAACAGCATCTTATTAATGCACCGTTATATAGAGCTTCAGCTACTGGACAGTATAGAAATCAAACAAATCAGCAGTGCAGCATTTTTCGTGTTTTCATACTGTCACCGTATGAAGCTTGTGCAACCCTTCAAAAGACCCTCACCCCCCTCTGTCCCCACCCCCATTACTGTGAGGAATAGCTTAGATGTTCTGAATTGGGATATTCAACTTGAAGCCCGCTTGGGGAAATTTTTGGTAGCATTAGTATTCCAAAATTCTGCAAATTGTTTTGGCAAGCTGAAATAACTAGTAATACTGTTTTCCCTAGCACTCTTTGAGCCCTCCTAATTTTTCTTTTTAAGCAATACAGTATTTACTGTCAAGAAATGTCAGCTGTGATTAGTGGAGATTTTTTTCATTTAAATGTTGAAACTGCTTACCATGAGAAAAATAAGGCAAATTCCACTTGTGTTTTTCAGTATCCTTAATCTCTTTGCAGTAAGGAGATGGCGTAGAGGCAGCAGGATATATTTTTGAAGCAATTTGATGAGATTATTCAGCAGGTTTTTAAAATAAGGGAATTGTTCCCATGGCACAATTTTCATTCTCTGTTACTTTAGCCTACCCTGAACGAGCTGATAGTAACCCTTCTAGTGTCCAGTCAGTCTGAACAGATGACTCACCTCACACAGATCCATGGAATGAGAAGCCGCTGTGGATCACCATTTTTGGAAGGGGGGGGGCTCTAGCCCGTAATTCAGACCTTTTGCCCATTTTGCAAGACCTTTTGCCCATTTTGCCCATAACTGCTAAACCTGTTCCACCATTGTTCACCATTCAGCAGCTCTCCATGCATAATGCACTTGCTGAAATTCGGCTTGTCAAAGTGCTCCTTCTCTCCTTTTAATACATGTATTCTCAAACCATACACAATGATAAAAGAATAACACTTAAGCACTGGATGCCATAAAAGCGCTCTCACAGTAGTCGGCCTGTCAGTTCCCTGGAATCTATTGCGAGGTATTATAACGCAGCTCTATAGCTCACAAACCTACCCTTTTCAAAAAGTGCTTTAGATTAGATTTTTAGGTGTGTCTGTTTTAGATCCATTTCAAAAGCTGTGATGCTCTATTTTTGTACAAATTCAGCCAACTGATACAAGTATTAAAGCATCGATGTAGAAGTATCTGCATGTTCTGGAAACACAGAGTAAGGTATTTTTTGCTTTCTGACATAGATAGCATGCTTATAAAACATTGTCACAAAGTCTTAAAATCATCTCTCTCTGTGTACACATAAACACACAGCTGGTGCCTCTGTGTATGTGCAGAATGTATTAAATACTAGCAGGGTGAGGCTCATTTCTAGCTAGAACCTCTAGCGAATGTGTTGCGTCTGCCAGAGGTGCCCCGGATCTGCATATGGCTTAAAGGTGGGAAGTGAGGCACCACCGGGTTGCTTTGAGTTTTGTGGTAATTCCTCACACAGGAAACTATGGTTGATTCTAAACTCTGGAGACTGGAATCCCTAAACGCTCAGTTTGCTGGCGCCAGGGGTGCACCAGCAGCCGAATAGCCACACGTAGGAGCAACACACTCATTCATGCCTTAGAGTATATTGAAGCTAAACACCTTTTGATGGATGTACTTTAAAAATGGCTTTGATTCAGAAATTGAATTTAGGAATAGTTAAAAAAGAATCTGGAGACACAAGTAGTGCTGATTTACATGAAACCCCTTTCTGAACGGCACTTGCCCCAGGAGTCTGCCTTTTTCCTCCATCATCTGAACATGAAAGAGATTTTGAATGAAAAGCTAAGACTTTTTCCCCTCCTTACTGTGCGCATAAGATTACATGTAATCTTATCTCATTTAAAGATTTTCTTGACACATTCCTTCTCCTTACAGCTTTCTGCAGACTCAAGGGGACTAGAGAAAAATGTTTTTCAAATGCTTTTTTGTGTTTCAGAACCAGAGAATAACTCTTGTTCTGCTAGAAATAGATAGCTTTGTTCAATAAAGGCAGCCTCTTGACTATATTTTGCAAGGCACTGAACTCGCTTAAGTAAGAGCTGAACCAAATGGGAGGAAGCCGATGTGATACGGTTCTGTCATGCAACCGTGCCGCCTCAGGAGGCACCAAAAGGACCGGGGCTGGGATGGGGTTGTGCAAATATTCCGCTGGGAGAGCAGCTGGGAAGTAGGGGGCCTCCCAGATTGCTTTCTTGAAACTCAACCATCTTTGGGTTTGATTTAAAACAAAAGGACTTGCACAGCTTAGGCTTCAGTTCTATGCACACATACCAGAAAGCAACTGCCATTGCACTTGAGCCAGGAGAAGCTTACTTCTGAATAAACACGCGTTAGAACTGCACAAGTAGCCTCCTATAGTCAAGAAGTCATGTCTAATTATAGCACAACTGCATATGGCCATGTGAGATGGATTCCTTGCTGAGACGCTGAAAGCATTTGACCATCCTATGCTGAACACTCCGTGGGTTTAATTATCTCTCCATAACTAGTTAACATCTGTACTGATTGCCAAATGATATTTGCTCTTGCAGATGTACTGTGCAATGTATTGCACTTCCAGTATTTCTGCTGTTTTTTAGTTGATACTTTACATTGGATCTAAACTTTGCCCCTGCAAATTAACATCCCGGCAGCAGAACTGCAGTCAAGGGAGGGGGAGATGACTTTTTATTGCAGTGTTTCCCCCCACGCAGGCTTTTGGAGAGGGCCAGCAGCTGCAGGGGCAGAACAGTTACTGGCAAGGCTCATCCTCCCCTCTATCCCACCGGTGAGAACTCTCCACTGGAACAAAGCCCTCCCAGCAGCAACAGGATACAAAGTCTGGATCCAAGGCTTATGCAAGGTGCTTGTCGCTCTGCGAGTCAGTTTGCAAAACCAAACCTTTGTTTGCTTCCTGAAGGCACGAGGCTTGATGAGTGAATTCATTTTTTGCTGTATGAAACCCCGAAGAGTGAATCGGAGCCTTTGTTTCATTTGTCAAACACTAAGGTTCCCCGTGTCTGAACGTATCTGTGAGATCAAAAATTCATTAGTGTTCCAGACAGCAACTCTTGGCACCATGTGCATTCACAGTTGCTTATTTCATGTCCTTAAAATCTAGCGAATGACTATTCTGTGCCACTAAGAAAAAGGGGAAAAGTATAAATAGTGCTGCTTGGAGAGCATAACAAATGAACCCCACGTGTCTTGCGGATTTGTGTTATTCTTCATCAGCATGGGAGACTCCTGCCGAAACTCTGCGATGACTAATTGACTGCAATATCTGAAAGCCCCATGAAGGGTTGTTGTTGTTCAAGTGACGGAACAACCAAACAAAACCAAGAATGCCTCGCTCAGCTTTTCAGGTGCTCAGCAGGCAGCAGCACTGGGATGCCTCAAGAGAGGAAGGCTTGGCTGCCCCCCTCCGGGGAAGGGGGGCTTTTGGGAAAGCTCAAGCAGCCTGAAAGGCTGTAGGAACAGACTGTTAAGTGATTTGTAAATAAAGAGCATGTGTGCGCACATGCATACCAACCACCTTCTTATATTCAGGTAAATGCTAGAGCTCAGCACTCTGGAATTTGCCTGCAATTCTTAAAATCTCCATGGAAAAAAATGACTACCTCTTTTGCAGGGAGGCAGAGGGGCTGCAAAAGAGCAGAGTTTCAGCACAGCAGTGGTTAAAAGACCTCTCTGAAGGCTTGGTGACTTTACACTCCCATGGGGTCTTTTGGCCCTCTCTCTTTGCCTTCAGCTGTGCCCAGCTCAAGAATGGCCGTCCCAAATGGAATTTGGCCCCCAGGCTGAGAGAGCCCCCCTCTGGCCGCCTTTGCCGCAGTGCCTCCGTAAGGACAAAAACAAGACATGACCTTGTAGTCCGCCTCGAAGAAGCATTCCTAGGTGGAAAGAGGTAGGCATCAGATGCTCCCCCTCCTCCCGTGTAGACGAGCAGTTGGCAAAAGTTACAGGCAAGCCAGCATTGCTTCGTGCTGCAGAGCAGAGCAGGTTTTCTCGCTGTCAGTAGAAACAAAAACATGAAGCAGACTTGGCAAAGTGCAAGATCGGTTTCCTAAGCTACAGGACTTGATACCAAACTGTTAGGAATGGCCGTGACCCATCCGCGTCAAGCTGAATGGCCTTCTGCACTGCCCTCAGAGCAGTCCTTTTCACTAGGTGGCCGCTCTGACTGCCAGTCTCTTTGAACACAGAAGGAGTGCATCCCTTTGCATCTGGATCTTCATTTTCCACCTCGTCCTCCTCCTCCTTTTCTGCTAGGGCTTGCATTCCCATGGATCTTTAAGAATCCCTGGTGGAGAAAAGGAAGGCAGCAGTTTGTTTGAGGGGTGATGATGCTGCAATGAAAGACTAGCTCACCTGCAAACTTATTTTTATTAGATTAGAATGATATTTGCATAGAATGAGCTCATTGTGTAATCCAAACTTAATTTAGTTCTTTTCAGAGGTTTTTTATATTACAAGTACAACATGTTCAGGCTCTGTATGGATCATAAAAATACAGCTGCATCCTGCCATTGGAATTATTCCTATTTTCTCTGCCTTCAGTACATGAAATCTGGAGTGATGAGTTAGTTTACGTCTGACAACAGCAGTAGTTCATTTAAGAGAACTGAGCCATGGTTTCATCTAACTCTTAGCAATGCTGGGTGATGCAGCTGTCATTTCCGATCAGCCAGAACTGTTGAAATTGATGCAAGGAAAAAACCATAGCAAGCTTGCTAGAGCACACCAGAATGCAAGTTGAAACATGAATACTTCACTAAGAAACTTCGCAAGCGTTCAGAAATTACAAAATGCATATGGTGCAGTATCATGGGAATACAGACCTGGCACAGACACGCTTGCCAAACTGCTGTAACAAAGCTGTTAACTTTATGTATTAACAATTCTGTTTCTTCTAGGGCTTTAGATTAGAAAAGCCTGCGCTCTCTGAAAATGGATATTTGTCCTGAATCGTGACAAGGCCAAAAAGTAAAGAGTAATTTAAAGAAAGAAACACATTTGGCCCTGAGCCACACATTCCAACCTCAGTCAGTGCTTCATAATGCTTATCAGAGGCGAACTGAGTCCAGACCGTTGAAGAGATGGGTCTCCTCCCCTGTATTCCCACACAGGCTGTGTGTATTAAACACTGGCCAAGGGGCTAGGTCAGAAGCTGCATGTAGCACCCTTAGGCTGCACACCGTTCCTCCCTTTATCCATCCAAAGCTGAGTCTGGCAGTGCAGGGCCACTTCCCTCCCTTCCTCAGCCCCCTTGTCCCCCGGCCAGCAAGTGATGAGAAGGCTGTGTGTAGGCATGCTAATCCCACTCACTCTCTTTTCCTAGCGTGTTTGCAGCACGTAGGTGTGTGCCATGGCTGTATCAGGGCGATCAGGGAGCTGCTTGCTGGGACACCAATGGGGCTGGATGTCGAAACCAAGCAGGTCTTGAGTTAGGGGAATTGTACTTGGAGGATGGAAACCTGATGGGATTTTTCTGGTTTAGCACTGGATTTTGTTCGGTTTCCCACCACTGGTATCAGGTCTATTTGGAATGAGTCAGGCCAACATGCATATTCTGCTAGATTTGTAGAAAAGCCTTCATTTAGTATTTGGAACTTGTCACTAAATGTGGATACCAAGTGACCTTTACCACAGGACAAGAAGTTATTACAAGGAAAAAAACTCCTCCTTTTAATTAAATACTAATTTTCATAATACATTCTGTGATCATTTCCCCCTTGTTTTGTCTTTAAACTGTAGGAGAGTTGAAGCCTTGTCAATGTTTCTGAAATTCTCTTTACAAGAATCAGGTATACAAGGTTGGTTGCTAACTCTCAAGGACCAGTTGTATGATCAAACTACAAATAGTTGAACATCTAGCTTCTTCCTTAATTTTAATCTGGGATATTGTATAAAACAGGCTAGGGTCAGATTCCAAAAGGGCATGGAAGGACTAGAGGCAAAGACAGAAACAGGCAAGAGTCAAAACACAAAGATGTTGGAGGACTAAAGGAAAATTCAAAATTGGGCCATCAGAACCATGTTACTGTAGCAAAACTGAGCAGGACTGGAAAGCCTTTTTGTACAGTTTTCTGTAGCTCCTGGTTGGTCCTAATCCTGTGAACTCATGCAGGTCTGGTGCCAATTCTGCAAGTACCTGCAAGGTGAACAAGGCTGCCTTCTCTGTCAAGCCACCGGGGGGGGGGGGGGGCTGCATTGTTTACAGATCCTGATAATGGGTCTGCATCCATTTCTGCTTTTGACACCTCCACATAACCCCTTTTGCTCTCAGTTGTTGATGCAGATAGTATGGTAGGATCTAATGTAATGGCTCATTTGTTACCACTGATGTAGCTTCTCCAAAGAGTCTCATTCCTCCACCTCATCAACTCAGCCAGATTTATAAATAAAACGTGGCAAGCGGTCTCCATAAGATACACTGTTAATGTTGACAGTCATGCATTCAAGCAAGTAGTTGGGTTTATTTGCTTTGAAACCCAGTAGCTGCAAGTGCTGAGATATGAGGTGGAAACACAGTTGCATTAATAAAGTCCCAGCCAAGAAATCTACTGCTTGCATTAGAAAGCTTGATAAATTCTGGCTTATCTTTGCTCACAGCATCCCTCCCTCCCTCTCACACACACACAGAAAGAGAGAGAGAGAGCTTGCCCAGTTTATACTTTAAAATATAAATTGTATTGTTTTCCCTCTTTTGTAGCTACATTTTATTCAGTTGTGGCTCAAAAATGTCTCCACAATTCTCTTTCTCTCATTCACTTTAAGCTTGTAACACTCATGGGCATTTCATGCAACTGATATTATTTTAATATGTTCTATATACTTTCAGAATGCAAGAATTGTGCATTGTGCTAGAATCAGTTCTGCTTCTTCCCATATCTGTCTCATATGAGAGCAGTCCAACATTTCTTCAGTGCAAATCATGCTAAGCAAATGGTGAAAGTTGCCCTCTTCTGCATGTCATGCCTAGACATGGAATGCCAAGAAGCTGCAGGACACATTCAGTGTGTGTGTCCTCCCATGAGGCTGCTCGAGCAGTGGCAGCACAGCTGCTAGCCTGACCAAGGGCTGAAGGCTGGGATGCTGCAGTCCCGGGCACTGGGTGCCAAGAACACTGAGAAGGCAGCGCTCCAGCAGCAGCGGTGTGGTGAGAAGCCGCACACCTTGTTAGGAAGTGAAGCTCTGCACTGTATCAGCCGCTGCCTACCATTTTGTTATAAGTAGTTTCCTCCAGAAGTAGAGTGGCAGCGAGCTCAGCCCTTCTGACGCTGCGTTATTTTGAGGGCACGTAAGGCAGCCGCCATGTTGAAGCCAAGCAGGTCTGAGGCTGGCCTAAGCTTGGAGGGGGAACCACCTGGGAGCTGCCGTAGCCACCTTGAGTTCCACAATGAGGGAAAGGTGGGATATAAATATAGTAATTCATTAAATAATTAATATCTGGCCAGCAAGAGGACTGGAGCAACACCAGTGTAGACCAAATCCCCACAGACTGCCTTCCCACTGCCCTCGGCCCCACACTGGCACCACATTGCCGAAACTGGTCTGATAGCTTTTGCTCTTGCCCCTGGAGAAAGGGTGTGCAGTGCAGCCTGCTGTTGGCTGGGGCAGGGCTTTGCTTGGCTGTGCAGCAGCCTTGTCTGCTTGGCAGCTACCACCACTGCTGCCCAAGGGTCGGAAAAAAGTGGGGCAATGAGAGAAGCACTCTACTTCCCAAAGAGGCAACAGCAACCAAATTGGCTTAGCTCACAGGGCATTGGGCTGTTCAGGGGCAAGAAGTTTGGAGTCAAATGACCGTGTGGATTAGTTCGTTATTCTACTTTGTAGTCTACTGTTGCCCATGCTCAACATGAACCCAAGACTTTTAGATCATAGCTTCTAAAGAACATATGTATTTAAATGTTGTAAGCAAAGCAACACAGGGCAGCTGCCTATGCTTAAATCCTTTTATTATCCTCCAGGGATTTGGCTAATTTTTAGGAAGCCTTTTAGCCAGGAGGTATAGTAAAGCTCACTAGGGAGATTCCAGCTGGGTCTGAAAAATCCAGCACAGTTTGTTCCAAATGAACATAATTTAATAATGCATTCAAAGAGATCTAAATAAGTGAAAGCACCGATAATACTTTGTTATGTCTCTACTCCATTTAAATGCCATAACCATATAAACCCTCAGATTTCCTGGCTATTTTTTCAGCCCCCTTTAACCAGCAGGCCTTCCATTGCAGAGTGAAGTATGAAGAACTCAAGAGCCAGGGTTACTCTTGCTTTGATCACACTGCTCTGCCCAGTGCCCTTCCATCCACTCTCAAGCCCTTCTGAATGTCCGTTTCTTCTCATGTGCATTCTCAAATCCCTAGGTAAGCAAACAGGAAAGGAGCAAAGCAGGCATAGCTTTACTATGAGCAGTGTGTCTCCCTGGTGGCTGATACTGTTCTAAGGCCACTGTTACGTTTCCTAATGGAAGCTCCAAGTTTCCGGATTTGGAATTCATCTAGGTCTGAAACTGAGAAGTCCCTATTTAATATGTTGAGACAAAGACAAAGATCAAACAAATGCCAGAACATAGCTCTTGAAAGTATGGAATCTTAAGTTCTGCAAACCAAGATGCAAGAATGGTACTAGTTGCAAAAGATCTTGTAGACCCCCAAGGCGGGGAGGGGTGACTGCTGAGTTGTGGGTTCTCAGCCCCAAGATGTCAGTTTACACTCCAAGTAAAGCTTTATAGTTACATTCCTCATTCATGTTTCCGTTCCACCAGAAAACTCTCTGCAACCTTCTCATGATGTATGAACCCACCTGGAACCTGCCTCAGGGAACATTTATACTCAGTCAGAAGACCCTTGTGGGTTTTATGCACTGAGATTTAAATGCTCAGTTGGGACAATCAGATTTGGAGACGTTTATACATGTCAAGCGTTTGGATATGTGGTTACCATTTGCTGAATAAGTATTATCAAAATAATAAGTGTACTAAAATGGTTACAATATTATTACTAAAGCTTTACTAGATTTTTTTGTTAATGTTTAATGGATTTTTTAACAGCATGTTTGGATGATTATATGCGTCTCTCGTCAGAAATCTCTTCTGATTTCCCTAATCTATTTTCAGATGTAAAAAGAATTTCAGATGAAAATTGACCAGAGAGTGATTATTGTGCTATTAAATTAGTTTTATAGCTGGCAGCTAACTCAGATCAGAAAAAAATATATATTCCTTTGAGATGATTACTTCTGGTAATACGTGGCGCAAATGGTCTGAGACCCTGAGCATAGATCTGGCCTCTCTAAAGAATATTTTGGCAGGTAATTCAGAGGACATGGGAAATTACTTTAAAAAAAAGTAGATCTTTGAAACCCCACTTAGTGTGCTCAGGTGATTCACAGGCCCCAAGATGCATATCATAAATTTCTGTGATGGGAATGTAAGACTATGAAAAAAGAATTACTTAGGATTATTCACAGTGCTAAAAGACCTGTATCAGAAGATCTACTTACCATCCTGATTAAGATTTTGAAAAATGGTCCATGCAGGTTTGCTCTCTTCCAAGCTTTCCCTAGAGGCTCAAATCCCTGTCCTTTCATGGTAGCGTTATTTTGAGAATAGCTTCCAAGGCCCTGGCACTGCTGGTGAGGATTTGTTTGGTAAGACCCTACCTGATTGGTTACCTGTCTTTCCGCAGAATATTAGCTGTCTAATTTTTAATCAACAGTCAGTAAAGTTTCTGGTGAAGACTTCCTCCTGCCTGAGAGGTTTACATTTAATTCTTTCTTGTGGGGCCCAGTTCTGTCCAAGTTGTTTGCCAGTATTATTTTCTGTAACGATCAGAGAAGAAACATCCCCATCAGGTGCTATTGCACGACTATATAAGTGAGAAATCTGACAGGTGCACTTTCCAAACAATGGGTCAGATAGCCTTCTGGATATGGTACCAAAAGTTTGAGGAAGGTTTTTGTTTAATAAGCTTGAAGCATGAACAGAGGGAAAATGATACATTTGTTAAAGAAAAGGCTGGATTTTGATGTGCAAGACGCACAATTGATCAGTGTTTCACATTGTCTTGATGATGTGCAGATCGAAAGGAGGTTGGCGGACAGCTTTTGTAGACTGATCTTCAATAGTTGATTTAATAGAGAAAGATGATTTTTGATGGGGAAAATTGTCATACATTGATCTAGGCAAATGTTTCTGATTCAGAAACTTTATTGCTATATTGATTTAAAAGTGGGTATTTGTTGCTCAACTGCGGGTGGCGCAGTGGTTTAAATTACTGAGTGGCTGGGCTGGTTGATCAAAAGGTTGACAGTTCGAATCTGCACAATGGGGTGAGCTCTTGTTGATTTGTCCCAGCTCCTGCCAACCTTGCAGTTCGAAAGCATATAAATGCAAGTAGATAAGAAGGTACTACTTTGGTGGGAAGGTAACAGCGTTCTGTGCACCTCGGTGTTTAGTCATGCCAGCCACGTGACCACGGAGACTGTCTGCAGACAAACGCTGGCTCCCTCTGCTAGAAAACAGAGATGAGCACCATCCCCAAGAGTCAGACATGACTGGACTTTAATGTCATGGGGAAACCTTTACCTTTTTATTAGTTGCTCAGAATCCCTCTTTGGTAAAGCTCATGCTAGAAGAGAAGTCTCCATCAGTTGGAAATACAAAGATCCAGATAATAGAATAGCAGAGTTGGAAAGGGCCAAGAAGGCCATTGGGTCCAACCCCCTGCTGTTGCAGGACACCACGTTACACCATCCCACTCAGATGGCTGTCTGGTTTCTTTTTGAATGTCCCCAGTGAGAGTCCACAACCTCTCTAGGCAACTGGTTCCACAGACACATTTCTCTGACAGTTAGGAAACTTTTCCTGATGTCTAGTCTGAATATGGTTTGTTGCAACTTGAGTTGATTATTCCATGTCCTACACTCTGGTATCATCAAGAAGAGATCTTGACCTTCCTCTTTGTGGCAGCCTTTTTCATACTTATAGAATGATATCATCCCCCTTAGTCATCTCTTCTCAAGCTGAACCTACCCAATTCCAGGGCAGTGTTTCCAAACTCTAGATAATTTTTGTTGCCCTCTTCTGAATCTTTCCCAATTTTTCTGCATCTTTCTTAAAAGCTGGTGCCCAGAACTGGACACAGTATTCTATACAAGGTCTGACTAGTGTAGAGTATAGAGAAACTATTACTTCACATTTCTTCTACCACTCAAGTGCATTTAAGAAGAATTCAAAATGAGCTACGCAAGATTTGAAACACAGAATGTATTTTGGGATATCTAGAGTAAATGTAAAAACAGCAACAACAGCAAATGAGTCAGGTGTGCACGTCGCCATTACTATCCTTTATGCACCCCATCTATTCTTCTCACCATACGCTCCGCTAAGTTACATTTAAAAGTCATACTTTATATGTATCACCAGCAGCTGAGGCATAAAAGGCTATTTAAATGCATGATGCCTATTAATTATAGCACATTTTGAGGTTTACACAGTCCACGGTATGAGCAACAAAGGGATCAGAAGAGGATTTCAGAGAGGTTTGAAGAAAATCAGAAAACTAAATAATTCTTTCTTAATACAGGCTATAATCATTCAATTGGGGAACCCATCAGGTACCAACAGACAACATTTTCAGAAGCATTTTAGAGTGTTCCTGGTTAAGAGACCTAAATCTGCAAGGCATCATTTATTTTGAAGCAAATGCTGGTGTTTGGTAAAAGTACCATCAGAAAGGATGTTGACTACCAATGCTTAGGGTATTAAAGTTTTAACAAAATGCCACAGAAAAATTGTTAGGGGTGGGGAACTGCTTAATCCATAGAATCTATCGTGAAGACTGCCTTGTGAAGTTGCTTCAGCGTGAATTCTGGTGGCATATGGGAGCTTAACTATAGTCTAATGATATATCTTCATGGGAGATGTTTATATAATGTGACTGCCATGGAACCACCACTTGTTAATTTGTTTTGATAATAAAAGATCGTGAATTTGGTAGAAATGTGAAGAAAGATGGCTGTAAATACTGATGCCACTTGAGCAGTGGAATATTTTTCTATGCATAACTGCATGCAGGAACTGGGCATCATCTGAATGGAACCCTGAAGCATTGCTCAATAGTCTTGGTTATTGCTTTGGGCACTGGAGGCTAGGAAACCAGAAATTTGGGCTGGGATGGAGTACAGCAGGGTAAAAATGTGGCACAGAGTGGATGTTCTAGAATAGAAGAAATAACAATAGATGTGAGGGAAATGGGCTAAGAAAACTATCTGTTAGCACAGGCGAAGAGTAGAAATTACAACAGGTAGTTCTAGTGTGAAACTCAAATGCAGCAACTTGGTGCTGACTGTTTACATTTGAGAAACTGGAACCTAAAATAGGTGCAAAAAAGGCAATCAAACAGGTCTGTCAGCAAGGTGGGACAGTCACCCCACCTGCATGGCTTTAACATCTGCTCCAAAGGGCTGGGAAGTGGTGCCGAGGGCAGTACTGAGGAGAGGAAAGGGGGAGAGTCCCATGGCAGTCCTGGAATGCTCCATGTTCTCCACAGTATGAAACTGGTAAAGAGTTTGCTGTTTTGAGCATATTTTCATTACATTAAAATAAAACACACCCCATAGAGCCTTTGCCTAAATGCATTTAGCATTATCGTTTCAAACAAAGCCCTTACAGTTTTTTGATGTGCAGACATAACATCGAATTAGATCAGTAGTCATGTGTTTATGGACTTCAGTCAATTGAAAAAGAATTTCATTATGTTTTATATTACACTATATATTCTATTCACAGAAATATAATTACTGAGCATTTGCAAAGCAGGATGCAAAATCGTGATAGAATCAAGAGCAATACAGTCGCAAGGCTTACAGCACCTTTTCAGAAACTTTAACAATGGCTTATTTAAAGCAAACACAATATAGCATGGACACTGCATGTGTCTACTAATATGTTTGTGCTCTTGCTTTACTGAAAGTGATTTTAAAGCTGTTTTAATGTTCTTCAAAATGTTGGTCATTATATTAATTTATTTTTAAAATTTATATAGCATCCGTCAGCAAAAAAAACTCTCCAGATGGGTTTGTGCTATGTTACTATGCTTTGTATTACACCATATATGCTGTCCTCAGGAAGAAGCATATCAACTGAATTCTAAAAAAGTTGGTGTGAACCATTTCACACAATTTATTAAATTAAAAAAAGGGTACCCAGTTTTATTCTTTTAGTAACCCATCTGCCTAACGGTGTATCATTGTAAAACAACATCAACCAGAACAAAATGTTGACATAAACTGAACAAGAAAATAAATCCAGCACATGCAGAATGAAGACTCTTTGATAATCCTCAGCAGTCAGCAAAAACAGAAGCCAGCTGACCATAAAAATTCCAAAAGTAATTTAGTCCAGCGGCACAAAAAACTGAGGGCAGCCATGTGGGGCACCAGACAAGGCTGGTTGCGGCTGTGACACAGGTGGGGGTGCAGGAGGGCATAGCCTGTCCATGCCGATGTCCCCCCAGGCCTGGCTGTGGTGGGGAGGGTGTCTGTGCGAGAAGAGGCAGAGGGGGTGGGCGGGTCGGCTGTGCTTTTGCACTGGCCAGCAGCATGGCAGCACAGGGGAGGTAAAGTGCTATTCTGGTGGATAAGGGTGTGCTGCTGAGCAGGAGAAGAAGGAAAAAAGCAGAAGCGGCAGCCTGAGGACGTTCCTGTGGACCAGAGAGAAAAAAGCAGGCAAAGTAGGCAGGAGAGGTGCGCCCTCCAACTGTATTTCATCCCTTTACTGCCACTGGGAGGAATGAGGGAGAAAACCACACGAGTGGAGGAACCATGCAATCATCTGGACCATCTGACCAGCCTCAGCCAGGTAAGAAGCCATGCCATGCCGCAGCTTTTATGCTGGAAAGCAGTCACAGTTGAATTTCTCCAGGGCAGGCCAGAAGGCACAGGTAGCTGGGGAAAACATTAAGGCAGACGCGTGTTCAGTACTTGGTCAGGGGACCTCTGTGTTCTCAATAGAGAAAAGGCTTAAATCCTAAAATAGATAGTAAAAGAGCAATGAGTGGAGTGAAAGAAGATACATCAGCTCAGAGCTGGATGTATAGATTACTGCTTATGTTTGTGAAGTGTTTCCCATGCACATGCTGATGGGATCCTTACAATGAGTTTAGAGATGGAAGTCAACTGTGAGCGTCTTTACGGTCCTTCCTCTCCGGGTATGAGGACTTGGCAGCTTGGGTGAAGAGCAGGTATGTGCCCCCTCAAAACCTGAACAGCCTACTGCAACTCATCACTAGGCCTCCACTGCTGGACCTTGAGCCAGACCCTCTCAGGCACATAAGAATTATGTCTGTGCTCTCTCTGCAGAGCAAGAAGCAGGCTTGTCTTTGCTATTTTTCTGCAAAGGGATTTCCCTGTCTGTCCCTTCCAAATTTCCATGTTTTCACGCATGCTGATTTTAGAATAGGCTTTAAAATCAATTAGGATCAGAAATGACCATGAACACTATTTGTAAAGCTAAAGATAAGAATTTTTCTTCCTCAGGACCTTTTTTCCCTTATAAAAGATGAAAAAATGGCACAGAGATGGCATGAAGTATCCATCTAGATTCATTAAGAAATAAAGTTGGAACATCTATCAGCGGAAACGTATTTTCTTCTGGCAAAAATGGAGGGGGAGTGCAGGGAAGAAATATAGATCATGCTTTGCTTTGGGTGTGTTTAAATATGATGAATAATACAGATATTCATAGCATTTAAAGTACCAGGCCTTCAGTTGTTAAAGAAGAATGCATTCATCAGCTACAAACAGAAAGTAGCAGTTGGCTTATAGAGGAGCATGGATATCAATAATGCTTTGCTATAATCGTAGTGTATTTTGATCCAAAGCTGGAAAAAACATTTTACGTTCCCAAGGGCCAACATCAATCATTTCTGGAGAAATTAGTATTTTTTAAATAGCTCAACCTCTGTATCAATTTTTTATGTGAAAGCTAAGTTAACTGCTGACCAGAACAGAGATTATGTGTTTTGTGAAGGCTGATGGATAAATTCTATAAAGAAAGAAATACATTTTAAAATGTCACTGAGCAGGCACCCAGTGTTGCTTTGAACTGTCCTGCAACTCATATTGTAGATTCTGATTGAAGCACAGAGGCCAGGCTAGAACTGTCAATCAAGCCCTTTGACCCTAGCTGGCTCTTTTTAGTCCGCTTGGCTTTCCGCATGATTTATCTAAACACCTATGCAAGGTTCATACACACTGCTAGAAGTATTTTTTTCCAAAAGACTGCTTCAGCTTCCACACCTGGAAAGTAATGTGACAACATAAAAATAGCCAGCACTATGAATAATGAAATGAATATTTTTGCAGAAGCAGATATGTTACTGATGACAAATGACAAGCAAAAGAACTGTGTTATTACATTATCCAAGAGCTCAGGGATTCTTGAGAGTGGATAATTAATTTAATTTGCTGAGTGTGAGTTCAACTAGAGTGTCCAAATGCTCTAGGTATGCAGTGAGCTGGAAGGAAAATGCCTTCGACATACAGACAGGTGGCATTTTCACTGCGCAAATTATGCCCCAAAGGCTCTCTTGCTAGTTTAGAACTGCTGTTCAAACACTTCTTCTGAGAATACAGTTTAGAAAAAGAGCAAGGATAAGCTCAGAATGATGACCACCTCGGAAAGCCATTTGCAAGCCGCTGATTGACTTCTGTCCCTACATTCTGGCTCACATGTCAAGCATGTATGTCTGTTTATTCACCCTCTTCTGAATGAACCAGCCCACAGCTGCTGAAGCATTAGGCAGGGTTTGCTCCAAGGGGAACCACTAGTCCGGCAATCTTAAAGAAAGAGTTCAGAATGTAATTACAGGCAGGCTCTGAGTGACAAACATCCAAGTTACAAACAACCCACACATGCAGATGAACTGCGATCAAGCCTATTATTTTTTTAATGAGAGTAGAAATTCATCATTACCCGAGAGAGAGAGAGGAAGCAAAAGGGGGGAGAGAGGGCCTCCAAAGCATCACCATAGAGAGAGGGAAAGCAGAAGGGGAGGAAAGGAGGCCTCCAAGGCATGCCTTCCTGCCCAGAACATTCAGACAGGGAACTCACTCCAGCATTTCCTTGGTGCAAAGAGGAGGCACTGGTGAGTTTAGGTAGGGTGTGGGCTAGAGATATCCAAAGTTTTTCCACTTTCACTGGGGTACTGCACCCCATTTTCCCACAAATGTGGAGGGCTGTCTGTACATGATCCAACTCACATACAAATTCAACTTAAAGATGAATTTCTGTTTTCTCGGGAATGGAACTCATTCATAATCCAGGGACCGCCTATGCAGAACTTCTTGGAGGAGAAGCTTCCTGTACTCAGAAAGCAAATGGGAAGATGTTAGGCAAAGGCAATGTGTTAGAAAAGATTTTGTGGAGAAAGTAGGGTCAGTAAATGGGGTGAGAGGAGACCTAATATTACAAGGAAACTGCTAGGGCTTGGGTGGAAAGGGGGAGTAACAAGGGAAGGGTGGAAGAGTGAGAGCAGAAGCAAACAAACTTCATCTAACAGAGGAGAAAGTAGGAACCTAAAGAAAGAAATGCTGGTTAAATCCAGCCAGAACAGAGGTGGGCGCATATTTTTTTTATATTCCCATAATTTGGTAAGCCTTTTTGTGGTGTACAGATTAATGTGGAATTGATCGGTATGTTTTCAGAACTTGATTATAGGCAAAGCTAGGCTCTGCTCAATAAATAAAAGTAATATCCTCCTTGTTTTCTGTGACTTCGTTGTGGGTTTTGACCACACTCCTAAGCTTCAGCTTGGGAAGGGGGCCACATCCAGATATGGAATCAGCAGCAGCCCTTTATTTTAAGTATATCTATTGTTCCACCTAAAGAGGCTGTTGGCAAGGGTTGATCCCTCAGCACCTATCCATGCAGCCAAATGTATGATAGCCACTCAAGTTGTTTTACTTCTCCTGATTGGTTGAGCTTTTTCTTCCTGCCGTCAGTCCCCCTCAGTGAACATCAAGGAAAACCATTTTTTGTCTAGGATTTCATCTTGGATAAAACCTTAAGGTTGCTTTGTAGGCTAGATCCATATCTAGTAATACATAGGGTGGACCCATTGAAATCAGTAGTGTTTTAATAAATCTTTAATAAAGTCTCATTCATTGCATCTTTACTAGGCATGGCTAAATCTGGATCCAATTCTGTATGTCTGCCTCATGTAAGAAAGATATTTCATTTCTTTTTCAGTGGTATTCACTTGATTCTTCCCAATCCATTTTCTTTTACCTTAATGATGTTTCGTATTGGAGCATGGAATTGGACCCCATACTTTGATCACCCAAGAAACAAAACTCTACATGCCACATTGATGGATTTAAACTACATACTGTGACCCAAGAGAGGAACAAAGGAAAATAAAACATCATAAGAAGTAACCTTGTACACTAACAGATTCCCTCATAGAGATGGATTGCGCCCGGTCAGCACAGTTGCTTGACTAGGCACTCACCTGGAAGATCTTTCCCTGATCCTAAGCAACACGTGATCCAGCTTCTACAGGTCTCATGATCCCTTAGTTCAGGGCATGTCATTTGAAAGTAAGTGTAATGCAGTGGTTAGAGTGTTGGAGTGGGACTAGGGAAACTCAGGTTTAAGTCCTCGCTAAGTCTGGAAACTCACTGGATGACTTGGGTCAGTCAGGCATTGACTCTCAGCCTAACTTGCTTAAGTTTGGGAGAAAATGGCGGGGAGAGGCATCATGGAAATTTATGGGTTCCTTGCAAAAGAGGGCAAAAGCAGGATTCAAATGAAGTAGCAGAATAAATAAAACAGAGCTCCATACACTACTTCATTGTTCAGTTGTCGATACATTTTGCTGTTTAAGCAGGGCTCAGATACCTAGGTATAAATCAGCTTGTGTGGTGCTCTTTGCATAAAAATGTGGTGTGCCATCTTTTGCTTTGAGGCCATCTTCCTTTTATGTATGTAAAGATATTAAGATATTATCACTTCTTATTTGCATGTAGATATCTTCCTCTTTTAGCCCAGGAGGCAAGATTATGTAACATGTATTTGCATATTGACATAATTAAGATGCTACATTGGAGAGAACTTGGATAAGAGGTTCACCTCAGGCTGTTAAGAATGCTCAGAATGTGCCAGTCGTTAATGGCTAGTGTTACACAGGAGCTTGAGTGTTTGTGCTGGGGTCATGCTGAGATTTAAGGAACCATGAAAGGGGAGGAATGTGTGTGTGTGTGTGTGTGTGTGTGTGTGTGTGTGTGTGTTTTGTCAATATAAGGAAGGAAATCCTTGTACCTTTTCCATCTTGTAGCTAGAGGCGCCATATAACAACTTATTGTGCCAAGAAGAGTCAGCTTAAATAAAAGCAAAGAAAGGATTATGGAAAAGAATGCTTTGCTTATATCATATACACAGTACTCACAACTTGGATAGCAGTTAAGGCTGCTCACCTAGAAATACATGTAAGATTATTATTTTCCTTGATGTCAGTGGAATGCCAAAGTGGCATTTCTTGATTCTGGCCCGTTCTTTCGTAACTAATGTTTTTTGTGCTTTGTTACCATTGTTGATTTTGCGTATTTTTTTCTCCTTAAGGTGGTATAGGCTGCATTTCAGATTAAGACATAAGATGGCTTCCGTAAAAAGAAAAGAAACACACAATATGCCAAAATACAAACAACATCGATACATGTTCCTCAGTGGTGCCTCAAAAAATGTGTCTCCTCCCCATTTGCTTTGCACGTGACTTAAGCTAAAGAAAATCCTGGTGCTTTCCTCCTACCCCCTCACCCCAAACGGAAGGATGTGCAATTAAGCCAAAGGACATGAAGTGGTGACAGGGATGGCTGTATGGCTCCAAATAAGATCTTGTTGCTAGGAGTGTGCCTGCAGTTATACTTCTATTTTCCATCCTGATACAGTAAACAATAATTGTAAGCGTTCTCAGCTTGCTTCCGCCTGGGAGGTCATTTGACTGAGGCGACGAGAGTGCTTTGTTTCACATATCCAGGCTGCCACACTGTGACTGCCATTACCATGCACTTAACCTAGGGGGTGGGTTTGACCTCCAGACATAGAACTGTGGACCCCGCGGTGCACTCCACACACCTTGCTTGCCAATTACAGCCTTTGGCTGCTGAAACCATCCTGTGGCGGGCGGTTCTTCCTCTTCCGTGTGTGTCTGCGCATGTGTACCCTGAACTGCTCATAGGACCAACATATGCCACGTCCGTGTGGCACCTGCGCCTGTCCTCTTGGGTGCGAGAACAGAGGCCTTGGTGAACAGTGTGGCATATTCCTGTAAGCACATTTCCCTTTTATCGAAGGAGATAGGAAGCTTCCATATGAGCCTGGCTCTGAATTGTCTCCATTATGCTTTCCTTCTCGCAGCTTGGATTTGCAATATAGCTATGGAAGAATGAAGCAAAGTAGAAAAGAAATGCTAATTCAGATGTTACTACTGCCAGATGTTCTTCACTGTTCTGTTCATTGTTCAAATTCACTGCAACATTAGCCTGCTGAGCAGTTGAAACTGGGCGGGGGGGGGGGGGATGGTCATTGATATTCCATATGACTGTGCTTATGCACCAGTCCTGAGCCATAGGTAGTGTCATGCCTCATTTCACTGGTTATGTGTCATTAATCACTTATGCTGCACTGAAACCTAGAATGGTAATTTGGGATTTTCTGATTCATCCAATAACATTGATTCTTTCTGTTTATTTTTGCTATGCCCCTTCAGTGCAAAGAATTGACCCCAGGCTGCTTATATCCAACTGACTTTATAAATTAAGCCTTTCTTTCTCTGACAGAAAGAGTGTTTGTTTTATTTGAGGGGCAGCTAGATCATAATTTTATGTAGAACAGACTTCAATTTTTAAAGAGCTTGGATAAGTCCAAGTACAGCTGACTAAAAAATACTTGATGAAATGTCATAAGGAAAACTTGCTGTGCAGTCCAGAAGATTGGCTCCTTGATGCACATAATCCCCTGAACTCAGAGGCGAGAGGAGCGTCAGAGACTGTCTTTGCCCTCTGCTCTCCCAGTTTTGTTGCTTTTGACTTAGGTGACTGGGTCTTTCCTTTCTCTTATGTTACTTCTCCCTGAGACCTATGAAACTGTGCAAATTACCTGGTCTTGTCAATTTCTTTGTAAGTTACCTGCTCCCTCTTACTGCTGTCTTTGACGATTGAAACATACAAGGAATTGACCAGAGAAAACTCCTTAGATCAAACAGCTGTGAATGTGGACTTGCAAAAGGAACGGAGGGGGCATCATAACCCCTACTGTGCGTTTCTGAGACACCGAAAATGATCAATTTAAAATGCTGGAAACAAAAAAGAATTGCTTTTGGAGGGTGGGTGGGAGGACATCTGGGATAAGGATTAAAAGATAGGTTCTGCTTTGTAGCCTGCTGAGATACATGTCAGAGCAGGCTGGAAGACTGAAAGGCAAGAGCAACCACAAGCAAGTTCAGTCATTGAGCATGCTGTCGGACATTCTATGAGCAACTTGTGAACCTGCCAGATGTCTCATATGACACACCTTGGGGTAGGGATAGAAAACAGAATTGCAGTTAATTTGGGGCTAAAAATTTTAGCCGAATCTTTCAGTTCCAGAACACTAGATAATGGCTGCCTGACCTGATAACTCGGGCATCCCTTTTAATGTGTTTAGCATCTTTGTTATCCAGCTTTGCTTGAAACCTTTTATTCATCTGTTTATCACTTTCAAACGGGGTGTCAACTTATCTGTGTAAATTTTTCATGAAATAATTTAAGCATGCAGTGGTCTTCAACTTCTCACACAGATAAATCCATTAAGAGTACAATTCTGTGGCCAGGAATAGCCTGGTGGGCTGCAGAATGGCTTCGATTTCCGTTTCTCTTGCCTCCTCACAGCTGGTACAGAAGGAAGTGCACCTGCTGCTTTCCAAGGTCAGGGAATTGCAACCTTGGAGGAGGCTTAAAAGGGACATTTCAAGGGGGCAGACGGGGAAGAGACCAGCGTGGCCTGCTCAGATGGTATCCTGAAGCTGTTCCTCTCCCACTCACACTTGCTAAATGGCTGCAAACAGGTATCTAACAAAAAAGATGGAGCAGGAAGGCAGAGATCTGTTACTCAGCATAGTAGGGAGGGGAATAGTGTTGTCTCCAGATTAGAGATAGGAGGAAGGGGCTGCAGTCACATAGACCAGTATCCAAGGCTACAGTCCCCACTTTGATATTCCTGCAGAGAATAGAGATCTTCCTGCTATTTCATGCCCTTGCTAAGCTCTGCAGACATGATGGAATTGCACTCTTACTTACAAGATTCTGTGACTGTAAGTGTTGCCATGAGAAGTGAAACTTTCAGAAAGATCATAAAATATCCTTGATAATACCTTGTGGATGTTTTTCAGAAGATATTCAAGGGGTGCTGAAAAGTTCTCAGCCTGACCAAGAAACAAAACATACAAAACAAAAAATGGAAAAAAAAAACAGAACAAACAACATAAAAACAAACAAAAGCAAAACAAAAGACAGAAGACACAAAACAAAAGTGGGTCAGGCCCAGAACTTTTCAGCACTTCCTCATAGTAGAATTGGGGATTTCTGTGCTCCCCTAACTGACAAAGATGAATCAAAGACCTAATGAAGACATTTATTTATTTCTACACCACCAACTATAGCCAAAGATCTCTGGGTAGTTCACGACAGCACATAAAATACAGATAATAAAAGCATCCTAGGAATTCATTACAAAATGTAAAACTAAATTTAAAACTACAGCAATGACACAAATCATACAAAGTGACTGGGATTTGTCTGATGTTGGACTAGCAAGTTCCTTCTTACAGATGGGTTGCGCTAGAAATGGGAGTTACTTACATAAAATCTGTAGGATGATGCCACTGCATTATTGCTCTCAGTGATGGCGCCTGTCTCATTCTTAGGAACTACACAGAATCAGCTTATATTGGTATATCTGAAGTATGCATATCTCAGGATATTGATCTTCAAACACAACAGTGTTGATTTTCTACCACATTAGATTATTCAGTCCTTTCAGAAGCAAGTAAACAGAGCATGACACAAATCCAATGGAAATGTTACATTCAAGAAGAACACATGTCCACCAGTTTAAGGAAGGATTAAATATAATGACCCAGTTAATCCTTAAGAAATGAATGATTCATTCACTGAATTTGTTCAGATGGAAATTCTGGGGATGGTATATCAGGTGATCTTGCATGTGCAGACCTCTGTGTTGTTGTTGTTTTTCCAGTGCTGAATAGACAGCAAGCAATTGGTGCATTGAGAAAATGGTGATGACAGAGTGCATGTATGGCACAGAAAAGAACATTGAAGTTTGAATTTCCTAGTCCATTTTAAAAATTCATTCAGAAATTTCTTCAGATTAGGGCAAGTTATATTAATGTCAGTGTATTTAGCTTCTGTTTAAACGTACATAGGATTTGCAGACTTAAGGCTCTCCACAGTCAAAATGTTCATGTAATTGTGTCAAACGTAAGAAGATTTAAAAAAGGAAAAAATGCTAACTATACTAACCTTTGATAGGAACTAAATAAAAGGATTGGCAGTGCTTCTAGCTCACTTAAGAAATAATCATATGATTACTTCAGTAGGGAAAATGTGTTTGGTGACCATTTTTTGCTGGCAAAAGCAAAGAGTTAACGCTAAAGACAACAAGGACATATAAAGTGGAAACAAAGTTCAAGGATGCTGTCATGTGTCCCCCTGATTGAAACTCAGTATTTCATGTTTTCAAAAAACTATTTGTGAAATAATCAGTATGTAGGGAAATAAAAATGTTTCAAGAGAGGATAACAGCTGTTCAAGAGAGAGGAAACATAAATCGATGAAGTATGGAACCTTCTCAGGCTTCAGTATTGAACTAAGCCAGTAGTGGCAACGAGGGAAGAATTAAAAGCCATTACATGGCTCAGAACAGCTGCTAAATAGCTATTCATACTGAAAGCAAAGAGGAGGTTCTGTTTTTAGTCACTTTGTTTACTTGCTTAATGTAGATCTGAAGAGCAGTGTCTTGTACTGAGAAATCAATATGCCGATGATTATCTTCTAAGGGAGTTTGCTGAATTGTGTGAGAACATAAACTACTTTTGAGTGAAAACAATTTAAATTCTATATTTGTAGCTAAACAGCACTCCACTGGGTCTGCACAGTACAAAATTCATGAATCAGATAGGAGGGATTGGTGTCTGCCTGTTGATATTCTTGTTGAATAGTTGATATTCTTGTATAGCTCCATGTTATCAGAGAAACAAGAGCAAATGCCTCATGCCCAGCCCAATAGACCTGTCATAAATCTTTCTGACTCTCCATGTTTGCTCCCTGGCATCCCTCTTAAGCACTTAGATGGAAAAAGAATATTTGAAGCAAAATAGTTTTAGCTCTGAGTGTTTACATCACAACTGACAAGCACAGGAGTGCTGATGCATCGGGGTGGGGAGAAGGGATCACCTGCCCAACTTTTTTACCTGTGGCACATTTGCCAGTTATTTATTTTGTATGAAAGTGTCTGTGTGCACGCGTGCGCGCATGCATGTGTGTAGCAGTTTAAATGTGTTTAGAAAGAATGGGATGTTTCAAGGGAACGAGGTTGGAAGTGGAGGCTGCAGTACAGGAAGGCATATTTTTTCTTAGTCACTGGCTGGTTGACGGTAGCACTAGGTGATTCTGCTAAAGGCTTCATGGGAAATATGAGCTTTGTGGTGTAATTTGAATTAAGAGACACAGGCGTTTTGGGAATTGTTCCAAGCATCTGAGAAAGCAAGGAAGAATGTCTGGGGTCTTTGAAGGGTCTGGAATAGCTTTGAATGGTGAAGAGGGTGGAGTTCAAGGTTCAAAGGCAGCAGGGTGAGTTTTATTGGGATATAAGAGCAGAAGGAGAAAGATGGGGGTGGAGGGAGGCAACGTCACAAGGGCTCTGAAGAGAAAGGTAATGAGTCTGCAGTTTGCAGGAGCAGGCAGTGAAGAAATGCAAGGAGTCACAAGATCAAAGCAAAGAGAGATGAATGATGGACTAGAGGAGAGAGGCATGAGGGGGGAAGTGTGAGGTAATGGAGGACCAAAGAACAGAAGAGTAGTCCAGGCAAGAGAGAGAATGATCAGTGGTTTCGCTGAAGCAAGGATGGGAGCAGCTTGTGTCATTTCCATTCACAATTCCAAGCTTTTGTTGTTCAGAAAGGAAAAGTGCCTGCATGTGTGTGTGTATTAAGTACACACTCAAATGAGCCCTTGCCCCAGTACATATGCAATAGGACCCTACCTGAGAGGAAATCTAAGAGTGAGAAATTCATTAAAATGCATTTTAATTATTTTTTTCTATGACCTAGGATGTGTGTGCCCGCACACATGCACGCTTGCATACCAGGGCTTTGTTTGGCTTTTTTGTGTACATCTTACATTGTGGAGAATTATAATACTAGTATAGTATTATACGAAGTACTAATAACTTTTCCTGCAACGTTGCATTGCTTAATGCTGAAACTACACATTTGGGAGTTGTTTTGGGGGTGGGGGTTGGATTTGGGAACACAGGAATGTAGGATGTGCTGTGAAGCTTATTGCTACAACAAAGGTGAAGAAGGGGTGGCTAACAGTTCCTCTTCGGGTTCTTTTTGCAATCACAATCTCGCTTCTGCACCCAGTTGGCCACACATGCAAACCAGTGTTGCTGAACTTGGTTGCAGTGTTGCTACTACTTCAGGGCCACCTACCTTTCCAAATGCATCTGCTGCCCCACTGTCCAAAAGAACCAGCATTGCAGGGGCTTGGGCTGCAGTGCACAAGGGGCTACTGTATTCCAGCTGGGCTTTGCCACCTCTGATAACCTAACAACATGAGTATAACAAGATTGTGCTTTTCTGCAGGTCTGATGTAACTCATGCTCTTTCAGTCACAGCCCACCTACAGTATGAGTATAATAATGATAATTTGCTGATTTATTGGCATTAGAAGGGTAACTTTTTAAATATTTAGAAAATAAGCAAAATGCATGTATAAAATGAGCCTGAGCTAGAAAGAAAACAACATTCTGCCTCTGCGGTTGTCTTTTGTTTTTGTTTTTGTTTTTGTTTTTGGATGGATGGATGTACTACTGCCCAGACTACACAAAAATTCTAGGCAGCAGCAATCACTTCTCCACAGGGGAAAAGACATACATAAACTCTTAAACCAGGAAGGTTCATCAGAAAACATTGTGTGTGTCATTTTACCTTCTGTCCTATGACTAGCACTAAATTTCCGAAATGTCAGTCACAGCTGCGACTTCGCAAAAAACACGGGAAGACAGATGTGGGCTCATTTTTCACAAAACGATTGGGCATATACAGTGCCTGAACTCTTTGCCTCCTGTTGCTATTTCTTCAAGGACTTGGTATTACCTAGTAAATGAATGGTGCAGATCTAACCAGCCAGTGGTGCAAAGTGACACTGGATGGTATGGCTAGAATCTGGGTGAAGTACAGTCACTTGGGCAAAATGGCAGCTCTAAGCTACTGTCTTAAATGGGATTTGTTAAAACCAGTCAGCCCTGCATTTGTCAAGGAAAGATGGCAGTGGATTTCTCTTCCTTCTCAATGGACATCAGACTGTGGCATTGGTTGCACAGACTGGATATGTGAGGACAACAAATTATTGCATTACATGTAATATAAATATTAAATAAGCATCTTAAAATAGAATTGCATATTCCATCTATGTACTATACGGCACGTCTTGATTCATCTAATAAGTAAGTCTCCAAAAACTGAGTCTGTGAAAAAGTAACTTAGATTATCAATCCAGGCTATCGACCGGCAATTAAACCATTATTTTTATTGAGCTCACCTTTTCACTCCTTAGACTATTAAATGAAACTAATCTCATGCATTTAATAAAAAGAAAACAATATAATAATTAAAGCACAACAAAAGACAAAGCAGCATTACAATCTATCTTCCAGATAGAAAAAGAAAATCAAACAAAAGGTAGGCCAAAATGCTTGGCAAAATATAAATATCTTCAAGGTAGGGTGGCCACCTAACCGCTACCTAAAAGAAAGAATGCATCACCAAGGAATAGAGTGGAAGAGAACATAAGATTTACACATGCCAATATGCACCAGTTCAGCACATACACCCACACAAGCTGATAACTGTTGATTCATAACTCCTTACTGGAGGTGCTTTCGGATGAAGAACTTCTAGTGCTAACAATCCAAAGGCATCATGGAGCTATCCCATGTTTTCTTGGGGTGTTTTTTTTTCCTCATGAGGGAAAGCATGGAAGAAATGTCAGGAAAACTTGGAAAGGTTACAAATACAAGAACATCTATGCCACTGTCAGATTCTGTAAATGGACCTTCTTATCCAAGTACCCTTGGACTGGACAGCTCTTGAAACAGAATCCTTTCAAACAGAGTCATGACTTCTGTAAATGGCTACACTACTTCAAGGAGCATCAGAAGATCAATTGCAACTGGACAGGGCAGCTGGACCAACCTTCCAGAGCAGAGACTTCCACCTCCCCAGTGCTTGCTTTTCTTATTCTCACCAACCTATTTCTGATCCATCTGCCTGAATGGATTCCATTTCAGCTTTGCCCCAGACTAAATCAAGTCCAGCTGAAGTGTACATGGTATGCATAGTAGAAGCACTCTGTGAGTTGAATTCGTTGTTACTTAAGGCACAATTACTGAATTGTTTTTGCAGCTGGTCAGATCCTGCAGGTGTATCCTGTCCTAAAGCTTTGTTCCTTTTTATGTTTTCCAGATGGCTACACAACAGATGATATTGAATTTTATTGGCGTGGGGGTGATAATGCAGTTACAGGCGTGACCAAGATTGAGCTGCCACAATTCTCCATTGTAGATTACAAACTTATCACCAAGAAAGTTGTTTTCTCAACAGGTTTGTGAAGGGATGCTACAAAGAGAGTGCTTGGTTCTGTTCACTGAGAAGCTTTCTTTGGGATATTACATGGTTAATGCTACGCGGCAATAACTGTGCAGTACAAAGTGTGCTATGTCTGCACCTCATGTGCATATCCCCAAGAGTAGCCCCACTGATCACAGTGGGACCAACTTCTGGACAAGCGTGCATGGGATTGTGTGGCATAAATAGTAAATATTCTATCTGTCTGACTTGGCCCCATTTAAAATGCTAGCTGTAGCTCTCACGCTATTGCCCTGGGCTGGTCAGCTGTTTGGTCTCCTCTGCAGTAATTCCACAGTCAAAGCTAAGTAGAAGAGTGTTCACCTTTATTTTCCCACTCGCATTGTGGGATCATGCATGGCCCTCCCTTCTGCTACGCAGGCTTCTGCTCCTAGTTCAAGGGGGCTATTTCTGTGTTCAACCAACAAGCAATCCTCAGCAACACAAAAGATTACATCATGTCACTGACAGTAGGGAAGTGGCCTTCCAGAGGGCCAGTCAGGTCTGGTCGCATTTGTTATGTTCATGTGCTGCAAATTTGCACAGAGCAGCTGTCCTGGCTTTTTCTTGGGTAGCAGAGACCAGCGCCTTACAAATACAATGATTAGAACCGTACTCCTTGCATTAGAGGTTTGAGTGGGACTCAAACTCAAAGTGACTTGCATTATCACCCAGTTTCTGTGTTTCCGTCTCTCATCCCTTTGCATTTCCTCTTCTCCACCTTGGTCTTCTCCCCTCTTCCTTTCATATGGTTCCACAGGGGTTTTTTCTGCTTGAACACACACCCCCTGGTGTGATTGCCAGTGACATCATGATGAAGGAACCCTGTCTTGCTGTCAGTACTCAACAGGATGGCTTGCTGTGCTCGAACTGTGAGGTGGCTGGTGCAGCTTAAACATGACTCTCCTTACCTGCCGTGCTCAGAACTGTGTACCCATCAGAGTGTGATCCAGTTCCACACGGTGGCACTTCAGGTGGTTTCAGAAGGGCTGCAGTCTAGAAGAACTTGAAAAAATGATTACCTTGGAAGTTGTGCCACTGCATAGCTTTGCTGCATTTATGAACAAAGTATCTCACTAAATGGCAATTTACCACTGAATTCTTTGTTTCAACACAGATTGGATTAATTGGTATTTTCCATTGGTCTGTTGTTTGTTAAGAGAAGTTGCATTTATCTTTGTCTCATGTATACTGAATCAAAACCGAAGTCTCTGTATTGTAAATGGATATAATTTCTTTGCAGTACTGCAGAATTCAATAATGGCCTTTGACAAAGTCTCCTTTTTGTTCTAGGTTCCTACCCAAGGCTGTCTCTCAGTTTTAAACTTAAGAGAAACATTGGCTACTTCATTCTGCAGACTTACATGCCCTCCATTCTGATCACTATTCTTTCCTGGGTTTCCTTCTGGATTAATTATGATGCCTCAGCTGCAAGAGTGGCTTTAGGTAGGCATTTTGCTCCCCTTACATTTTTCTATTACTACTACTACTGCTACTGTGCAAGGTTACATCAAACAGTGGGAAGCCTTCTGTTATACCAGCTTAGAGGCAATACCTAGAGTTAAATACATACTTTTCAAATTACTTCAAGTTATGAATGCTGCAATCCAATGCGCAGTCAGCCCCACTGCTTGCCATGGGTCTCACTTCTGCAGAGGCATGCATGGAATTGCACTGCAGTGCTTCAGTTCAGCTGAGCTAAATATGAAGTTTTGTGATGAGATTCAGCATTATTGTCTACGATTCATTAAAGTTTCATTCATGTTGTAGCATTTAAGTAATTGTACTTGAGCTTAAATTAATCAGTTACAAGACTGAAATAGGTAACTCCATCAGACTTCTTGTCTGACACCTGCTGCAGTATATTTGCTAAGCACTTCCAGGGGGGAAAATAATCCCTCGCATCTGTCTGGATTTAGCACTCCAGTGAATCAGGTGAAATGCACAGAGCACTGTGTGGTCAAGGTGTTTTTTTGGATGGGTTTCTGTTGATACAGCTTGATACATGCTGATACAGTGCCTGGACAGGTTCATCCAAGCACACACCTTCTGGATCCTTGCCCCTCTTGGCTTATCAAACCAGTGGGGAGGGAACAGCCAGCTGAACCAGGGAAGTGATCCATGATTCCCATGGACAGAGTAGTCCCATAGCTTCTGAAGGAAACGGGTGAGGGCAATCCTGATGAAGCCCTCTCTGGACACAGAAAATTTCAATAATTTTTGGCTGGGGGCAAATATCCCCTTCCCAAACCATGTCCTAGCTAACCAGTTCCAAGTGCTCTTGGATGGGACTGATTATATGCATTTGAATCAGGCTTTGGGCTGAGTTTTGGCACCAAAAGTGCTTTGGTTGCCCTGTATGATAACCTATGTCAGAAAAGAGATGGGGGACTGTGACCCTGCTTGGAACTCTTGGATCTCTCAGCAGCTTTCAGCCATGGCATCCTTCTAGGGCAGCTGTCTGAGCTGGAATTGGGGGCGGGGGCACCGCCTTGCAGCACTTACTCTCTTACGTGGATGATACACTCTGGAAGGCAGTGCTTGAGAAATTTGTTTGGCTGCATGGATTCACCAGCTCAGAGTTCTCCAGGCTTGATCTTGTCTCGGTGCTGTTCACCATCTACATGAAGCCACTGTGTTTGATCATCTGGAGTCTGGCGTGTGCTACCATCAGTAGACCGATGCCATGTAGCTCCATTACACTTTCTCATCTCTAGTAGATGAGGCTGTAGATGTGCTGAACTGCTGCCTGGCTATGACAGTAGACTGAGGGAGGGCTAACAAACTGAAGCTCAGTCCAGACAAGACTGAGGCGTTAATGAATGATTCTCCTAACTGGTTGAGGGATTCTGGATGAGATTGCACTCCCCCTGGAGGAGAGGTGCGTAGCTTGGGAGGTCTTCCTTGAGCTATCTTCATCACTTGGCCTCAGTATCTCAGAATGCCTTATACAGCTATGGAGGCCCTGCTGTGCCCCTACCTGGACAAGGTTAGCCTAATTTCTATAATCTATGCTCTAGTAATCTCCAGATTAGATAACTGCCATACACTTTACTTTAGGCTGCTCTTGAAAACTGATAAGCTGCAACTAGTGTAAAATGCAGCAGTCAGTTTAATAACTGGAACTAAAAGGTCTAGACATACAATGCAGATTCTGGTCCACTTCTCTTGCTGTCTAAATGTTTCTGAGTCTAGTTCAAGGGTGCTGGTCTTGACCTGTACACCTCAAATGGCTTGGGACTCCAGTATCTCTCAGAGCTCTTCTCCTAACCTAAACATACCCAGACGCTATGCTTAACATTTGAAACCTTCCTCCAAGAGCCCCTCCAAGCAAGGCTTAGTTTATAGCATCAAGGAAGAGATCCTTCTTCGTGGTAGCTCCATGGTTGTGATACAAGCTCCCCGCTGAGGCCCACCTGGTGCCAACTTTGCTATCCTTTCAGCACCAGATTAAGATGGCCCTTTATGCTGAGGCTTTCAATAGCAAACGTAGGGCACGTGTCTGCCGTGGTCTAGTTTATCAAATGTACCAAATGTGTTTAATCAGTTAAATCATTTCTATATTCCATTTTAAAATGTTATTTGAATGCTATTGTAAATTGTATATTGTATTATAGATCATTGTTAACTGCCCAGAGAACTTCAGTTATTTGGGCATTATATAAATAAACACAACAGCAACTGCAGTTTATATTAACTTTAATTTTTATTTAACTAAATTTATATAAATATATTTAAGTAAATGTATATTAACTCTGGTTATTTAAATGGGTTGCCTTCCACTTAGTGTAAACATTAGAATACATCTCTTTAGCTTGCTTAGTAATGCAGTTTCCCCAGCTAAACTACAGGGGGAAAGTGGGTGGTGGGGCACTTGATGCTTGTATGTAGGTATCAGTTGTGGCCTGAGGATGTGAACAAGGTGCTTGGACTAGTCCGTCCCACTACTTATCTGCTCTACCTTTGCTTGTCAGAGCCAAGAGCGGAATATGTACCTGGGTCCAAGAGGTCATCAGTGCCTCTCTGAGGGAGGCCAGGTCCCTGCCCTTTGGAAGGAGGCAGCGATCAGGCCGGTCCTGAAGAGGGTGTCCCTGGACCCAGTAATAGTTGCCAATTATAGGCCAGTGGCTACTATCCTATTCTTGGGCAAGGTGCTTGAGTGGGTAGTGGTTGGACAGCTCCAGGCATTCTTGGAGGAAACTGACCGTCTAAACCCATTTCAATCTGGTTTCAGGCCCAGGTATAGAACAGGGTCGCCCTGTATGATGACCTGTGAGGGAGAAGGACAGGGGGAGTGTGCCCGTGTTCCCATCCTTTCAGCAGCTTTCGATACCATCAACCATGGTATCCTTCTGGATAGGCTGCTGGGTTGGGAGTTGGAGGCACTGCTCTGTGGTGCTTCCACTCTTACCTGACTGGCCGATTCCAGAAGGTGGTGCTGGGAGATTGTGGCTCTGCGCCATGGCTGCTTTCCTGTGGAGTTCTGCAGGGTTCCATTGTGTCCGCCATGCTTTTCAACATCTACATGAAACCGCTGGGAAAGGTCATCCAGAGGTTTGGGCTGCACAGTAATCAGTACAGTGATGACACCAGCTGTACCTCGCTTTTACATTTAGTCCAGGCGAAGCAGTGTCAGTCCTTAATCAGTGTCTGGCCAGGGTATTTGGCAGGATGGGGGCCAATAGATTGAGCCTAAATCCAGACAAGATGGAGGTCCTGTTGGTAGGTGGTTCAGCCTTCCAGGCGAGTGATTTTTGCCCTGTTCTGGACAACGTTGCACTCCCCCTAAAGGACAGGGTACACAGCCTGGGAGTGTTCCTCGACCCTGATCTGTCCCTGAAGTACCAGATGTTGGCAGTGGTGGAGAGCGCTTTCCTTCAGCTTCGGCTGATACTTCAGCTGCGTCCTTACCTGGATGAGCAGTGCCTGGCAACGGTGACCCATGCTCTGGTAACTTCCCGCTTGGACTATTGCAACACACTCTAAGTGAGGCTGCCCTTGAAGGCTGTCCGGATACTTCAGTTGGTCCAGAATAAAGCTGCTGGATAATTAATGGGGACCAGCAGATACTTCCATATCATGCCAGTCCTATACCGTCTATACTGGCTGCCAATTGAAGTCCAGGCCCAATTTAAGGTGCTGGTAATAACCTATAAAGCTTGGGTCCTGGATACCTGAAGGAGTGCCTTCTTCCCTATGTGCCAGCCCACCCCTTGAGATCTGAGCCAGAGGTCCTTCTCCGGGAGCTCTCTTTGAAGGAAATTAGGAAGGTAGCTACCTGGAGAAGGGCCTTTTCGGTGGTTTACCGGATTGGTACCATCGCTTTATTCTTTTCCGTGTCTGGTGAAGACCTTTTTATTTTTCCAATATTTTAACATTTAATTAGGTCAGGTTTTATCTTTGATTTTATCATTAATGATTAGATGCAGTGCACTATGTGTGGTTTGTTGTAAGTGGTTGTTTTGTTTTCTGTTTTTTGTTTTGTAAGCCGTCCAGAGACTTTAGTAATGGATGGCATATAAAAACTTTACATAAATAATTAAAAATAAATTATGCAGTCCATCCATACCTGCCCTGCAGATGGTCTAAGTTAGATCACAGACCAAAACCCCCAAGTTTCTGCATCAAACTCTTCTATTCCTGACCAAATCATTCACCAGTCATTGTGTTTCTATGTAGTACTGTGAATTTTGCATACCGTAAATTATAATCACATTATTATTTACATCCTAAGGCAGATCAGAGCCCCCTGTCCTACTTGGATTTCTGGACTTGCTTTCAGCTTACTTCTTTCTGTGGTTCACCCTTAAGATATGTGAGCAGGCCAGAGGCTGAAGCAGGTTATACTGCGGTCATTCCAGCAAAGCCTACACTGTTAACATACTCTTTTAAATCTGGTGGCAGTTGTTAAGGAATTATAACAGTGTTTGTGGTTTTGCTGCTACAAATTAAAAGCAGCTATTCTTCTGAAATAAGTTTATATTTGCTTTTGCCCTGCATCTTGTATTCCATCTAATGAAACAAATACACGGTCAAGTTTTCACAGCTCTAAATAGGATAAAATAGATGGATGGTGTTATCTACTATCTAGCTCTTATGATCTCTTAGAATTTTCTAAGAATTCAGACCAGAATACAAGAATTCAAACTTCCATAAAGAGAGAGTTAAGGATTTTACTGAATACAGATTCCTGAATGCCCCTGTAATCATTAGTAACTTTAAATGTTACTAATGATGCAAAAACTGACCAGTGGGCAGAAGCACTAATTTTTTAAAGGACTGATGTGTTTCAGAAAACAAAGTTTTCTCAACAGTGCCCTAACTCAAAAAAGCAAAGAGGCTTAGAAAATGCATTGTCAATACCTCTCACTTTTCGGCCATCCTCAAGAAATACGTTATTAAACTCCAAACACTGCTGGCCTTTAAGCACTGGCATAAAGTGATCCTTACTTAAAATATATACATAAAATTGTTTTTTTATGAAATTGAATGTTTGATACTTTTTTCTAGGGATCACAACGGTGCTGACAATGACAACCATCAACACCCATCTCCGAGAAACACTACCCAAAATTCCCTATGTGAAAGCCATTGACATGTATCTGATGGGATGCTTTGTCTTCGTGTTCATGGCCCTTCTGGAATATGCATTGGTCAACTACATCTTTTTTGGCAGGGGACCACAACGTCAGAAGAAAGCAGCAGAAAAAGCTGCCAGTGCTAACCATGAGAAATTACGAATGGATGTCAACAAGGTAAATTGAAATGGGAATAAATATGTAGCAGCTCACAGTTACAGGACTGGACAATTTCTTCCTTCCAAACTAAATTTAAACATGCAGATTCTTTGCTGCACAAGTCTAGTGGGAAAACAGTGAGTCCATCGTTCAGCACATGGCCTTTCCAGATGATTAGAAGCTGCTAGGATTTCAAAATTAGCATTAACCCGTAGCTGAATGAGGATGTAAGATGTTCGGCAGGGAGGATACTGATATTACACCCTACATAAATGAGGGTTCATGTGTATCTGTCTGTTCTATGAAGGTAAAACATGCAACATTCCCGAGGCTTATGCGACTGGGGCGGCATACAAGTTTCCCAAATACATAAATAAAACATTCAAGGAACTAAATCAAGCCAATATGCAGAACGGCTTGTGTTTTTTAAAGGAAGGCAAAAGTTTCATGAAGTGATGGGAATACTGATTCAGGAGTACTTTTGCTACCAGTCACTTCTTCTTGTATTTATATAAATAAATGTATTTATGTGGTTTCAGCATTTGTCTTTCACTCAGCAGCAGTATTTTCAGGGCAGCTTACAACAATAATGCATTGAGTACAATAGCAGCCAAAACTCATTACTATCTACCTACAAGTAGAGGCAAATACTTGCTCTAAGAGGCACCACAGGTTCTTTCTAGGACGTGGTGCCCGACTCTCTTGCCTCTACACAGGCCCTGAATGTTTCGCATCACACTGCATAGCACTCTGCCGCGAACAGTTGTTCCAGCAGCAAGAAAGCACTTTTTCCTGGGGTCAGGACACTTTGGCACTGGAGGGGCATCCATGAGGGAAGTGCCTGGATCCTCCTGATCAACAAATAAGTCCCAGCTGCACACTTATTTACTGTGCCCCAAAATAATCATCTGTAAAGGCTCTTTAACACATCAGAAGTATACACTGTCACTTAGTGAGACTGTTCCTTGTTGAAGCTTGTTTTCCAGGATGTATAAATACTCTGTAGGGCTTACTGTCATCATCAGGCTGACAATTTCTTGACTTTAATAAAGTTTAATGTGTCTTTCAACTGTTCCTCAGAAGAACAATCCAAAATGATGGCTACAAAGTTACAGGCTAGAGCTGTATAAAGTGGCGCACCAGAATTAGAAGGGGCTATATAAGCTAGACTGAGTACACACAATATGCATAATGGTATATTAGTTATACTGTATTTATATTTTGGGTAGTATATTAATTATGATATATTTATATTTAAAATCTAGTAAACTATTTCACTGAACTATGCAGTGGATCTAATATGTTTTCAAAATTGTGCATATGTAAAATTTGGAAGAATTTATTCACCATAATGCTATTTGGTTGTTTTTTAAAAATCAGATTCTATATCAATGCTCTTTTATCAAAATGTGAAAATTTAATAATAGAGAGCCAGAGAGATATTGGATTCACACAGAAGTTTTATTTTCCTTTTGTCCGTTCCCAAGTATTGTAATAATGGGGCTTCCAGTTGCTAATGATCTACAGCAGAAATGATAAAAGCAAGATAAATAGTAGACAGTACTATTAGAATAGCCTTTATTTTGCTGCTCTTCATGCTGTTAGCCACCACAGCAAGCCATCCTTGTAGGCTAGGTTCACCCTGAATATTCAAAACCATGATCACCACCGTGAGAATTCCCATGGGGAAACAAGTGGCTTCTTGTTACATGCAAAGCAGGCCATTGAATTTACTGCTTGGGGTCACAATCTCAAGCTCATTTTCATTCTGTTGAAATTCATGGGCTAACATTTAGTCTTAATACCAGTGCCTCTGTTTCACTGAGCTGTGGATTCTAGTGTGTACATCTAAGGTGATCCAGCCTGTGTTTTAAATTTTACTAAGGCCCCAGTGTTTCTTTAAAAATCCTGAATACACTGTGCAACCCTGTGAAACTTTACACAGAAGTAAGTCTGGTGGTGTAGTAGAGCCAGGATGCGCAAGGATCCGGCCCTTTCACTAGCAGGGTGTCATCTGCCGCCGCCACCACCTCTCAGGGTTTCCTCTTCCCTGCAACACTCAGAGTAGCACGAGGAGCGGCTATTCCAGCAACAATGTATTGCTACTTATAATGCAAAGTACCATAGGGTGGCTTGGCCTTTCATGGGAAACTAACATCCCTCAGCTGCATAAAACTTATTCCTGCCAAAGAGGAAAACTGCAAGCCTTGTTTTGATAATATGGATCACCTCAGCCTTCTACATTTTGGGACTCTCCTTGGGTAGTACAGGTGCCTTCACTGCAAAATTTACCACCACACCACTGAGTTAAACTATGCGAGTTCAGTGGGTCTGACTCCCAAGTATGCATAGAATTATAGCTTTGCTGAGGCTTTACATGTGGCCTTTCAATAATATCAAGAGAGTTCAGAAATGAATTTATTCTGACTGATGTTTTCAATTTCTGTTTTTTTCTGACCAGTGAATCTTTAAAATATATACATATATAATCTACTTATGTTATAACAAGGAACCAAAATAAGTAATAACTCTCATGGCAAAATACATTGTTTGTCACCTTTTCTAATTTCAAAAAATCTTGCTAGCATTTGACATGATAGCCCTTATGACGTCAGAAAATCCCTTTCTGTGCCTCCCAGCTAAAAACAAACAAGAAAGGTCGCTATCTTGTTATTAGAGAGGTAGGAACCTGAACTCTTGCTTCCCTTCCTGTGATACTGAAGGCTCTTGGGTAGACTGCCCTTGCCTTGACAAGGCGCCTAGAATTGAAGTGCTGGAGTCACAGCAGATGCTTGTTCTAGTTAATGTCCTGAAAATGGACAATGCCAAGTATCCTTCCCGGCACAAATGCACTGTGGAGGAAAGTAAGCTTGGCTTTGCTGAAGGAGGTGAACAAGTGTTCTTTCTGCATTATCTTGCATAAGGAGAAACAGCCGGTGTCCCCATGGGCTGCTGAAGGATCCCATTTCTCTTTGATAAGGGCACCCTCTAGAGGCGCTGCTTTCAGCAATTTCTGTGGATGGATCCTTATAGCAGTTCTTGATTGTCCTTAGTTATCCTGATGAGAATCATTTTTTCAGGGGCTCCTGGGACTTTCCCCTCCTTAATGAGTGATCAAGCAGAGAAGGAGGAGTTGCTTTTGCCCCTTTATGTCTGTTTCTTAAAACAGGAAATGTTCATAAACTCTGAGCTACTTTGAGGGCCGTGTCTGTTGGAAAGCCCTGCCATAAACAAAGAGAACAAAAGGATGAAGCACAGGCTCTTAGAGCAGCCTAAATGCTGGCACTAGTAGCACTGGGATTTCATTTAATTTTAAAAAATCAACCTTTAAAATAATAAAGACATACCTGAAGTGCTTGAGGAGTGGGAGAGCAAATCTTAACTCATAAAGAAAGCCAGTCACTCCTTAAATGTGGGCTGTGAATTAAATATTCGCTACATGAATCATAGCTCCACAGTTTCACTTCTTTAATTATAATTTCTAACTGTATTTGGGGAGATACAGAAGCCACAAACTCAAAGAAGTGCTGTTACTGTAATATATTGTACACAGAGTGCTGACCTACGTATAGTTTTGCAAACGGACATATGCATCAGCTTTCCAAGAAGTGAGGTAAAGCAATAAACTTGAAAAAATAAAATGAAATAATAAAAATTACTATTATCCTATGTGGGCAAAAATGCAAATTTGAAGTGGCTTTCAGAACATAGTTGTATGTGAAAGTTCAACACCTGCCTTTTAAAACAAGTTCTTTTTCAGGCTTCTTGTTGTAAAATACTGCTGTCTTTGGGATGTATTATAAAAGCATCTGCACACACACGTACAGTGGTATCGTTACTCTCATTTGCAATAAGAAGAAGTAATAACTGCATTGGTGCATTAAGCATGTGTAAAGAACCCTTCGCACATTGGCAGCATGAAGGGGACCAAGGCTGTTCTATCTATGCATTGAGCATAATTCTGCAGGGAACGCCTGTGCACATAAAGCTCCAGAAGATCTGGAATACCAGTGATAAAACTGCGACCATTATCCTGGGCCATACATGTTAAATGTCACCCTTGGAATTTGTATTATTGTTAAAACCTTAACAAGCAAATCTTCCGTTGAAGATTGAAATTCACTTACTTGCTGAAGTAAGTGCACAGTCCTGCTTACTTCAGTTTGTCCTAGCTCTGTAATGCTATATTTTTAAAAACTTAAGATCTCAGTGTTTATCAAGTTTCAAAGATGTTCCAAGTTCCAAAGGTGTTCCAAGTTCTACTCTTCTTAGAAACCCTATGACTAGTCCTAAAAAAACCCAGAAAACTATCCTTCACCTTTTCAAAACCCTCTGCCTATAAAAGATGATGGTGCAACATAGATGAACCTTTTCCTAATCTACTTTTCCCCCTCTCCTTGAATTCTATCACCACTTCCTTTAAAGTAAAAGTACAAACTATGACTAAAACTGTGTTTTCATCCATTCATATGTTAACCCCAGTTTGAAACTTCTAACTATGGTTTCAGATTCTGATTTAAAATGACTATGGTCAGCATGCAGAGATGAAAGGGTAAGAAGAAAGAACCCAAACAGAAGCAGGGAGGAAGGAGTGGCAGAACAGTGCAACCCTAACCAGTGTTGCCAAGCTCTTAAGTATGAATCTCGAGTTACAGTTTTGTCCTAATACCATCTCAGACACCCTCATCTAAATCAAGGCCCAGCGTTCTGAATACAGTTTTTTTGCAAGCTATTTTCATTTCTTTGTGATCTCTTTGAGTTACTAAGCAGGCTACCTATGATGATACCCAAGCATAGAAGCAGAATCTACTGGACTTTATCCCAGGGCTCCTGTCCTGATAGCAGACTGTGCTCCACCATAACTTGCTCAGCGCTAACCCCATTCTGCTTTTGGTTTTGACCTGAATGCTTGATGCTGAGCCAGCTGCTGTTGCTAGATTCTTGGTATTCCAGGATGGAGGGCTCCAAGATTTGCCCATGGATCAAGTGAATAAATTTGGGATCAGTTTCACATTCACGTTCTATTCTTAAGGAGTATCTCCCGTTTTATGGGTAATCATGCTATGTGTATGTGCGCTTTGTATTTATTTGACTCTGTGCCCAGATTCTTCACCTAATACCATTCTTATAGCCTATGGTAATTCCACAGCCTTCTACCGAAAAATACACATTCATTGATCAGTTAAGTGCAATTATACTTGGCACGTAAGTTTTTGATCCAAGATTCTTCAGGTGGAAAAGTCCTTCTCCATGGATTGTTCATGAATCCCCCTTCTGTTGTGTTCTAACTGTACAGTGATTCAGTGCTGACATGGCACATTTGATGGAAAAGTTAGTGTCAGGACTACTACGATACCTCTGTTTCAGTGGGCTTCTCTACCTTGACTTTGATGGAACTGCTCCTCCAGCTTTGGCTTTGAATCTCCTGCAGTTGAGTGTCATGCTGTTTCTTGTAGGCTTTATATCCCCCAAGTTCTCTGTACACTTAAATCATGCAGTCTGCCTTCATGTGGGATGTGTTTTCTCTTCTGCCTTTCCATGTGACAATGCCTTTAGCTTTTTAAAAGATTCATTATTCAGGAAGACACAGACATGAGTATCAGACCCCCTCCTGTTTTCTTCCGTTGAGCATCCTGTGTGCTGTTATTCTCTTCTGTCTCTCTGTTAATTTAGAAATAACGGTCTGTAAAACCTATCATCCAATTTCAGAGGCATTTAGAGTTATTTTATAACTACTATTTTAGAACTAGCTCTGCTCAACATTCCCTAATTAGTAGAAGCTAAAATACTTATTTAGCATATTTTCTACTTTGTCTTCCAGATCTTTTATAAAGATATAAAACAAAATGGGACCGAATTGCGATCCCTGGATCCCACTGGAAATCTCTCCCCAACTAGATGGACTGCCAGTTACGATTACTCTCTTAATACGGTTAGATAGCCAGTTTTTGATCCATTTGATTGTACTAACTGTCCAAGACATCTTATGTTGGCTTCTAACCATAAGATATTGTATAGTATTGTATGAAATGCTTTACTAAAACCCAGAAAAAAATATCCACTGCATTGTCATCATCCATTTTATTGTAAGTCACTTTGAATTCTTTTAGTAGAAAAGTAATTTTATACACACAGACACACACACACACACACACGTATGTGTGTGACTGTGTGTGTACACACACATGCACACACACAAACACACGCATATATATAATTTTGTATGTTGCAATGTCAAAATTATGAATTGATTCAGCAGATATAGTTCAAACCCATGTTGATTTAGCCCTTTGTGCTATTTTTCTCTGAATACATATATTCTCCTCTTGTTTCTATTATTATGGAGAAGTTAACTGCAAAGGTTCTAGAATGGAGTCTCAATCACATCCTATTTCTGACCCCTAACAGTAACCATGGCTCCATTTACACTCTTTTAGTCTTTCCTAGACTTTCACAGAATTATGAGGAGTGTCTGAGAGTTCAAAAGTTCCATTTTGGACGTATTTCTGTTTGCCTTATATTTGTATTAATCCTACTCCCCATCTGTGTGTGCATGTGTGTATACTAAAGCAATTACTTGTATAGTGTATTGCCCACTGTATTGAGACTGAGCATTGTACTTCCATTCCTGTCTTACTAGTTGATTTTACAATTACAAGTTAATACATATTCATACTTAAAGTCAGCTTGAAATCTTATTTCATGTATCTGTTCATGCTGCTTGTCCCCCATCCCATCTTGGATTTGCTTTGCTCCCGATTATATGCAACATCTGTTTCCTTCAGTGAGCAATATTTTTCTCTTGGTTTTCCATGCAGGATATATTATCCTATATCAAAAATGTCTTAGTATTTTATTTTTTCTAGATAGCTTCTTTGGGGCATATGCCTATCTGAAATGTAATACTCTAATACTCTGACCCCCTCTTACTTATTTTTATTTTTGCGAGGGGAGCAAGGAAACTTCAATCCCTCTTCTTTCTTGCTAATGGCCCTAACATGCTTGATGCACCCTGCATGTCCTTGTTATCTTATACAAAGATGCCAGTGTGAAGATAATGATCAAATACATTACAGCATAGTAAATACCAGTATTCATGTGGTAGTGAAGGAGATTTGTGAAACATTGGTGAGTAGATAAAAAAGAGCCAGAATGCAGCTAGAAAATGAAAACTTTTGTTGGCCATCATTATACAGATTTGCATATGTTAATCATGGTTGCAAAATTTGCAAAATTTCAGTTGCTCATGCCATAGCAGACTTCAGTTAGTTTACCGCCTGAATTTGTTTTGCTTTATTATATTTCAAGCTCATTCTCTTGCAAATTCTATTTTTATTCGCCCAACCTGTTATCCCAGCCAATGTTTTAGAAATAATAATCTGCCATTTTCTGGAGGTGTCTGTATAGATGTTGTTTCTTTGAGTGATAAAAACGTTTTAAAAGTATGTTATAAAATTATTCATATCCCTTATGTGAACCAGGCTTGTCTCCAAAAAGCAGTCCGATGTGCTATGGCAAACAGCTAGGCGTTTAGATCAAGTTTATGATGTGGAATCCTCTGTAAGGCAGAGAATAAGCTTCTTCTCAGTCACCTGTGACAGGGAAGGCATCCAAAGCCAGCATATCTGAACTGTTTCTGGTCCAGCTGCTTGCTGGTTGTGGCAACCAAATTTGATAATCAAAGTAATGCTAGCTGATATTCTGTCAAGAACTAAGATAGGGGAAATCTGTTTTGGAATGGGTGTAACTCTTAATCTGATGTTGAGATTTAGCAGCATCTTTAGGGATTTGAGGTCCACTCAAAACCACAAATTATGAAAGTGCTTGCATTGAAACATTCAATGAGAAGCCTGGCTTGATATATTGCAGTCTCATTAACAAGTCATCCTCACAGCTAGAAATAGATGTAATGGAAGAAAAGGGCTAAGCGTGTACTCATAACACGGCAAGCCATCCTGACCACTCCGCGGGGGCAGAGAAACATACAGCTGAACTGAACTGGAGGACTGCCTGCTGCAGATTTTTATGCAGAAGCTGGATAACAGTCTATTGAGTCTGCTGTTCTAGTGAATTTCTTGCAGCACCGGGCAGTTCGAATCAGTGACCTTTGAGGACCATGTCCTTGTGGGAATGCTGGAGAAAGCTGCTCAGCCTTCCCTCCTCCCACTTTCTTGCTACCTCCTCTAGCTGGAGAGAGCTGGCAAAGTGCCTTCCTTCCAGGCACTGCCCACAGGACACTGCATAACTTTTCCCGTTGAGAAGAAGAGGCAAGAGGGAGTGGATAGGGAGGGGCAAAACAGAGCTGTTGCAGCCCGTTTTCCTTTGGCTGGGATGGGCGCTTGCCTGCCCTCCCCCTTTGCTGCCGTGGTCTCCAGCCTCCGTGGTTTCAGCACTTTCGGCAGCTGTGGCACCGTGCAGAGACTCACAGCAGGAAGGCAGCCAAATGGAAAAGAGAGCGGGGGGAGAGCAAGGAGGACAAAAAGAGCAGGCTCTCCCTTTGCTAAGTCAGAGGCAGTGATGCGGCGGTGCCAGTGAACACCTGCTCAGTAGTAACTCTCCCTCTGCCTGTTCATGCACAGTGCTACTGCATCTTCTTCGCAGTCTTAGGAAAACAGCAACAATAGTCTACAGGCCCTTCAAGTAATGGGAGCTAGAGTTTATCCCATAACTAGAGTTGCCACCTGTCAGTCACTTACCCTTTGCTGAAGAAGAGAGAATGCATTGTTGGAAGTAGGCGCAGATTTGTCTAACATTCGCATACGCTGAAGCAAATAATTATTTTTTCTCTTGTGTGTGTGCGTATGCACAGTTGCATGTATTTCACATTGTGTGCATAAACACACATTTAGAAATAATGGTTCTAATTTAAATAGAAGTACAATGTATCTCATAGTTGATAAGACTATAAACTTATGTTTGCGGAGTCCATTGTCCTGAAACCCAACAAACCTTCCAGAAGATTACTGTCCCCTGTGAAGTGGAACACATGGCCTTCTGCACAGGAATGCCAGTCAAAGAATGGGACAAGTATGGATGGACACTTTTGATGATGCTGTTTCATGTTGTTCAAAGGAGAGGATTAACTGGGCAAGAAAACTTATCTGGATGCAATTCAAAAAAGCAGAGCCTCTGTTATTTCTCCTGCCCCGCCAGCCATAACGGCAGATACTTGGGGAGCTCTGACCTAGGAGTACTCCTTCATCTAAGGAGGATCAGCCTTGGTTAGAATCTGGATGGGAGACTTGAGTCGTGCATTGAGCAGGGGGTTGGACCTGATGGCCTTCTAGGCCCTTCCAACTGTGTGATTCTACAATCTGGGCTTCTGTCATGCAGAATGCCACCCTTAAAGAAGGAAGGCGGAGGAAAAGGGCTTAGTAATATGATCTCCTTCAGCTTCGGAATATCACTCCATTCAATTTCTTCCAGAAATATGATGTATTTCTGTCTTTTTGTTTTCCTGATGCTGTGCAGCTCTGAAACAAATATACAGGACATTCCACCATGTAAAAATGAGTGCTTCAGTTATAATAAGGATAAGGTTGGACATTTTACTCCAGAGTTTGAAGGTTAGGAGTGCTATCATAAGTAAAAACCCACTGCAACAAATGCGAGCATTTATCCATAGTTTTCTCATTGCACTAGCATCCTCATTGCACTGGTTTAAATGTTTTTAAAAACATATAAGATGTACACTGTTGTTGTGTAAGAATTTGCTATGAGCCAGAAACCTACCAGCCATAGTTTGCAATTTCTCCACTAGCATTATATAAGGATTTGCTATGCATGTAATGTAAGGTGGTGGTGGCGGCGGCAAACTTAGCCTGTGGCCTGAAACACAAAAGATCACAAGGTAACTTTTCCTACAGTCTGTAGTGCTATTCCTGGTGACATCAAAAAGGGGCAAGTCAGCTTTGTAGGATCTCTGTCCATTGCGACGATTTCAGAATGCCACCTTTAATTTGCACAAAGGCAGTGTGTGTGCAGCTTTGGTTTGTTTAGGATATATAAGCCCTCTTACATAATCTGAGAGCGTGTCCTCCAACACTTTCCCCGGGGTTTAGGAGAAAGTTCTCTTATGTTCTTGTGTTATGTCTTTGCATGGAGAACACGGTTGGAAGTGGGTTGCTCAAATACAACAATTCAGACAAGGCAGCAGTATGTTACTACATAAGGTCTCATGGAAGGAATTTACGTAAAACAATCTCCCTGGGGCCAAATTATATGTGGCTCTTGATATGTGAAAAGCTGGAGCTTGGCCACTTCATTTTTCAGCTTGCTCAACAGTCCATCTTACCTCATATGCACCTAGCACATTTTCCGAGTATGTGCCAAGGAGTGATGCAGGAGAGGCCCCTGCAACCAACTGGCAATGATCTTACTTAGCATCCTTCATGCGGTGCGGGGTGCTGGGTCTTTCTTCCCAGCTCCTTCATGAGACACCATGTGAGGGCCACTGAGCAGTTTGTTTGAAGCTCCCTGGTGTGATACGTTACTCCTTCGGCATGCTGGTACAAAGGTGTATCAGAGATAACATAAAATACAGGTCAGCTCATATGAGGCATGATGGCCTGAATGGTTCCTTCTGCATGATTGTGTCTGCACGTTCCTCTAGTTACGTCTGATAAAAAGGAGATGCTGGCAGGTTGAAGTAACTATGTCAGTTGGCCAACCACCGGAGTGTCTTCTAATTCCCATTATGGAAATAGAACAATGGCTTTTTCAGAGAGTTAAAAATGACATGAAGGAGGCATTGTTGCCTGTGGTGTCACATATCCCCCACTGTTTCTTCTGGTAACCTGGTTTTACAGGTTTTTGTAGTGATTCTAAAGCCGACAACCCTGAGCAATTACAACGGTCCACAAAAATAAAATACAATCCAGGCACACAGAAGGTGTTCCAACACCACTCAGTCAAGCTTACAGTGAGAAGAAAAGAGAGGACCTATGAAATAAGGGTGATGTTTCCTGCTTTGCTTACCAAACATACATTCATGATTCAGCTGCATTTTTGCAGAAAGTGGCTTTGGACTAGAGTGCAAATCTGTAAATGCAACTCTAATTTCAGTAATTATTAAACTTTAATTTCAAATTTTATTAAAATTATATAGTAAGTGGTTTCCCTTAAGGTATTTTGTCCAGCTGGAATACTGACATCTGAGAGTCACATATGATGCACAATCCTGTGGCCAGAAGGCACTGTCTGATTGACCATTGCAACAGATAGAGTCCCTGCTCTGACATCTGAAGAGCCTTCCAAGGTCACAGCAGGGATTCCATATTCAGAGAATCCACTCGTGCAACCAGTGTTGTTCTTTCTACCATTCTAGAAGACTGTCATTATGGCAAATGCTGGGGGACAGAAAGACACAAGGGACCGCCATTGTCTACCAAATCTAGATAGTTCCTTAGGCACTCCTCCTTGCAAGGAGGGTCAAACTTTTTAGAAAGCCAAAATCTTCTGTCTAAATGTTTCTGAGGGTGGTGGAAGCACAGACTAGCTTCTGTTCTCTTCCCGCCCTCCTGTATGGCTGCTGCAAACAGGAATTTCATGATAATGGTAGTAAAATTTCTGGGAAGCCTGACTTTCAGGCATTGTCACAGAGGAACAGAACACACAGGAGGTCTCCTCCTGCCACTGATGGAGCTGCTTTATCCAAAGGCTTTCTGACTGCCCTTGGATCCTACAGAAACTGATCCAATCCTACAGGAGGTAGCACAGGCAGAGTGACCTAAGAAAGGAGGCATAAAATAGGGCTACAGGGAACTGAAAAGGCAGCAGAAATGGAAGAACAAAGAGTCAAGGAAAAGTGAGAGGAGGAAGTAACAACCCAAAGGGTTTGGGAAAGAGAAGGACAGAGCTGGGGAACAAAAGAATGGGCAAAGAGCAAAGTTTCCGTAAGGCAGGCTGAAGTTCACATATCGATTGGAAATGATCAGTCACATCTTTGACTATAGACCTCTACTAGGAATAAAATGCTAAATTAATAAGACAAGCCATCTTACTTTGATCCTTTTGGCTGAGGATAACATGGCTAGTTCTAACAAAGTCGTGTGACTCTCTCATATATATTGTTTTGCTTGTTCTGTTTGATCTAAAATTAGAGATACAATTTTATGAATGCATTGATCATTTTGATTTCGAGTCCATGTTTCAAAGGCAACCTGCTTGCAAGCAATGGAACTGTGCAACTGGAATGTTTTACCATGTTGATATGAAGATGTGTTGCATAATAAGGGTTAGTGGAACGCTACAGAAGTGCATTATGAATTAACTTGACAAACACATGAAAAAGAATGGCATGAAGCTACTAGTGCAATTTCCATGCAGCCAAGATAACTTCCTTTTATTACCAATTTCCTTATTTTCAGGTGTTAGATTCTGTACTGGAGATATTAAAGTGTTAGACACAACTCCTTTAGACAGCCATCATGTTGGGGGTTTCTAGATATTGGTTGGACTCACTTCCCTGGTGTTTTCTGATTAACATGGGTTGGTCAGCAGAATCTGATGATCTCTGGTCCACAGTTTATGGATTATTTTTAGGACCATAAGTGTATTCTATGTTTATCATTTATCATCTAAAGTGATTGTACAACACCTCCATGATTAACTACTTTGTGTAAGTATTTTAAAACAGTCATCTTTTCCTTTCATGGCTACTTGTTATTTTTTTCCCCCCTTTTACATATTTTCCTTCCAACGTTCCTTCCCTGTGCAGTTTCTCTCTCTTCTATCCAAAGTGTGTGTCTTGCACCATCAAGAGTCCTGCTCTGTGACTGAATAACACTTCAGCATATAGAAAGTTTGTTTTTAACTCCTTTCCACCAGCTTTTAAATCCATATGTTGTTTCACCTTGTCCAGAATAATTTTATATGCCATGGTTGCTTTCTGGTCAAAAATGACAAGTTTTGAAAATACAGATGTAAATACATTTCCATCACAAATGTGTATTGTCTGCAGTGTCAACAATAGCACTTCTAAGCTAAGGTTATCCTTCTGCTGATTGTTGGCTCAAAGTGCCCTGTCCATTTAATTGAAGTGCTGAATATTTTGTAGTAATCACCTGTAGTGCACTAACTTTTTAAATGAAAGCTAACAGCTGCCTTTTCTCTAAGGAAACCGGTCTTGATTTTATTAACTTACAGGACAGAAGAATAATTGGCACATATCATTGTCCAGAAATGTATTCAACAAAGGTATATTTTATTGTTTTCTAATGATTTTCTCCTAAGGCGTAATCCTATGCATGTCTGGACAGGGAGAAAAATCCTATATCTCCCAGCATTCCCCAGCCAGCATGGCTAGCTGGGGATTGCTGGTACTTGTAGGACTTTTTTCTGTCTGAACATGCATAGAATTGTGTCCTTAGAGCCTTAAAACTGAGATCTTGGACATTCATGGTCATTAAAGATCCCATGGCACTTTTTACAAGACCTGGAAATCTTAATGCCATGATCCTGTCTGCATTTGGTTATATTATGAATTGCCTTCTACCTCCAAGCCATCCCAACCACTCACCCACCAACCCACTGCATAGTTTTAATTGGCTACAGCATTCTTCATTTCCTCTACCAAAATATAGTGTGTTGTTTGGCGATGTTAGATAGCCACCACATTTTGCCTGAGAGGTGACTGCACTTGTTGGTGAAGTGATGTTGCTTTCTAAAGTCTGTAAAGCGCTGTGGGATCCTTGTGGATGAAAGGCGCCCTGCAGAATGAACGTGTTTGACTGTTGTAAGCCTTTTCTTTAGTCACAAGCATACAACCCTATTAGGGATGGGTGAACCTATGTGATTGCAATGCTGATCCAAGATACCTTCCTCACCTAAAACAGAATCATTTCTTTGTGTCCAAATTTTAGGGCAATTCTGAATTCTTTTTTTAATAATTTGGTATATCTGAACCATATGCACTTATTATTTTGGAAGTGAGATGCTGGGCCATTTGCATCCAAGGAAAACTGGTTTTTTATGAAAAAGCATACAGTTTCTTCCTGTTTAGCTTACAATAAGACAATTGGAGGTTCACCCATTACTAATGTAGTGCTATCAAATAATTTCCAATGTCTCTTTGTAAAAGAGACCTCCAGCATTCTCAAACTGGTGTTATCAAACAAGTGTCTGACCATAACAAAAATCTGCATATAAGAACACATATCTATATATCAGTAGATATATAGATATTACATATAGATAGATCTAGATAGATTTCAATGGTACTAAATGGCGTCTGTGTTGAAAACTATTTTCCTTTCCTACTAAATCCTTTGCGCATGTGGCCACTGGTTGAGCTATTCACATTGTGATGCCTGATCTTTGTACTGATATCTTTGAAGCAGCCGTGAAGACTCTAAAGCTCGCCACATCAGAACTCGATCTATCTGGTTATTGGGCCTTTTGCTTCTGTGCTTCTACCAATCACACGCAATATTCTCTAAAGATCATCTTATGGGAGTATATATTATACATATATATACTTGCTTAAACATTTGAACAAATTTAAATTTCTTTCTGGCCAAGCTGCACAGGTCCCTTTGCAATGAAGTGTGCAGAAGGCTGAATGCTGGTTTAATTTCTCAGGTCTGGGCTTTGACTGGAAATGGAAAATGAAACTTTCAAAAAGCTTTGCTACCCTGCTTGTGTGATTCACCCCATCCAGCCTCCCCACCCTCCCCTAGGATTAACCAATGTTCATGTTTTATACCCTCAGATGTAATTGAAAATGCTCTTTGTTTCACAGTTGTGTCACAAGACTAACCTCCTTCCTTTTATACGGCTTTTTAAAGATGTTGAAATTTAAAGAATTCAAATAGTGAATTCTTTAACGCTTGGTGCCATGAAATACATGTTGAAATAAGCAATTGTCTGTTGTGGAAAAAAAATAATAATGCCCCTGCCTGTTTGCCCCTGTTTGGGATTGGCTGGTTAATTTTGGAGTTCAGGGATGGACTTGTAGTGTCTTAAAAAAAATGAAATAGCTATGCACATGTAAATGTTTGTTATGAGATTGCAGAAACAATATGCTTGGGTATTGATCTGTTTGTTTCATAGAAAGTGGTAGATGATCTTTTCCAGGCATTCTGATCAGATTTATGTTTATTCTGGATCAGACTCTAAAAGCCCAAATATATCCTATGTATCGGGAATGATAAATTCCTGTGTTTGTGTGTGTGTGTATGCTCTCATCTGAACATGGAAAAGATGTTAAATTACAATTGGATTCCATGTATTCAGAAAGAATGCATATGGGAATTTCAGACAATATCTAACTTAGAAGATACTTATCACTTCCATTTGAAAGCAGAATTTAAATAACTTTAACCAAATTTCATCTTGTTAAAACTAAATGTCCTGAAATTAAGGGGTGAAATCCTACGTAGGCTAACAGCACACGCTTCAGAGCTATTCAGTCATCAAAAAATCATTACTTTAAAAATTATGTGACATCTTGTAAATTTAATACAGTATTATAGTGAACCATGATATTTGCTCAATCTGCAAAATTAAATCCAGTTATTTAAAAACTAACATTTTGCCGCATCAATAATAATTTTTAAACAGTCCTCTACGTGACTACTCATAAATCACTGACATTGCTGTCAGTGAAGCCAACTTCCAGGTAAATGAGCATAGGATTGCAGCCTCACTTGGTTACAGTGCTCAACTCACTCACTACTGATGCTTGTTTGAATATGCCTGAGTTACTTCCATGAGGTTCACTGTGACTTGCGGACTCTGCAATTATGATGCCACTGTTATTAAGATCCAAGGAACTGCTGCTAGGACACACATGCGTTCCCCTTTTATCGACTGTTAGAAGCCCTGTTAAATTTTCAAAGCTCAAGTTGCCTTTTAAAAAGAGCGTCTGTAAAACTAGTTACACCAGAATGGAGAGGAGGAAACGCAGCAAAGACAGACAGCATCCAGTTCCACTGGCAGTCTCCCAGCTATAGTTCTTTTCCAGCAAATACTATGCTTCTGTTGGGGATCTCCTTAGCAAGAATGGGAAATCGGTGCCTCCATATCACACCAGTGCATTGTTTGACCAAGAGACAGAGCACCAGCTAAATGTCTTGTTCACATTTCTTGCTGTCTTGATTTTTCCTCCATGTATACATTGGAGTTAAAAAAGAAAGAAAGGAAAGGGCTATGTCGGTGTTTTGAGAATTCCCCGCTCATAAGCAAATTCTTTCTCAGCAGAATGCTTGGTACTTGCCTTTTCATTGGAATGAAAATTCCCCAAGCCCTGTAAAATCAGTTGAAATTCAGAGGGCTTGAACTTCTAAAGTGAAGGTATCTCCAGTACTGAAGTGGAGGGAGGATTCCAGGGTTGAGGGGCAGAGATACCATGTATCCTGTGTGTGCATGCCAGGAATTGTTGGACTGGAAATCAGTTTACACTGAGCTTATGCATAAGACTGTTTGTGTAGTAGAAATTGACACTGCAACATTATAAGTCAGGCCAAACAAAGATGTCACTTGATTCAAAATTTGCAGGGAATATAAAAAACTGCTAAATTTCAGATTACCTTCAAAGAAAATATGCAGAACTTGTAGATAATGTGTCAACACAATATTTAGCATTAATATGAATGTTAAATTTACCTTTCCAATCAGATAGCCATAAAGAAATGATGAAATAATATGAAAAAATAGGATTTCCTTTAAAATAAAAGATTGACAGTTATTTCTGTCCATCAAAATGGATGTCCCAAAGAAGAAATAGCTACTTTTCTGAAGAGAAACTTACTTGTAAGAAAGGATACCCTTCATTTATAGGCAAATAACAAGAATTCTGCATGACTTTAATTGGTTACCTTCTCTTTGCTTAATACCAGAAATTCAACATAATATTTTTAAAATCCTATTACCCTCTTGCCTTAAACAAAATAATAATAATGTCCCAAAGACTGTGCTAACATTTAAAGTGGCTATACTCTGAAATGAATGCCTGGTTAGTCTTGCCTCTGAAGTACAGCCTGATGCGAGGTCAATCTTCTGTTCTGATGAGATGCCCCAGGATTGTTTCCAAAGTGACAACCATTATTCCAAGCACTGCAACTTAAAAGAGGTCCCAGCAGAGCTGTAAAAAAATTGTCAGTTTGCTCTGGCTCTGGCTCTGATAACAGAAACTTTCTGATCGTTACATCAAAATATGAATTACCATAAAATCAGAGTTTTAAAGTTGCTTCTAGTAGAGATAGTACTGCATGGAAACAATGGACTGTGAGGATGCCTATACAGGCATCTTGGAAAAAGCAGGACAGTGCCCAGAAATCATGCCCAGTATGTATTCTAATCGTGCAGCTTCTTTGAGCGCTGTCTGCTCGTGCATGTGGGTAAGTCTTGTCAGAACAGAAATGTGAGGCCTGCAAGGTGCAGCACTTCATGCAAGCCTGTAGCGGCAGTGCCACAAATGTCCAAGACACCTGCCAGACAAGCATGTGGCTACTGACGGTGCCATGCAATCTGTTTGCCCCTGCCTACAAAATGCAGGGTTCCCAACGAAATCAGTGTATGCCATTTTTCACTGAGTTGGATATCTTAGGCCTGGCTTAATATGCAGTTGGCTTTAATATTTTACTGCACAACTAAAATAATCTCTTGTGTTTTCCAGATGGATCCGCATGAAAACATTCTGTTGAGTACCCTTGAAATTAAAAATGAGATGGCAGCCTCTGAAGCTGTTATAGGTCTTGGGGACCCTAGAAGCACTATGCTGGCCTACGATGCCTCAAGTATCCAGTACCGGAAGGCTGGCTTACCAAGACACAGCTTTGGCCGTAATGCCCTGGAGCGGCATGTGGCACAAAAGAAAAGCCGACTACGGAGACGTGCTTCTCAGTTGAAAATTACCATCCCTGACTTGACTGATGTAAATGCCATAGATCGATGGTCCCGCATATTCTTCCCTGTTGTTTTTTCCTTCTTCAATATTGTCTATTGGCTTTATTATGTGAACTAAAACAAAACAAAGCCACACACATATCAAGAACTGGATTTCTCTTCAAAATCGGTTGTACAGCCAAATGTGGGACTTAGGGAGAACAAAAACCTATTCAGGACAAAAGTTAATTTAAAACACCTTAGTTGCTGGCCCACTTTATAATCTGTTCTGTAATGTTTTATTTATTTTATTTTATTTTTTGCAAAACTGTGAAACACATAAGTTATAGTACAATTGTATATAACACAACCTTTAAAGGTATAATTGCATTTGATGTTTGGAGGCAGAATTTTAAATGTGGCCATTTCATTTTTTCCACCCTCATTTTAGCACTAATGTGTTTAAAGACATATAGAGGTAGCTAGAAGACAGGTTTGGGTACTAAAATTATCATGCCTCTCCTCACATCTTGAACACACACAGAATTACCTGAATGGAGAAAATCTATTTACATTATCATGCTTACAGTCCAAACCATATTTCTAGATTACCTATGAAATACATTAACTTGACAATAAGTAGTGCCTACCCTCATAACATGAAGACCGTTTTTAGAAGTTCCCCAGGTAGATCATGTTACTCGTTGAAAGAAGTCTTGAGTGTATGAGGAGTTGCACAAACCTTGGAAGGATTTATTTGAAAGAGATGTAAGGAGTTAAGACCACATAATGGCTGTGCATAACAGTGATCCATGGAGTTGTTTGGGAGATTCGCGAGTAAGTCCTGCAGTGTGCCATTCATGTCATGTCTAGGATTATTCTATATGTAAAGTGCCAAATGGTAGTGGACCAGCAGTGACTTCGTAAATGGCTTTCTCTTGGTGCTCTGTTCTTCCTCATGGAAGAGAGAAAACAGTGGCAAATGTTCTCAAAAGTCCAGGCCAGGTGAGGACTGCAAATACATGGGATAACTTTGCCTGCTAGTCTAAGTCTTTCATGTGAGTTTTGCATTAATGTTTTGACTTTCATTTTAAAGCCACATCAGAGAGATGTAGTAGAATCATGCCTTTGCTATAAGGCTAAATTGTTTTGAAAGAAAAGAATAAAGTTCAAGTTCAGAGTTAGGTAGTGGTTTTTACTTAATTTCTTTGCATTCAGATATGTTTCTTGTTAATAAGAGGACTTTCGGAAATATTCTGAACAACAGCAACACAAATTTGTTTGTTTTATAAATAGCTATTCCAGAATCTTCTGGCGGAAGAGGTAGAATTATTTTCTCCAAATTCTGAGTTTCAGAAATTTCCTTTCTTTTTCTTTCTTTTTCTTACTTAAGTATATATATGATTCGTATTCCTCAAATGATGGAACCAAATAAAGTTTTAGTCCACTAAATATTGTTTTTGTATATCTTCCAGTCAACTCAGTGGAGTTGGTGTGAGGCTCTAGATAGTTCTTCATGCTAGTTTAGAAGATTGACATACTGTAGGAAATAAGAGAGATGTTTCTGTTTAAAGGGTTGGAGAAGAACATCCACTAAAACAATAAATACGCCCAATTATTTTTATTTGTGTGTATCCTTTACAACTGACTCATTTTCAGTGGCACAAAAGAGTGTTTGAGTGTTCCTTTGTAAAGTACCTTAAAATTGCGGTTACTGAGCACCCAGTATTCATACATTGTTCACACCTCTATGTATTTGCAAAAAGGCTGATCACATGACTCACGGTTTCCCATGAGCAGTTGAGCTAAGCATGTTTCATGAGTCAGATCATCATTCTTATTGTGATATTGTGCACTACTGAACTAGCAGTGTTTTAAAAGACCCATTGGTTAAGCCACATTTGGTAATCTTTAAGATTGGTTACACTGTGTGGCCTATTTCATTTCTTCCTCTGCAAAAGAAACTGCCTTGAATTAGCTCCCCATTCATTTTATAAAAACAGAGTGTTAAATGTGCGGAAAAAATCAACCTTCTGCTTAACACTTGGGAGTCATAGACCTTAAAAGAAAGTACTTTGCTCATGTTGGTCCAACAGGTCAGCTATAACGGTATCTGTAAAATTAGCTCCTAGTACTGCACTTTAAGGTATCCAGAAGTTTCTAGTACAAGCCATAATATTTTCTGACCTTGCCAATGAGGGGTTTAATTTACCCAGCTGGATATCAAAGAAAGAACGCGATCACCTCCATGAGGTCCTTTTAGTTGTTAAGGGGAAGGTGCCTTTGGAAGTAGACGGGATACCATGTAGATAGTAGGCTTTAAGAAGAAATGGAGGAGCATGATACAGAAAAGACTTTGTTTTTCTCCTCTGCTATGGCAGCATGTGGCTGAGACAGATAAAAGTATTAAATGATTTGCTTCATAAAGGATATTTAAATAACCCATTACCTTTGCATTGAACTAAACTAGATGCTTGCTCATCCCTGCTAGCTCCACATTTCATGTAATAATTATTCCATTTTTTCCAGGTTTCAGGTTGCGTACTAGCCAGCAATTAAGGTGTTTTCTCTTCATCGTTGTGAAACTCATGGCAAAATTACGACTATATAATACGGCACAGTTTTAACAATATCTTTGCGATCAATGATCTGTAAATATGTTCTATAGATGACTGCTAGTAAGTCTAATATGCATTTTCCAAACTAAAATTCATGCAGCATATTTGTGTTTGCCTACGGAATGTTGTTTCTCTACTATTGCAGTTTTAATAACTGGGAAGAAAGAACCAAGCAATGTCATTCTGACCATTTTCAGTTCTCATCCCCAGGGGCAAGTAAAGTCTTGAAAAATAGCACTGAAAGATATACCTGAAAATTTTTATATTCTAATAGGAAAAAAAGAAAAAAATACCCTTAGAATTTGCCAGACAAAAGCACAATGCATAGAAAACATAAGAGCAAGTGCGTAGTTAGATAGATAGATAGATAGATAGATAGATGTTAGATATATCTAGGGAACAAATCCCATTTAAGTTTAGGTGAAATGTACATTAAAAGTACAGCCGAAGTAGATATATATTTTTTAGAAAAATCTAAAGCTATGTTCCAATTTCATAGTTAGTGAAGTTAATGTAAATGAAGAAAACAAAACACTGAACATTATCAAAGAATACAATGGGTATATAGACAGATATGCCAATATATGTCTATGTATTCCTCTGTGTGCTTATATAATGTATGTGTGCACACAGGCCTCTTAATCCAGTGAAAGCAATGCAGGGGTGGAAGGATGTGCTGTGCTACGATGGAAGCAGGGTGCTGGGTGAGGCATGGGAGGCAGAGGGAACCCAGTGGAGTTGCGGGACCACAGTCTCTCCATCTTCAGTTGGATCCGATCTGCACTGTGAGGGACATCAAGCAAGCAGAGTGAGGTTTGCCGTGGAGGAAAGCCAGTGGGGACATGGGCTCTGCCCAGGCGTCCCTGCGCCTGCCCAGAAGGTCACTACAGAAAGGGAGTGAGGGGGTTAATGGTGCTGGCCTGACAGGGAAGGGAAACGAAGGCAGGCTCAAGCCATCGAAGGCAAGTGTTATCTCTCCCTGCTACCCTCCCTGGGGAGCGATAGAGCCGGGACTAAGTCTGAGGTGGTGTTGCTGTGTCCACTCCGGCTTGCGGCCCCTCTGTAGTGCTTGCGGTTGCCTGGATTTGGGCTGGATTCTTATATTGGTGTTTAAAAGGAATAAGCTAATAACAGTTTTGTTTCTATAATTAACTGATATGTGAATATTTTTTTGAGAGCGCAAATTATTAATGTATTTAAAATCTTACTATACAGGGTAACTGGGCATTTCTATATCAGCAGATCAATGCATATAATTCTTATGAAGCATTTCACAGTTAACATGACAATAGTAGTGTACCTCCTAGCATCTCAGAATAGACTCTCACATTGCTTGCCTATTTCTTCTCTTTTTTAAAGAAAAGTAAAAACATTGTCCACTAGAAACTTTTTAAAAAGTCCTAATACTCGTGGGGTGGGGGGGGAGCAAAAATACGAAATATTTCTATGGAAAAAAGACAGGAAGGCCAGGGTACAATACTTTAAAAGTAGTCAGTCATAACATTTTGCTATCTGTACATAGAACATATAATGTGAGCAATCATAATTAAAAATGAACGTGTGTAAATACTGTCAGATTTCTTAAACATTTTTAACTTCTGATTTGTACTTTAATGTAAGGCAAAAAGCTGATTCTATTTATGGTTTAGGTTAGTGTCCTAAAATCATGTAAATATTTAAATAAGCTGTAAATGAGCAGTCAATAGAAACAGTGTTCAGTGATTTAAAAATGTTTTCTTTTTTTAAACTAAGTACAATAATTGCAGTTCTCTAGCAGAATAATTTAAACACCCTTTTGCATAAGACTTGGATTCCAGGGAAGAATTTTAATATACAAATCCATGGAAAATACAGTACGATAACAGTATGCAACAGTATGAGTTTAGCCAGTAGCTTTGCACCATGTGCGGGAAAGCCAATTACTAAAGACTGGCGATTAGCCCAGGCCCACCCTCCATCCAGAGGCTGTTGTGAACATTGGACACTCAGTTGCAAGCCTGTAAGAGCAGGCCCGCATCTCTCCCCTGCTGCCCTTAGCAGCTCTGAACGGTCTGCACATGGAGGGGGATTTAAGCCTTTCCCGACACTCCAGAGACTTGGGCCCTTGTGAGTACTGGAGCCCTATAGAGAATGAGGTTCTGTCAACACGGGCACAGCAGGACTCGTGTTTTTTAAGTTCGTTTGCAGTGAGGCTGGGATCCTGAAAGCGTTGGACCAGCACGTTTCCTCTTCGAAGCTCAGAGGCGAATTTGCCATAAGGCTAGTTAGCCTGTTCTAAAATAAACCCCCCAGCGACTTGGGGGTCGAGGTATAGCACAGAGAAGTGAATAGGCTTCTAGGGAGTGAATAGACCAGCTCTGTATACCATGATGGTCTTGTTTAAAATTCTCTGCAGTTTGGAACATAATGGCTGTTCTTCCTCACAACACAGAAGCAAAGTTCTTATTTCCAGTTACAGGGAAATTTAAGAGGTGAGTGGCCAGCACAATATGAATGGAAATGCATAGTAGAACATGCGAGCTTGATGGAACCCGGGAACCATATCTGTGTGATTGCCCTCTAGGAAGTGGGTTTATACTGAACCTGGTGTCTTCTTCCTGCACACCAAAGCAGGATCATGAGCATTTGGAATTGTGGTACCAATCGGGGCCTCCACGGGCCTTTGGATAATGCTCCTCTCAGTCTCTAGCAGCTGCAAATGACAAGACATCCAAAAGACATGCCTGCCGGTGTATAGCAGTCTATTCCTTTCCGCCCTAACCCATCCTATCCCCAATGCCAAAGAATCTTTACTTTAGAAATGTATCAAAAGGGAACACTATCACGACACTGCTTAACACCAAAGGTAAAGTTTAACAAAATGCACTAGGAAATAATTGTCAGGATTTTTGAAGAATAAATGGAATGTTAATGCATCGCCACCATATTCTAGCTTATACAAATAGTCTCTCTATCCATTTTAATTAATTAATGGTAAATTGGAATGGATTATCTTCGTAGATTATATGCAACACATTTCTTCTGTGTCAAATTATTTAAGTGCTTTGATAAGTAATACACCAATTATTTATTTATTTTGAAACAGTAGAAATCTTAGTAGCAGTTTGGTATTAGTTTGGGGAGTAAGTTTTATTTCCTTTTCTAAATGTTCTGCTCATCGCTAAAGTTCTCTAATTCAAGTTGATTAGCATTTTATTATGTTTGCCTTGTTAATGCCATTTTAGATTCACCAGGTAGTATATTTAAGATCCTTTGTATAGTTTGAGTTAGTTCACATGGGCATTTAAAACATCCAAAAATCCTATCAAGTCAACTGTGTTTTGAGTTTTCACATTTTAATTTGCATGGGTGTTTAAATGGTTCTGTTAGTACTGTCTTTGCACTGTTTTCCCCTCTCTCTCTTTCTCTCTTTTGCTCTCGCTCTCTCTTTCTCTCTCTTTTTTACTCAGTACTATTTACTTCATAATGTAGTAATCATCAGCCTTACTAATGACCTTGTAGCCTTTCTAATATGCACATAATGCACATTTTCCAATGGCTAGAAAATGCAAAATATTAGTGGATATCATTGCATCAGATTTTCATGTTTTTCTCAAAAGGACTGCTAACCTCTGAGATAATGGAGGTAGTAAAATGATGATTGTAAATTGAGTAGCACATAAGAGATATTTTCTTGAATCTAAACTTATTACAGCCAGTTTCAGCATGTAAATATATAACAATGTTGGCTAGTGTGTAATTCTTAAACTAAAAAAGATATAAATAAAGAAAATATAAAAGAATCTATTTTTCTATTCATTTATGCCCCAATTTTCAAGGTAGGATTTGATTTGCCCACAGTGCTTTACAACCTAAGTAATCTGCCCCGTTGTAACAAAATGGTTCGTCATGCCGCATTTGTTAAAAGGCAACACTATATTCGTGTACATTTTCTCTGAATGTTAGGCGGTGTGGTGGTTGGATTGGGGTCCCGGGAGATCTGCGTTCTGGTGCTACTCAGTCATGAAGTTCACTGAGTGGCCTTTGGCCAACTACAGAGTCTCAGCCTAACCCACCTCACAGGGTTGTTGTGAGGAGGCAAAATGGCGTGGAGGAGAATTATGTAAGCTGCCTTGGGCTCCTCAAAAAAGGGAAATGGATACATGCAATGTAGTAGAATTAGCAGTAATAATAGGGTTAGGGTTTCACAGGAACTTCTGCAGTGAAATGCTGGGTAGACATGCTCAGTTTGGAGGCACCAGATGAGGGGAGTATGAAGGAACACGAGGAAAAAAACCAGACTCTTCCTTCTGCCAATATTCTACCATCTGCGGGAACAAAAACAGTATTTCTGGATGCAAGGGCAGTGGCAGGAAAGGATGCATCCACACAAGTCATTTGCTATTGAAATCCCCCCCCCACCCCACTGTGGGAACAAGAGGAAAATGGAAGACAGCAATACCTGTTTATTAATTCCTCTTGTATTATGCTTCAAGAGCAGAGCCTTCGGGAATTTTAAGCAGTGAGATATTGTTCAGGCAGAAGCTGGTACAGGCAGGTCTCATGGATTTCAAAACCTGCAGTGATACCAGAAGATTTTCACTGGTTCTACGGTGCACACATTTTCTGTGTGCTGAACATGCATGCACAAAACCTCTTAAAATAGCATAGAAATAATGATGCCAGCTTCTGGGCAGAATAGTCATCTGAAGAGCCGGAAACACTCTGTAGTCTGCATCACTTTTATTCATTAACAGTATGGACTTCCAAAGGTCTGTCAGGTCAGAAAGAGGCTTCTCAGTCTTCTTGATGGAATTCTCCACAGAGTCGCAAACATGAGGATGAAATTTGTTCTCACAGACATCAATGGAATTCAATTTTTTTCCCATTTGAGTGGATAGCATCCTTTTAATTTCTATACAGAATGCCAGAGATATGCAGTCAAGGAGAGCATTGGTATGAGGACTAAATATGCACATAATAAACCTCATTGCTTAACGGAATTACATTTTCTGTCCCCAACATGGTTGCCAAATATGAAGGATTGCTTTGGTCTCATAGAATTCAGTAGAAGCCACTGTGAACTAAAAAACTCTCATCTCTGCAGAGCCCTTCTCTAGCTTCAGGCTTAGGGGCTGCGATTCTATACAAACCTGGGTTCCTAGTGAAGTGAATGGGATTTACTTCAGAGTATACATGCATGTACTAATAGTGTGCAAATGCACAGACTTGCAGATTGCTTGGGAATACACCATGCATAGGATTGCATCACAGTGGGGATGCTGGAAATTATATTTTCTCCCCACCCTTGTATGAGAAAGAAAATGCATAATCGAAATTATGCTAGAAGGAGAATAATAAAGTAGGAGTGGGACCAGGAGAGAGGGAGTGGGGGAGATAAACCAGAATAACTTCTCTGCAGAAAACCACACCTTAACCATACCTCCCAGTGCAGAAAGCTAGAACAAGATAAACATCATCATGGTTTTATTTCTGCAATATCTAGATAAAGTTCCTGCAGGAACACAATTGTTGACTAATACAACTCAGCTCAATAATCTCTATTCAAAAACTTAAATAAGAAATAATGAAGTTAAGAAAGTTTAAACAGCGAAAGTTTAAATTTAAACAGCAAAAGTTTAAACAGCAAAGCATAGCAAACCACGCAATATCTGAACAGGTGTTGACTTTCATGCTAACAAAGAGGAACAGCAGGACAGACTACCATTCAGGTGGATGGGAATTTCATTCAGTTTGCATTTTGATGTGAACATGTGCATTCATCTTCCCCTAATCAAAGAACCAAATGGAATGTAGTTCCACTTAAAAGTCTGTACTTTCCCAAACATTGCACTTGAATCCAGCAATTTTAAAAATACTACAAAAAGGCTTATATTAAGGAAAATAGTGTATAACCTGCACATATTAGAAAAAGAGTACAGAAAGATAAATCTTAGGAGGCAAAATGCATGCATTCACAACATATTTGCAAAATTGTGTGCAACTTTGTATATTAAATAGTATGAAAATGAAATGTTCCACAACTTTACCTGTGGAAGTGCAACAAATTGATTAAAAACAATCTTGACCATTTCATTCATTCTAATGGTAAATTCAGAAAACAGGAAAAGAAAAACCAGGCAGAGAGTTAATTGGTTATTTATTTACTATTTACTTATTTTATTCCATTTCTAGTCTGTCCCATAACCTAAAGGTTCTCTGGGTAGCTTACAAATGCTAAAACAGCATAGAATACATGAATACAGTAAAAACAATAAACAGATAAAATACATAAAGCAATAAAATAATAAACATCTGATGAGAAAATATAACCCCATACCATTATAAATGCAGCCAATACATTAACAAAAAATTAAATAAGTAATCCATAACAAAATATAAAAATATAAATTGAATTGAGTTGATTTATTAAATTAAATTGGTAGACAACTTGTATCCTTCCAGGTGATTTGGCTTACAACATCCATCATCCCTCACCATGGGTTAAACTGGCCAGGGTTCATCGTTTTTGTATTTACATGCTGTCCCTCTACTCCTAATAGAGTCTCTAATGAATTAGAGCTGTAAGCTAAAATATTCGGAGGGCTACGAGTCGCTACCCTGGATTAGAACCAAAGAACAAGAGTGGAAGTGAAGTAGGTATTAATTTGTCTTTCATCTATTTGGGCAACTGCTTGTGCTGAGGAGAGTGCTGAGACTTCCACTTGTGCAAACAGTTGCACTTGTCCTATGGAAGTTGGAAACATTCAAGGTAATTTAACTTTCCTAGCCCTTGGATACAAGAAGCCAACTGACTTGGCTTTTAACCTGTATTTGCACCTTGCCTTCAGTTTTGCCAGTTTTCGCCAACCAATTTCACTAAGTCTTAATTTTTCTAAGACAACTGAAAACTGCACCGCCTATGGCCTCCTCTCCATGTTGCTATATATTTGGCATCTTTTGATATATGCAAAAGTACACCACTTCCTTCTTCCTCAAAATCTAAGATCTGACCCTAAATATTAAGAACAGTCTTAACTACTGCCAAGCCAGCCTATGGGAACTGCAAAACATTCCGCTCAGTAAGTGGAAAGCCTATGCTTTTAACAACTGACATAAGCATCTGGTGGGCTGTAAAGTCAACCACCATCACATTTTGTCATTAAGCCAGCATCCTGCTGAACTGCAAACAGCAGAACATGAAATAAGAGTCTGCGATCATTCTGAATGGAGTCATCCTAATGTTGAATAGGATGAAAATGCATGTACTGAAGTGGTACAGAAAGTAGCATATACCTTACCTTTTGAAAAAGAAAAGTTGGTCATAAGCTTTGGTGTGAGAACCAAAGTGTGCTAAGTTCTACTTCAGTGGAGGTAGAAATACTGCACAATACTTTTCATAAATTATGCATTCCAGAGCAGAGCTGTGGATACATCCAGATGTCCCTGTGTTGTCAAATGACGCCAAGTTTGCATGTGATTATTTGTTGGTATGTAATACAGAAGCCAAATGTGCAAATATTTATTTGGTATGCAGACAAAAACAGAAGGTTGGATCCAGCTTGATGTGATTGAGCTTAAGAAGTAACTTAAATCAATGAGATTCATTTAGTCACAATTTAGGGCCAAACTATATGTTAGACTAATCCTGTAGCAACTAGCTGAAGTTTAGCTCTTTCTTTAGTGTAGGGACCCTGATTCAGATTAGGATTACTGTGAACTACAAAGAGGATTAAACCATCCCCCTAAAGTACCCCCCCCCCAAAAATCCTCCATGGGGAATTTTAAAAAGAAACAGTCCCCACTGGAGTCCTTGTGAAGATCAGTATAAAAAACAAGGAGGATTCATTGCCCTCCACCCCACTGTAGGTTGTTCCTGATCCAAATCAGAGCTGCATATGCTTACACTAGAGTAAAGAAGCCACTAACTCTTCAGGTATGCTTCCTGGTATTCTTTTCAGAGTAGAACTAAATGCTGCCAATGTAAACAACAACCTCACATCTTTTCTCTTTTGCAGTAGTTCTGGCAATTATAAATGTATGACAGCAGGAGCCAGTGAAGTGGAGAAAGTGTGCAAAATGTCAATACAATCACATTATGTTACCCAAGAAGCGAGAAGGCTCAGATCTGGATTTTCAGAATTAGCCACACATCTCTTTGCTAGGACAAAATATACTTAGGACAAAATATTAGTTTCCCGTTGGCAGTATATTATTTGTGAAGTATTAGAAAGAGTAGTTGCTATTCATTTGCCTTCTAGGGAGAGATGCTGGAATCTCTTGCATTCATAAACTGTTTGATTACCATTATTTGTATACAGCATCAGGAAGGAGTGCCCATTCATGCATTTGAAAAATGACAGCAACACATCTTGCGTCCGTCCAGTTTCAGATCCAGTTAACTATGTTTATCCAGTGCTGCTTGATGAGGAAGATAAACCGACATGTCTTCTCCAGTTGACAGCTGCTTGTATTCTGACTATGCAATTTCATGTACCATAGCTATCCCACTGTGAACTGCACAACATCGCTAAGGTCCTGTTCAGAACTTGAAAAAAACAACTGAAACCTCTTGCAAATAATGCCCAGAAAAGTTGATAAATTTATTTGCACTAACAATGCCTGTTGCACTGTAGACTGCTCCAGTTTAACTGTGATGTAGAAATGAACTTTAAAAATAACCTTCTGTCTTTTCCCACAAAGGACAAAACAACCCATGCATTTTGTCCAGTGCGTTTCTGTGATTGCCGCTGTTTTATAGAAACCAGACATACTTTCAAAGAATACATTCTTGGATGTTTCTAGAAATATACAACCCAAGAAAAGCAGATTGGATCCTAGAGCTTAGAACTGCCTCTGCTTTGTAGCACTGTGCACACTGGTGGATAAAAACAGACAGTAAAATGAAGAAGCAAGTCAGGCTCAACCCGATGCAATGCAACACCTGTACTGATTCCTTTGCAGGCCCATCACAGCTAAGACATGCTCTAAATTAATTAGCTCAAAAAAGCCCCTTGCTCACTGTCATGCTTTTTCCAGTGTCATTGGGTATTTGTGTGAGGAGAAAAAAAAGTACAGATGTTTAATATTCATGCTTCAAAGATCCACTCATCTGAGCTTTGGAAGCTGCAAGCCCCTTCAAGTGATTAGATACTCAAAAACAAGCTGCCCATGAAGATATTGGAGTATTATTACCTGAAGGCGGATGAAGCTTCATGTGCAATCATTAGGAATTATTAGATGTAAATATCATTAGGCTGACACTTCAGTTCCAATTCAGAGCATATCCTTTGGTCCTGAACAATTCCATACGGAATGATTCAATAACGGATTTCACCTGCCAGTTGTCTACCTACCCACCCACTTCATGTGTGCTCTTTGTGGTGTTTTGCAGCTACTTATAGATTTAACTGTTGACAATTCTGTGTTATCTGCAGACTTGTCTACCTCACTGGTTGGGGATGCTGATTCTAAGATACCTATAATTACAGGTCACTTTGTTCGCTTAGATCCTGGCTTTGAATGCCTTGGACTTCTCTAGGTCAACATGGTTACATGTCACCAATGACAGAAAACGCAAGTTAAATGTATGGAGGGATGGGGGTGGGGTTATCTTCTTTTCCAGATTCCTTGTTCAGCAGCACTGGCACGAAGCTTTTGGTTTTGTGAATGATGAGAAAATGCCCATCAGCTACCTATTCTGTACACAGATACCCCCCACCCCGGGAACCCCAGTCAAGAATGCAGTCAAATCCATTTGTACATAGCTATACTGTTAAATACTCCAGACAACTCCTACCTACACACATGGTTGTATATACTGGCCAAAATTCAAGAGATGAACATAGATGACCGCATGCAAAAGCACATCAGTGGGCTTAAGTCCTACCATAAGTGAAATTCCTTTACTTTCTTCCCCACTTTCTTGGCCCTAAGAACATGCATCCCAGCCAGTTCTATAGCTCAAAGAAGACGGTCCTGAACACTTCAATTGGTGCAAAATAGAGCTGCCAGGTTGCTGACGGGGACGGGGCGTTATGCTCACATGACTCCAGTCCTCCGTCAGCTTCACTGGCTTCCCATTGAATCCCGGGCCCAATTCAAGGTGTTGGTTATGACCTATAAAGCCCTAAACGGCTTGGGTCCTGGCTACCTGAACGAGCACTTATGTCCATATATGCCCGACCGCCCCTTGAGATCTGTGGGAGAGTCCCTTCTCCGGGAACCCTCCATGAAAGAAATTAGGAGAGTAAGTACTCGGAGGAGGGCTTTCTCTGCGGTGGCACCCAATCTATGGAATTCACTCCCCAAAGAGGTCCGCCTGGCACCATCGTTACTGGTTTTTGGCGCCAGGTAAAGACCTTTTTATTTAAACATCATTTTAATTGTTAAAACATATGATCTGGCCAGGGCAACTTCTTCTTCCTTCTCTTTTCTCCCCCTATATTCTTTATTTATTTTATACTGTTAATTTTAATTTTATATTATTGTATCTCAGTGTATTTTTTGTATTTTTGTATTTAGTGGTAATTTATTATGTTCTATTGTATTTCAATGTATCTTATTGTGTTGTAAGCCGCCCCGAGGCTTCGGCAAGGGGCGGCATAGAAATGTAATAATAATAATAATAATAATAATAATAATAATAATAATAATAATAGTAAGCAGTATCAGTCAGTAAGGCAATTGGCTAGGAGAAAACGTCTTAGGTGCTCAGAGGTAGCAGCAGAGGCATGGGCTGTGGCTGCCAGAGTAGCTTGCAGGTGGATGGATGCTGGATAGATGGGCATCCTCAGAGCATCAGTACCCAGCACCTGGCTAAGGCAACTCTCCATGCCCTTGTGTGGTGCTGCTTGTAGCACTCAAGGCCTCCATCATAACCAGGTAATGCCAGAAGTCCTGCTCCTCACGCTGGTGCCATAACATGATGCCTCGGAGCTGCTCCCTAGTGGATGCTCCATCTAGTCCATCTAGCATCTCACCTTGCTAAGCCCCACTGAAAGTGATTAGAAGGCCCTCATTTTGCTGAGCTACTGAGGGTGCAACAGTGTCTTCACCCATCACTGTGGCTGAGGCAAAGCATTGGGACATCCACCACTGTTATTTTATTTACTGATTAAAATTTATCTCATCTTGCCATCAAAACTGGGGCTCAAGGTGGCTGAAACAATAAAGATTAAAACAGTACCTATAATTAAAATTGAACACAACAGTGAATCCAGTTTAAAACACAGGCTGGTTTCACACATCACAGCATGCAAACCTGTGGTTCATGGGGGTTTTTTACCTTGATGTATCTGGCAGGCAATCAAACTCATGGTGGTAACTCTCCTCCCCACTGTCATCTTTCTCCTCAGAACTCCAGGCATATTCCAGGAGACACCATGGGGAGAAATAAGACTCTTTCTTTGACAGCAGGATGGCAAGCCAAGTTTGGCTCACCACAGCCGTAAAACAACTTTTGTTGTTCAAGCAGGACTCATGCCCTGAAATGCAGCAGAGAGGATGAGGCAGCTGATTAGCTGCCCTCGCCTTCTGCTCTAAACAAAGGGGGTGTTTCATCAGCAAAAAGTGGGGGGAGGTCAGATGGTAGCACCATCAACTGATTCCTCATCTGTCCTCGTATGCACACCTGGAACACCTGCCCTCATATGCACACCTGCACACCAATATGCACATGGGAGAAGCCCACACACGCACACCTAAAGAATGCCCCCTCATGCATGTGACTGGGAGAGGGAAGAAACGTGTGAACCCACCCATGACAAAAAGGCAATCCAGGCCAAACACAGCGGCCAGCTTCCCAATGCAGCCCCACTTAGAGTAGTCCATAGAAGATGTAGCTAATGTATGTGTCACTGTGGCTAGATCAGACATCTCCAGGAATGGATGCAACCAGCACATTAACTTCAGCTGCACAGCTGCACTTCGGATTACTGCTGAAATGTGTTCAGATTCAGGGCTGAATCCAAAAGTTCATGCAAACTGCAAACCCAAATCTGCAAGGGGAGTATCGCTACGTCATGCACAGGTTGAGCCCATAGTCTTCTGTTTGCCCTTTGACTCCCCAAAGCTGGAGCACCTCCTTTTTGTCTGGATGATGCTTTCAGTTAGAACTTTCTAACTCTAATGACATCTTCTCTCTTTTCCAAGCTTCTGTTCCTTCCTGCACCACTGTTAACTGGACTGTGAAACTCAGAATGTGGGATTACCTGCGTTAATGCCACACATTCGGAATTAAATGAAAATTTCCATGAAGCCTACATGCTGTCATTTAAGAACAATCATGCTCGAGACAGAATGCTCACGTCAGGCTGCTCGAGTGCATTCCCATTAACTTGTTTCCCAGCTGTTTCTATATACATGCATTATCAAATTTCATGGCCTAAGAACATAGACCAAAATAGAATAACCTAATGTGACTCCAAGACATGCGACATAAATATCACCATTGTGCATGACATTAGGAAAAATACCAGGAGTCTGCTGGGAGAGGAGGTGATAGACTTTTAAAGTTATTTTTCCCTAATAAAGGTTGAACCTTCACTCTCCCTTGCAGGCTGAGAACAAGCAAAGACGCTTCAATACAACAACAATGAAAAAGCTCCTCCAAGATCCACCGGACATCAGGAAAGTTCATGCACAACCTGAAGGTTCATAAATAATGGATGGTTTCCTGAAGCTGACTCTTTGTGAAGACCTGGAGTTTTTATAGGTTAGGCCTAGATTATGAAAAGGTTAGAGGACTCGCTAAACACTTGCATCCAGTGAGAGCTTATGGATTGTTTATGCAATTTGATGACCCTTTCCCTGATTTTAATTTGGTAGGATGTTATATATTCTAAGGAAGAAAAGCTTCTATCCTCAGTAAGTTCAGCTGTTGAGCTCTTTAATTTGAACAGGTGTGACCCTGTCTGTCACTCCTGGATCCCTTGGTGGCTTTTGGGTATCTTTGACCATGGTATCTTTCGGGAATGTCTGTCTGAGTTGGCCATGTGGGGCATAGCATTTCAGTGGTTCTTCTCCCACTTGGATTGGGGAATATTGCTCAGCCCCATGGATTCTTCAGAATGGGATCCTGTAGGTTAGATTTGTCCCCATGCTATTTACAGTTATATGTAACTGACTGCTGAATGGGTTCATCTGGAGTTTTGGAGTTCACTGCGATCAGGTTGCTAACAGCACAAAGTTTCAGTTCTCCTTTTCATCTTCAGTAGGTGAGGCTGTAGATATGCTAGACTGGTGCATGGCTGTGGCAATGGACTGGATGAAGACCAACAGACTGAAGCTCAGCCCATAAAAAAGCGGCTGCTATTAGTGGGTGGTTCCTCTGACAGGATGGTCCACCTAGTCTAGCACACCATACACATGGTGGCAAACCAGCTGCCCACAGGATCCCTCAAACAGGATGGGGGCAAGTCCTCTTCCAGCCCAAAATCTTCAGCTACTGGGGTATGCAGGCAGGCCTCCTCTGCTGGAAGAGGTAGAACATAGCCAGCAAGGCTAGCAGCCACTGAGAGCCTCTTCCCCCATGAATCTGTCCAATCTCTTTTTAGAGCCATCCAGATTGTCGAGCATCATCATTTCCCATGACAGCAAATTCCATAGCTGTGTGAGGAAGTGCTTCCTTTTACCTGTCCTAAGCCTCCTACCAATCAGCTTCATGGGATGCTCCTGCATTCATGTGTTATGGGAGAGGGAAATAAATGTCTCCTCTACTTTCTTCACACTGTTCATTATTTTAACCACCTCTATCATGTCTCCCCTTACTTGCCTTTTTTCTCAGCTGAACAGTCCCAGTTCTTGTAGCCGCTCCCCCAAGGGGAACTGCTCCATCCCCCTGATCATTTTCATGGCCCTTCTCTGTACTTTTTCCAACTCAAAACGTTACTTACTCAGCAGATCTTATTTTAACTTGTGCTAGCTGTTGTAGCTGTTTTCATTTGGCTTTAAGTTCAGCATTTATATTTTGCAATGAAATTTATTATGCTTTTATTGTTACCTGTGGAAATAATTCAATAAATAATAATAGCATAAACCTCAGGCGACTGCAAAGATCTGGAAAATAAGAACTTTGCCTGGTAGCAAAATGACAAATAAGGTTCTGGAAGAGCCTTCTGAGAAGATTTAAGTAGATGCACATGGAGAGAATCGATCCTTCAGTCACTCTTTTCCCAAGCTCATGGGTGACCTAGCGCAAAGCCAGCAACTTGAACTGAACCTGTAAACAAACTAGGAGCCTGTGAAGATAGCCAGGCACTGCCATGATATGCTCATGGGAGACATTCCTAGAGCCAGAACAGGAATTACTTTTACACTGTGCTAGCTGTGTCTTGCTGTGTCTGGCAGTCTAGTTGCTGTGACTTCCCCATTCACTTTTTCTTCAGAGTGGGTGCAGGGTGCTGGGGCAGGACTTATACTATCTAGACTGCAGTAGTCCAAATAAAAGCTCGCTAGAGTGAGAAGAAATGAAGCAAGGTTACCTTTGCTGCTGGAATAACTCTTTGGTACTCCAGGCCAAAGAAGCTTTATGTGCTTACAGAGACAAGGAATCCCAGATTACAATCATGATCCATTCAGAAAGTACAACCTGCCTTGGAGAGGCTGAACACCACTCTGCTGGGGAGATGAATCATCAACCAACCACCCTGGATTTAACATCAGTTTACCAGTCATAATTCTACCCACTACACAAGCTAGAGACTGATTTAATACTCTTACCCCTCAACTGTATTATAGGAAAAGGAGAGTTAATACTCGGTGTCACTTGCACATCAGTGACATTTTTCTCTAGTTCTCTGAATGACCTCATTCAGCTGTTTCATGTTGAAGTTAAAGAGCAAGAGGTGCAAAACAGAACTTGTCATGATCCCCAGTCTTCAATGCGCAAGGAGAGAAGTAGAAATGCCCTGGCTCCACCTTTGGTATCAGCCATCCAGGAAGGAACAGAGCCATCAAAAGTTGATTCCCACAGGTCAGAGCAATGCCACCTTTGAGCATCTGGAACACCATTAGAAGATGCAGCAGAATCAACACAATCTCATTTTCCATGTCTCTCTCCTGCAAATGATCAGAGCAGCTACCACCCCAAGGCCAGACCTTAAGCCTGATTTCACTGGATTCAGATAAAAAAGAAATAATAAGATTCCTAGCCCTAGAACTGTGGCCTTGTTCTCTCTTAAGCAGTTATTGGCCTAACATGATATTTGATGATCTGATGGCATGTCATTCCTTCTAGGGCTTTGGATTTCTTCTTTCCCTTTTTCTTTTTGAAGCTGCCTGCAAAGAAAATGGCAATATCCCCTGTAAAGTATTTATTTTATACTGCTTTTTCCCTATAATTCTTGGCAAATGAATTGTGCACTCATTGCTTTATTGGAATTTGAAAAGAAAAACTTCCTGAGGCAACACTGAAAATGAATTTCTAGCATTTGTCTGGATGAAACAAATAGATGATTTTTTTTGCCATGATCTTATTTTGTAATATGAAAGCACTGACATTCTTCCTAAGAAATCTTGGATTTTTTATTTGCTTGTTCTTGAAATATTGATGCCAAAGTGTTGTTATATTTTCTTTTGTTGTAAAGCTAGTATCTGCTGTAGAATAAAATCCCTGCTCTCTTCATTTTAACTTAAGGTTTCATCTTGTATTCTGGATCAGAACTGAAGCAACTTTTGCTTCAGTTCATTTGGTTGATTGCAGACTATAGTGTGTGGCATGACTTGCTTGAGTAAATTCTTGAAAGCTAGCACCTTTTTGTTCCTTCTGTGTCCTTCACCTACCTGTGCATGTGCAGAACTGCACCTGATGCTCCAGTTTTAGCAGCCCACCTGGAAAGAGGTAACTGTACGGGATCGCTGATCACATGGAACACCTAAGTGCATACAGCGCTACACATGTAGACATTGGATGGGCCAGACCAAGCCATATAGGGCCTGCTAGTTTTAGTGAGAATTTGATCAGAGGTAATCTAGCAGGACTAAAGCCTTCAAAACCTGTGGAAGTCTGAGGCTGGTGTCAGAGAGGCTCTGTCAGTCTTCTAAGGCAAAAGCAAGCTAGATAGGATCACTCCCTTGTCCAGATTCACTTTTCAGCCTCTCAGGTCTGATAACTGGCAGCCTGCCTGGGAATACAGCAGGAGAAGCTTGCAAGGATTTAACTCAAGTTGGAGCTGCATCCCTGAAGGATAGAAGGGAAACATCTGACTGGAAAAGGCCTTGTGATGGGATAAAACCACTGTCTATTAGTGGTTTGGTGAGAGGCCTGTTATAACCAGTCCCTGTTTGAAAATCAGCTGCCTAGCCTTAGAAGAATTGCTGCAAAGTCTTGTCTTCTTGGCTTGCATCGTTATGACTGAATCCCTTACTGCTTGGGCCTGAGGAAGCTCTCTGCGTGTGAACACTATTTGTTTCTCTTTCCTTTACGGAGACTGGGCTGTGAGAAGGCTGGCATGTTTCCACAGCCTGTGCTTATTCATGGATTCTGTTTGTGTGCTTTTTGTACGGTGGAGCTGGTGTCAGTCTGGAATCTTGGACTTCCTTGCTCCTGGACCCATGTAACAGCAAGGTCCTGAAGCTGAAGATTTTGGGCATCCAGCTCTCGTATGTGAAAACCTTTGCAGGCTGCTGTTGAACATGTTCCAATCTCATAGATTTGTTAAGCCTGGACTCACATTGCACAGAGGACACAGCACAGGATGTGAAGTCAGTACTGAGCTCAGCGTGGGTATGCAGATTACCTTAGGTACTTCCCTTGAACTCTCATCTTTGACTGACTGAGAAAAGTCCCATTCTCATCAGGAATCATCCTGCCTCATCCTATTCTCTTGGCTGCAGAGTTACTACCAGGAGACTTTATTGCCATGAGTCTCTAATAAACTATAGTTACCAGCTGTTAAACCTTATGGAAACGTTATGAGCACCTATCACAATGCCGTATTTGATATAAGTTTTTTGAAATGTGCAATTATTAAGCTTTTACCATGACAGCCCTGCAATAAAACTCTTAGAGTCTCCTGTGTCAAATTGCCAGAGTTGTATTCTGCAGATAAATGGGTACATTCCCCTATAAAGGGATGGTACAGTCCAATTCTGAAAAAAACAAAACAAAAGACCCAAAACTTTTTCTTAAAGTACAATAAAAAAACCTTCTCCGTGGCATTTCAAAAAGATTACCATTGAATTGATGGGTCTTAAATATGCCTAAGCTTCTTTGCATTTAGGTCATCCTATTAAACTATCAGCTAACAGCAACGACAACTTTTCTGTTGCATTGGATTAAGGGCTCTCCATGTCTGCTCAAACTTCAAGATGCTGGGAAATCACACTTGCTAAGGACCGCTCCCTTAACATTCCCCCACCCATGTGCTGATGGTGTGGCACCCTATGCTGTGTTTAGTGCCAGCTGAGGGCAGCATGGTGGACCCAAGTCGCCATTGCAGCTGCTCACTGAAATGACACGTGGCGTCTCTGCAGATGAAGCTACCATGCAACAAGGATGTAGCCAGCAACATTTTTCCTTTCCTTTCAACCAACTGAAAGCTCCACTTTTAAGACTAAGTGGAATATCTCTGTGGCTACAGGAGCCTTCCAATAGAAGGCAACACATGTGATGACAGAGGGTGGGCAGAGCTGGAGGGATTCCCATCCTCATGCACAGAACTTCTGAGCAGGAGTAATACCTCTCTGCTTTACGTCGGCCCCTCAGAGTCTTCCCTCTGTGTCACTCAGTAGTGGTGTTCCACCAGAGGGCCACACTCCAAATGCATTTTATTTCCTTTCCATCCACAGAACATGAATTTATGAATCTCATAGGCTATCACATGGTGCAAGATCACCATAACTTCCACCAAATCACCAAAGTTATTGCCCAGTTGTGGGTTTTGGGGTGCAGTTCTTGCATTTTTTTTCCCTCTTGGACCAACAAAGCTCACTTTGCATTGTTATTTTATGTGCTTTGGAAAATGCTGCATTTGACAATTCAGGGCAGAATCTACCACCAAAGGGCAACAGTTTTCTTCCACCTGAAGAAAGACTTGCTCTGAGGACTCCATTCCTTCCACCATAGTTTGGCTTTATTGACTTTTTTTCTTTTACCATACGTAATCTCCGAATTTAGTAATATGAGCACTGCTGTGCCTCTCTACCCTTCTGCCCTGTGCTTCCTCAGGGACCTGCATGTTTTACCAAGGCAAGAGACCTGCAGGCTTTGCATTTCATCAATGCAGATCATTGGTACTGCTTTCCAAAATACACTGCTACAAAATACGCCACTGGAATGCTCGCAGCACCAACCATTTCATTCAGGCTGCAAATCTCCACTTTGAGACAGAGTCTGTCTAAATGGCAGACATCGTGACCATGACACCTGGTTGATTGTTTGGACTTTGTAAACCCTTCTGCCTCTTGCTTCTTTGTTTATTTGTTTGCCTGATAAAGAGTTCTCAGGAACTTGAAAGCTTGTGCCACTTGTGGAGTTTGGTTGATCCTAATAAAAACATGGCCCAACTGTGGATTTTGTAAGTCTTCCAAAAAAACAGACAAACAAACAAACAAACCTTTTATGAGTGGAGAAATGTAAGCCCAGTGTAAATCTCTTGGGTGGAACACAGACAATGCCTCTTCGACTTTGGATGGACACTCCTGTAAATAGATTATTTTTCTAACCAATTTCTGGCTGTACCGGTGGAATGCTGCCTCTCACTTAATGAGGTGATAATAAGAACACAGAGCCCTGAAATCCATGCACCAACTGACCCACTCAGCAGCTATCAACCCCACAGCTTGATGCTTTCCTGAAAAGAAAGTTTGGGGTGCTTTGTTTTTCGTACGTTAAGTAGTTCCCTAATGTGAGGAGGGAATGACCCTGACAAACCTCACTTGACAAGGCACTTTGCTGCAAGGGTGCCACCAATTAGAAAGCCGAGCACGGAATGCTCTCCACCAAACATAAGATGGCAAGTCCAGCCATAGCACCATGTGTAATTACGGGCAGGATCATGCATCGGCACTAACCTATCACCTCTTCTTCTGTGTTTGTATGATTCTATTTCAGAACATGGGATGAATCTATTCATAGACTTGTCGCGCATGCATTGTAGTTACCAAGGAGGCAGTTGTCTAAGCAACAGTTACCACATAGCATTGGACCAAATGTCTCCCTTCCTAAAATTCAAAATAATGAATGCTATGCCTGGCTTTATTAGAGTTGCTTATTAAAGAAAGAAGGAGGATGGCATTGCCTTTCTGATTCAAGGGTTAACTTTACATAACTCTCTTTCTCCTCATCCCAAAGCCCAAATTCAAACAAACAAAAACAAATGTGCACGCATCAACAAGCAGGTCAGTGCTGTGGCAGCTCAGCACTGCGGAAGAAGGTTTATGCTGCAGGCAACTTTCTCAATTTGATTCATAATGTGATGATATTGAAAGGTCATGAAAGGAATCACCACAGCCTGCTTACTGCAGAAAGCTCTGCTGCAGGTGAACCCTGGATTCCAAGGGGGATCACGGCTTTTGGGGGGCTATTCTTAAAGATGGCCCTCAAGCTGCAGTCTCCAATGTGGGACCAATGCCCCCATGTTCATCCCCAATCTTGGTGCCCACCAAGCCTCTGCCTCTGACCATCTCTCTTTTATTTGGATTTTTAGCAAGGCTGATCTTTTGCAAACTCAAGCGCAAACTGTCAGCACCTTTTTGTTAATCTGGCCCTTTGTGGCATTCTTGACCATTTCACCTGCGCACATAAAACAACTGATTAAAAAGGATGACCTCATGTTCGGGAACTCAGACCCCCGTTCTGCCTTGTACTTATTCTTGAGTAAGGTACTTTTATTTCAGCCGCACAAGTTTGTCTTCTGAGAAATGGGTGTTTGGTTACTGGCCATGTACACAATGACAGCACAAATGGCAGCCATCTGGAGGAATATATCCAACATGCTCAAATTTTTCAATATTCCCACCATTCCAAGAGAGCTGCGGATCCCTAGCCTAGAGGCTGCCCTTGATGCTGGATGCTGTCTCCTCCTCCTCCTCCTCCTCGTCCTCTTGCTGCTGCTGCTGCTCCTCCTCCTCTAAAGAAGCGGGTCTTGAAATGACCTAAAAAGAGAGTCAAAAGGGCAAATTCATTTTAATCTATATTTCCCCTTCCCCATGTGTTTTATAGACCATCATGCCTTTGAGAGGAATGCGGACAATGTCTGGCGTTTCAGACCATCTGCCTCCTGGCACATCTGATTACCATAAATATAGTTGCAACTTGAAGTATGTGACCCTGGAGGTGAAGTGATACAAATCTGAACATTGCTCATTGCTTTAAGAATGAAAGGTCTGTGCAAATACTGTTTCCACTGGATTTTGTTTTCGTTGTTTTTCAAGGGCTGCACTGCGCTACTCAAGCTTCCCTCTTCCACCCTGTTTGCTGCCTCGCAGACATGACGTGCACTCAGGATATTTTGCTTAGATTGTTTGCCAAGCAAATCATGGCCACACCATTATGGACTAATTACTTGGAGGCAAACGTCCTTTGAATCTTCGCTTCAGCGTGATGCATTATTAGGGATTTGAATGTGGGGTTGTTGTAGTTGTTTAAAGGAAGCTAAAAAAAAATCCTTAAGGATAGACAGTACCAAAATTATTTACAATAGCATGGCAGGGAAACTACTAACAGTCAGATGTTTAAATTGAAACTATTTAATTCTTGATTTGTACAATGTGTGTAATAACCTACATTTGTTATTCCAGATATATAAATTTGTGTGTGTGTGTGTGTGTGTGTGTGTGTGTGTGTGTGTGTGTGTGAAGGGAGCAAGAAATTTTACCAGAATGGATGGAGAGAGACTTTGGGCAGAAATGGCACACACACACACACACCACCAAAAAAATTAAAAAGTTTCTTTGGAAACTGGAAAAGGAGGTGCTATCCAAATGCCCTGCATCTAGGGGAGGGACAGAGTATTTCCAGCTCTTATGTCTCAACCCCTCCCTTGGAAAGCATGGAAGGAATGGAGAATGGCCAATATAAAAATAGGGGCTTTTTTAAGGGCTCAAGGAAGGATTCAGGAAATTATATGCCAGTTAGTTTAAGAACTGTTCCAGCTAAATTGGTGGAAAGCATTATCTTTTTTTTTCCAGGCTTATAGAAGGACAAGCTTTGCTAAAGAAGATTCAACATGACTTTTGTGGAGGTAACTCATAGAATCATAGAATAGTAGAGTTGGGAAGGGCCAGAAGGCCATCAGGTCCAAGCCCTGTTGCAGGACACGAAGTTACACCATCCCATTTAGATGACTGACCAAACACTTTTTGAACATCTTCAGTGAGAGAGAGCCCACAACTTCCCCAAATAATAGGGTTCATTGTCATACTGTTCTGACAGTGAAGAAATTCTTCTCAATGTCTACTCTAAACCTGGTTTCTTTTAACCTAACTCTGTCATTCCATGCCCTACACTCTGGAATGAATGAGAAGAGAGCTTGTCCTTCCTTTTTGTAGCAGCCTTTGAGGTACTTGTAGAATGTTATCATATCTCCCCTCAGCCTTCTTCTTTTCCTGAGGTTGAGCATGCCAAGTTCTCCCAGTATTTCTTCACAGGCCTATAGTTCCAGTCCCTGAATCATCCTTGTTGCCTTCCTCTGTATTCTTTCCAGCTTTCTGCATCTTTTAAAACTGTGGTGCCAAGAACTGGACTCTGTACTCCAGGTACTCCAGGTGAGGTCTGACGAGTATACTTCACATGTTTTGGAAGTGATGCTTCTGTTAATGCAGCCCAAAATAGCATTTGCCTTTTTTGCAGCTGCATCACATTGTTGGCTCATATTTAGCTTGTGATCTACAACAACCCCAAGATCCTTCTTATTTGTGATACTGTTGAGCCGAATGTTCCCCATCTTGTACTGGTGCATTTGGTTTCTTGTTCCTAAGTGGAAGAATTGGCATTTGTCCCTAGTGAATTTCATTCGGCTACTCTCTGTCCAGGGTTCTAACCTATCAAGATCACCCTGTATCTTATCTCTGTCTTCCAGGGTATTTGCTATTCCACCCATCTTTGTGTCATCTGCAAATTTAATTATCTTTCCTTGTATTTTCTCATCTAGATCATTAATAAAAATGTTGAAGAGTACTGGTCCCAGGACACAACCCTGCGATACAGCACTTGTCACTTCTCCCCAGTTTGTGAATGTGCCATTTATGCGCACGCTTTGACTCCATTTTGTAAACAATTGTGGATCCACTTGATGGTTGCACTATTTAGCCCACTTTTTGCTAGTTTAGTAGTAAAAATAATTACTAATACTTTAGACACATAAAAATCTAGCTTCACATGCACTGACAGGGATTGAGTGGGTGATGACTGACTGGAAATAAGATGATGGGTTTGTGCTGGCTGGCTTCATGAAAATATGAATCCAGTTTGCTGCCATCATGAAAATGACTAATTTCCTGTTGTGGATGACTAGGAACGGCACTGAAAATAAACAAATTGACATAAGCTTTCCTGAGCTACAGTCCACATCATCTTCTAATCAAAGAATCATGATTTCAGGTTTTCACTCTCAGTTTCACTCTCAGTTTCTCTCTCTGCTGTAGATTATAGCTTTAAATGTAACAGCATTTACTGGTGTGTCAGCTGCAGGATCTGCTCTGGATGCCCTCAGAAGGAATCTGAAAGTTCTGCTACCAAAGACATTCGGAAGTGATCAGGAAAATATCCATAGGTTTTTGGGCTAATGGAGGCTCCTGCTGCATTCACACACCTGTCACACAATAGTATCTTTTGTTCTTTTGAAAAGAGATAATTGCAAGTTGGAGCCTTTATACCTTGTAATTAAGGCAACCTTTCTGTCTTAAATTATGGCTAATGTTGCCACTAACTCTGTCCTTACAGCTTGAAAATCAGGTGTTCACAGTGGTAACTCTTGGCAACTGAACTTAGGTTGGCATTGTGGGCTCATGGATTGCAATACTGAGGCACGAGTTCCTTGCGATTACGTCTAAACTTTGAGTAGATCTGATTCTTTAAAATGATTCTGTCAAGTGGGTTTTTGGAGCAGTCAGATATATTGCAGGTCCTGGTTAAAAGTAGGCAGTCCAGAGCATGGGGTCAAGCAAAAAGAAAGGTCTTTTGGTATAAGGGGGAGTGAATTGGATGGAGTTCTATCAAAACATAACATTTGCGGCTTTTTTTAGCCACATTCTGATTAGGCTCAACATCTAATTATGCTGACATCAGATCATTTTGGATGTTCTAAACTAAGCAAGGATTAAGGGGGTGTGCTAATGAAGATTTGAGACAACAGAAGTTATGCTTGGTTGTGGTTCTTAGAAATGTGATGTGCAAAGATATGGATTACATCACTTTTATTTGTAGGCTTTGAAATGCTGCAGTATTTATTTGTAACTTACAGTTGTGCTGATCTTACTTTTAGGATTAGACATTTCAAGGGTGCAATGCAGGGTCAGTTTCCTTTGAATGAAAGTCACTGGATGCTTAATGGGATTTTGGTAATATATGGATTTATTTGCAGATATAGAAGTTGGGCATAGGTGAGCCCACAGCATGAACACTTCAGCAGACAGCCAAATGTATGAGCTAAAGAAAAGCAGCCAGTGCCCCAAAGAGGCAGAAGCTTGCAAAGCCCAAACTCCGCATGCCTCTGCCCCATGTGCCTGTTATTCTTCATAGGTCTACTTTGGGGTACTTTGAGGTACCCTGTCCTTTCTCCCACTGACCAGTCTGCTGGATAACATCCATGCAGGTGCTCCCTAGCGCTTCAATGCTTTTGCGAGGTGCAGCCGCATGTGGTCCTCCACCACCTTACCTTGTAAAAAAAAATAAAATAAAGGCAGGAAAAGACAAATTTGCCAGCTACATTTTTAGCAGATGTGGCCAAGAACTTAGAGCACTATCCCAAAAGCCGCTATCTATTCTTTGTACTTCCAACTAGTCTTCTTCTGTCTTGAAAGTAGAAGCAAGGTGAGTTGCCCAGGAAACATTAGTTAGAAATAGAATAAACAAATAAATGGATGTTTTGACTTAGCCTCTTGAGCCATTAGCTGGAGTGTCCCTAATAGAGGATGTGCAACTTAGTTGCAACTTAGCAACTTTGCTATTCGCCATCAAAGGACATTTTATTTAGGATATTTGTATGCCGTCCTTTGCAAAAGCCTCAGGACAGCTTACACCAATAAAATACAAATATCTAACATAACGTAAATAAATTAATGACCATTTGCAACCATTCTTGGCCCCATTAATTCTGCCTGCATGGGAAGGTGTCCACTCGGAGTAGGGCCTTCTCTGCAGTGGCGCCCAGACTGTGGAATGCGCTCCCCAGAGAGGTTTACCTGGAGCTGAGTTTATATTCTTTTCCGCGCCAGGTGAAAACTTTTTATTTGAATGTTGTTTTAGAATTAGTGATTTTAGAAGCTAGCAGTCACTTTTTTAAATTTATCTGATTGTATTTTTTAATATTTATTATTCCTATTTATTGTTTATATACTGATGTTTTATTGTTGTTTTAATGTTGGAAGCCATCCTGAGACATTGTCGTAAAGGACAGCATATAAATGTTTTAAATAAATATAAATAAATACATAAATACTTACGCATTGAGCTAGCTTGTCGAGTCAACTTTGCTAAGCTAGAAAGGTGTGAGCCTGCAGCTGGATGGGTGACCCCATGTGGAAGCAGAGCAGAGGACTGGACTCAATGGCCTGAGAGGCTCCTTCCAATTCCAACTCCATTCTATCTGCCTTGAGTACCTACGTAGAAGGTTAGAATGCAAATAAAAGAAATTGATCTTGTCCTGTCCAAATTCCTAACCCAGAAAACAATAAAAACAACAACAACAAAAGCAAAACATTAGTAAAGATGACTGGGCAATGTATTGAACACTGAAATTTGATTATTTGGTCTGATAGTTTGTTCAGCTGCATCAAGGCAATCTACTGACCTCAAGTTTCTTCTTGTTCCTTGGAGAACTTGGAGAATTTCTATTAAGCCTTTGCTGTAGCTGATTCATGTGCCCATCCCACTGAACCGGCATGGAGAAATGCTCCTGACCTTTCTGGTTTCCGTGTTCTCATTGTATAACAAAGGTCTGTGCAACTGATTGTCACCAACCCAGTAAAACCCACTCGCCACGTATTTGGCCTATTACGTGTATTGCAATCATAAACTGGCAGGTTCTGTGTACCATTGATTGATGAGGGGCATTCAGCTTGGTGGGCTTCAAGCACAGCTGGAGAACCCTAGTTACGTGCTATGAGTGGTCCATGGAACTACTCCTTTATTGGTGGGGTATTTTCCAACCCCAGGTTTCTTTTTTGTTATTGCCATAACTATGCACATAACAGGTGGGAAACAAAAGTTTGCTTGCTGTTACATATTCATTTTTATTTATTCATTTAGCAATTGCATCCAAAATAAATAAAAAAATATAGAAAAATATTTAATCGAGATTGATACTCCTTCCTTTTTACATTTTTTATCAGTCTCACAAATGGAGAAATCAACAAGCAATAGTGGTTTCTTGGCAGAAGCATCTTTTTTCAGCAGATTAGTGATAGCACACAATGTCCTGCACACACAAAAATAATAACCCTTGTATTTGGCCCTTATATAAAGATCCCCCCTCTCACCACCACCACAAAGGTAAAGTATACTACCACTGGACTTATTTCTGAGCTAACCATGCCCCAAAGCTCTCTGTGATTCTATTGCTTGTAATAAATTGCTCCTGCTTGTTCTTTTGTTTTAGCTCAAAGGTAACCAAATCTCCCAAGAGCATTAGAAGACAGAGAATGCTCAGAACAACTGCTGATATTTACAAAGGTGTTGGCAAGCTGAACTAAATGGGAGCAACAGGGATCAGTGGAATTATTATCCTATCCGTCTGCTAAGTTAGAGATGGAGGAATCAGCAAGGTTTGTAATCCCTGAGATTTCCCCCATTTTTACTTCTGAGCTCAGTTGATCTCATTCTTGACTAAAAGCAATTTCTTCATCTCCTTCTCAAACTGGAAATGTCTGCATATTGGTGTACATTTTAAACTCTGTGAACGTATCTTTTTACCATATGTGCACTTCTTGAATGGAACTGCTAGTTCAGAAAATTGGAAAATTGGTCTCCCATTTGCATTCTGGGTTGCACACAGGGAAAATTAAGAGTTGAAACAAGCCTAACAAAAATCTCAAGTAAACTCAAATTAAATTCTCTTTTTCAGAATGATGACCAATTTTGTTTCAGTTTACTGGTTTGTGCTTGAAATCTTCTCTGCAGTAATACAATTCCTGCATACCCAAAGTGATTGATTGTAATATGGGGGAAAGGTGAGCAGGAAATTGGTAAAAGTTGAGCTGCCATTAACTACCAAGTGACTGACAGTGAAAGAATTATAAAAAATAAAATAGAATTTACATTATGTCAGCAACTGTACTTCCAAACCACTGAGGAAGCTAGGTTCCATGGAACCAAAAGAAGATTGATTGATTGATTGATGAGTTTCATTTCTAAACTGCCTGTAGTCAAAGCTCTCTGGGAAGTTTACAACACGGCAGGTAAACCCGCTCCCGCTCTGTCTCTCCGCTTTGGCTACCCCTTTCTCTCTCAGCCACTTATTTTTGCTCTTGATCCCCTCTTTTTTTGCTGCCACCACTTCTGTCTGTCCAGCTGCCAATCTGCCTCTTTCTCTCTCTGGCACCCATTTACTCTCTCACTCTTTCCCCTGCCACTCATCAGCCAGGTCACCAAATAGGACAGGCCCTTCTTGCCAAAATCTAGAAGGACCACTTGCAGAGGTCTTTTGAATGAGGCTGGGAGCCACATGAGGTTGGGCCAAGGACTGCAGGTTGCCCACCTCTGGCCTATAGGATCTTTTTCAGACTTGGCTCGAGGCACCAGAAAAGCCCCCTAATTCCTTCCTTTGGAAGCTAGTAAATTATCACATGGTTAGCTGATTTCCCTTCAAGGATCTCAAGGTGGCTTCCATATGGCTTGTGGGCCATCTCCATCCAGGAAGATTACACGCCAGCACTGCTTAGCTTCATCACATGACTTCAGCTCCTTCTCTGTACCTGATCACCTTATTGCCCAAACAGAGACCTTACACAAGAAAATGAATGTTAATCACATGTGCCTCAGGCAGTATAATTAAAACTTTGCAGCATTTTTAGAGTATGCGAACTGTCAAGTGCTACACTGTAAGTAGCTCTGCCGTTGACATTTTAGCATCTGGAATAGATTCAAAGGGGAAAGGTCCCAAAGGGGATTTACTTTTTTCTCTGTAAGCATAATTCATGACAAGATTAAAATAAAGAAAGCCATACAGCGGGCTAAAATAAACACGGCACTTGTAAGTACAATGAATTTGCCTTACTGATGTTGGGCCAGTAATTAATGCTTGTTCTCTCCCAGCAAGGGCTTTTAAAATATATAAATAATGAAGTCTTATATAAAAATGCATGTGCTGCAGACAGTAGCTGGGCATCTGCCTTGCCTACTAATGAGGCTAAAGACACCGGAGTGAGACGCGTTGCCAGGGAAGATGCTGCTGTGCAGAGATTTCAGGGCCTGAGAGAGCTCTTGGGGAAGGGGAGAGGCAGGGGTGAGGAGAGAGAGAGTGCGTGATGAATGCATACGCAAAGGAGAGAGCCGACATTCCCGAGGCTGGTTTGATGTGGAATGGTCACATGGCCATTTCAAGAAAATTACTCTTCCATCAGAGAGTGAAATAGACTCCAAGTTCAGGTCAAGGGAGGGTACGTAATGGCATTTCAAGTGACTTGTTGATGTCTGAAAAATGCCGCTATGAACTGACACAGAGAACTTGATTCCATTTCGTTGATTCCTTGTAATTGCCACATTTTCAGTTTCTGCTAATAATTCTGAAATGGTGCCAAGAACGGAGGGGGGTTGCAAGAGAATGGCTGTCTGCCCAAAGTGCAAAATACATCAGCCAGAAGCCATTTGGAATTAAGCTGATTTAGCCCCATCTAGACCAGGATTCAGATTTGAGAGGGGAGGAGACAAGTGGATTTTCAGGGAGGAGGACCAGCATTCACAAAAATGCTATAGCTTGGGCTTTGATATAGTCAAGATTGGCAGGATAGCCGTATGGTCCCATCACTGGAGCAACTTCTCCCTATCTCTTCCCATTGCTGCTGATATGGGAGCTGTACACTGCCAGGATGCTCGGGATACACCAGTGGACCAGTGTATGCCAGCATAACTTTTCTTCCAGTAGTGGAGCCAGAAGTGGGGACCATCTAACTGGTGGTTCAACAAAGTGATTTCAGACTCTGGCCTTGAAGGTCTCACAAGCAGTGGGTAAAATGTTATTGAGATGGTCATTAGGAGTAGGGGGCAGCATATGAATGCAAAAATGAATGAATGAGTTAATGAAGGCCTTACTTCAAAATGTGGAAAGCCAGCCTTCCTGCATTTGGGAGCCTTCTTATTCATGCTGCTGAGTAAGACCCTGGACGTCTGCCTTGTTGCCTTGCCCTAACGGCACCACTGTATTTAGCACATTCTGGGGGATTTAATCAGGTCCCCAAATACCCTCACGGGATGTTCCCACCAGTGGTGCTGTTATATGACATGATGTGGAAAACCTGGTTCTAGGAAAATGGGGAAGCAACCAAAAGAAATCTGCCTGACTCATTAGAGGGTGGTTTTCGTGCCTGATAATGCAGCTCTCTGTATGTTGGGAAAAGATATGCAAGGATTCCTCAGAGGAGGTCAGCACCTTACCTGCACTTAGCTATGTGAAGCTGAGGATTAAATATGCCTCTGCATGTTGCCTATCTCCAAAAACATTGACTGGTTTTATTCTGCCTATCTGGCTAGAACCGCAACAGCACTTTGAAGTTCTTAATACTCTCTTTTCTCCACCCTCCCTATTTTTCAAAGGATATTGCCATTTGCTTTAATTAACCTCTAGGCACCCAAACTTTCTTTTCAAAGAGGAGACCTATGCCACAGACTTCTTGATTCCTTACTAGCAAAGTAATATAGAAGTCTGTTTCTTGTGTTTTTGCAGTGGCACCCTCCTTGTGAACCCCCATCCTTGCAGTCTATGGAGAGTCATCAAACCTTTCCTTTAAAGGGAAGATTTTAAAGCAAAGTTGAATTAGAACAGCAGCTGTGGGTAAGAAGGGATGGGGCCTTTCCTTTCTCCACCAAACGCATTAAACCTGAAGCTATTCTGATAAAACAAAAAGTATAAGTACCTATATAATGTTAGATTGCCGTCTATGCACACACATATGCATGTTAATTAATAAATATATTTTAGAACTTTCCTTTAGTTATCCATGGACTAGTGACATCCAGGCTGGAAAACAGCAGTGTGGGATCGCTTTTGAAGATAATCACATTCTGCATCAGCTGGCAAACCATTCTAAGCTGGTAAAATGGACCCCCAGCCATGTGACCATGTGGGCCTCCCCAGGTAGTGCAGAGGCCAGGAGGGCTCCTGGGATTTTTATTTGTCCTTTTACAAAGTGGACAAGACCATCTAAGAGTGGTTGTCACCCTCTATCTCAGATGGTCATTTTCCCATCCCACAGTACCTCACTCTTGTCTGGAGTAGGTTTCAGCTTCTCTACCTCCATCCACTGCAAAATAACCCCAGATACTAGTTCACAGGTTCAACAGCCTCCCTCATACATGTAGATAGAAGTGAAAAGTAGAGCTGAACATAATCCACATACCGATGACACTTCAGACCAAAGTCCGGTGGTTTCATGTAGATGTTAAAAAGTATGGGGGACAAGCATGGTAACCCATAGGATACTGGTGTTGGGGTTCACCAGCACCATCTTCTGAGACCAGAAAGCACCAGAACTGTTTGAAGCTGTGCCTTCCCATGCCAACACAGCTAAATGATTCAGGTGATTCCGTGACTGATGGCATCAAAAGTCAGAAGAACCAACACACAGTTGCACTGCTCCCATCTGTTCCCCAGCATAAGCAATCAGTCTGGCTGACCCTGCTTTCTATCCATAACCAGGTGTGAAACCTGAGTGGAACTGGTCCACCAGCACCTTACCCAGTAACGGAAATTTTATCTAAAAATACAGGATCTGAACTTGGTTCCTTCCAGATAAGCCCCGCCATTGCTTCTTTCAAAGCTGTAGGAACTTCTTCATCCTACAAGCCGGCATGGATTGCCACAGAGGTCCAGGCACCCACCCAGGTTGTGGCAGATATCACAAGCCAGTTCAAACAAGGATCTAAACAGCAAATAAAGGCACCAGTCCTCCATGCAGTTTGTCCACAGATTGCACAAGCCAAAAGCTAATAACAGCTTTGTGGGAGTGATTGCACACAGTGATTTAAATCAGTTCAATGCATGAATGATAAAAGCTGAATTGAAACATCTTCCCTCCACATGCTGCTATTCCCCCATCAAAATATGTGTACTTATGACTGCTTAGTTTTAAATAAAACACAAGGACTGGAGAGCTAAACAGCAGATCTTCCATATTATATCTATTTTGATTCTAAGGACTAGCCAACAGTAGGAAGATTTGATACAATGGTATTCTACTGCATTATTCCTCTATGTGGCCTTCATATTTTCCTGCAATTTTTTTGTTTTATCAAGTAGTTAGGTACCCTCCTTTGCAGCCCCTCTTTCAACTCAGTGAGAGCCAGTGTGGTGCAGTGGTTAAGAGCCTGGGACTGGGACTCAGAGGATCTGGGTTCTAGTCCCCGCTAAGCCATGGAGCCAACTGGGTGACTTTGGGCCAGTCACAGACTCTCAGCCCAACCTACCTCACAGGGTTGTTGTTGTGGGGATAAGATGGAGGAGGAGATGTAAGCTGCCTTGAGCCCTTTGTAGGAAAAAGGCAGGATATAAATCGAAAATAAAATAAAAAAAACTCACTGTTAACAAGCTACAAGCACACATACACATGCATATACATGCCACAGACATGCATAAACCCACATATATGCATAAATACTTTGAGAACATAAGCACAGCCATGCTGGGTCAGGCCAATGATCCATCCAATCCAGCACTCGGTTCACATTGTAGTGAAAGAGCTGCTCACAGCATCCCTCAAGCAGGATAGCTCCCTCCTGCCCATGTTCCCCAGCAGCTGGAGCACAATGGCATACTGCCTCTGATACCAGAGGTATCACATTACCATCAAGATTAGGCTCCTTCTCCTCCATGACTTTGCCCAATCCCCTTTTAAATGCACCCCAGATTGGTGGCCATATTCTCATCTTGTGAAATAAATTACGTCTGTAGTTTAATTATACTGTACATTGTGTGGCCCCATGTTCTAGTATTATGGGAAAAGGAGGAGAAGGTCTCCCTCTCAACTTTCTCCATACCATGCATAATTTTGAACACAATTTTAATGTCTCTCCTTACTTCCCTTTCATTTAAGCTACTGTGCTTTGCAGAAAACATTCAGGGATGGTGAAAAGACAGGACTTCATGGCTTTATACACAAGACAATGACAAGGCACACTGGAGGAATTGTGCACAGAAAACCAATGTAGTCACAAACATATAAGGGATTTCTCTCTGCTAGGCTACCCCTTTTTTCCTCGTCCCTCTTTCCTCTCCCCCAAGACTTCCTCGCCTCTCTTGCAGTTATAACAGTGATTTAAAAGATGTGGGGAGGAATTCCAAGCTAAGCAACAGATATGCCAGAGGAGGATAACCAAAACTGGGTAGCAGATGACTTCCCACTTGGCCCTCCAAAGGATGAATGCCATTAGGGGTCTTTTCCAGCCACAGTTAAATTAGGTGGCTTTGTTGTATGGTGGCTTCCCCAAGCCATAGGGCAAAACACTATGTGACTGAAGCATCTAGGACTGAGCTGGGACTCCGGGTACTGGCTCAGTCCCAGTTGCTTTGCTCATGTGGAGGCTGCACCAATAGTCATGTGCAGAAGAACCCACTGTCATGTTTGAGTTAACAGTGAGGGGTTTAGAGGGGCCAAGGGGCTTAGAGGCTAAACCATTCCCCCTCAGGGAACCCTGGAAAGCTGCAGGCTTTCCCTACAGATCAAATTAAATCCACAAGCAAGAGTCTTCCTCCTCTAATATATTCCAACAACCAATCAATAGCTGTGTCTGCAAAATCCAAACCAACTTCCTACATATTCGGATTTGGCAAATGCTGCATAGGAACCTTTTAAAAAAGCATGAGGGAGAGATGAGACCACCCTGATTATCCTTATTTGGCAAGGTCAGGGAATCTCTTTTGGCAGAGACCTCCACCTGCCCTGTCCTATTCTTTAGTTTTTACCTTCAGTTAACAAGGCTGAGCAAAAATATAAACCAATTAAAATATATTTATGGTTTATTCCAGATGGAAAAACACCACTACCAATGGAAAGACATTGTGTAACAATTCTGTCTTTTCCACTTTAACATTTTATTTTTGTGGCAAGAAACAAAACAGAAGAAGCAGTGGGAAACATGGAGGATAACAGTGTCTGGATCTACCATAAAACCCTGTGAATGAAGCGGGGTAATAGCAGAATAGGAGCCTTGGGCTTGATCCGACTCCGTCGCTCTGCCAGTGGAATGAGACCTCCCTTGCTTCCTGACATGCCCTCAAAATCTGCTGCAAAGGATACGAAGGACCCATGAGAGGATGCAGAGCAGAGAGTGGGCAGTTTCTGTATCCATTCTGCAGGTGTAATGACAAAGTTGGATCCAGACCCCTCCAACTGCACCCAAAGCAATTGTTTAGTACTATTCTTAATGTGACATCCCAACACTTTCAATGAGGGAGAATCATTCATTCCAAAAGGAATAATCATAATAAAATATGGTGCATGAATAGTAAAAAAAAATAAAGTTTTGCTCATGTCATTATTACATTTTTCGGAAATTCTACAAATCAGTTATGCTCTGTTTTTTCACCAGAAACCAATAAGCGGATGCATAGAACATATTATATCTGTTTCTCTACTTCTGGCAGGAGACTCATAGAGCTGAAATAGCCCCATTAAATGCAGGTTAAGAGAGACTTTTTGATAATACCAGAACCATTTCATTCATCTAATGGCAGCACTATTGGCTAGCCAATGCCATTACTTCACAATGAGCTAAATAGAATTAGTCATAACTTTAAAAGCTGTTAGAATCACACTTACATTCTACTGAACAGAAGTATTTCCAGCTGGTGTGGCAGCTTGCAGGGCTTCTTTGGCAGCAGTATCATGTCATCTTCCAAGAGACACAAAAAGGGAAGAGTTGCTTACAATTTGGTTTATGGGTTTTGCTACATTGCTGATATATGCAATTGCCCGAAGAGGTTAGCTCAGTTCACCTGGTGCTGCCACCACATTTAATACCAAAAAGCATTATATTTAGAATGTGGCAGAAATACCTGACATGACAAATGAAACACTTTGCTTTATACAGGCCCTTCCACAAATGAGGACTTCTTGCTAGCAAAACCTACTTTTGGGGAGGGGCAAATGTCTTCTGAGCAGCCTCCAGTAAAGTTCTGAGAATACAAAGTAATGCTTTTACATGCACAAGGTAGTTTCATCGCACCCACACATTGATTGACCTCCAACAATTACCATGCTATGATTTCATCCCCATAGTAATTAAGGCAGATTATATGCACCCCAAAGGGCGGGGAGGGAGAGAAATGTTGAAAAATACGTTATTTACTGCTGCTCAATCATCCCGTGCACCTCGGTGTTTAGTCATGCTGGCCACATGACCACAGAGACTGTCTCCAGACAAATGCTGGTTCCATCGGCTAGGAAACGGAGATGAGCACTGCCCCCTAGAGTCAGGCATGGCTGGACTTTAATGTCACGGGGAAACCTTTACCTTTAATCATCTTGATAGATAAGAAATGCAACCAGAGCATTTACCTGTTGCGGAAAAGGTAACTAGCAGGCATAGGTGATTCTCTGCTGAAAGACAGGGGCCATCCATACAGCATACTTGCTCAAATCATGGAAGCCACACAAGTATGGTAGTCTAAGCAAAAGCATAAAAAGACACCAATCACACATCAGCAACAGTCAAAAATCAGTGGGGCAATACTTCAGCTTCTCCATCTTATCTTACAATGCCTGTTCTTGAACAAAGAGACTTCAGAGGGAGATGAGAACATGAAACTGCCAGATTGCAAGCGATCAGCAGTTTTGGGGGTGGGGGGGGGTGTTTATCCCACTACAAGTGTGATGTCAGAATGTCTGTGCCACCCTCAGAGAGTGTTTTGAGAATGGCCACATTTCCAGTTGTTCTGACCTCCCAGCTCATTCTCTCACTCTCGTGCGTGTGTGCCTGCAAGGGAAAAGAAAACTTTATGCCACTGATGAAGTGGATGCAAGGCCGTGGAAGCTTATGCCAATTGAATGGGTTGCACAAGACTCTTTGCTGTTAGGACTTCTTCAAGGTCTGCCCTGCTGCCCCTCCAGCCAGTTCTTTGCACTGCGGATATTCCTCATTCTGCTTCTCGCATTAATAATTCCTCACATTTTGAATAATTAGAATGGTTATCAGGTTGGATACCATAGAAGCAAGCAGGAGATCCAGAATCCTCTGCAGCCAGGCAGAAGTAGCTTGCGGCTCAGATGTGCTCAAAGCTCATTTTCAGTCATGAGATTTGCAGTCAAAATGGGTCAGTTGATATGATTGAGATATAATATTCTATTACCCATACCTGAAGCTTTCAGCTCCGTGCCGAGCAGTAGGACCCCTTTCTTCCCCTTCCACTGCATAAATCATTTATGTTATCCAGGTATAATGAATATTAAATGGCCTATGGAGGAAATCACATTAACAGACTTCTTTTATTATTAGAACGACTGCTGGGAATTATGGACAGTCACTTTAGTGAAAGATCTGTAAGACAAAATAATAAAATATGGAGATTGGTAATAAATCATTTTGACCAGGTATGAAAGTAATAAACATACAGAAATGAAAACGCTACCAGTTTGACTAATAGAGCCATCAGTTTCCTGTTCCCAGAGGGATTCATCCTCCCTTCCACAAGACTGCATGTGATGGCAAATCCAGTGAGTTTAAGAGAACTTCCCCACATTATAGAATAACTGCACACACTTTTTATATTGGAATTCTTCAGCTAAACTCTTAAGAGACTGTCAACTGACCCCTTTTCAGGTAAATGAGGGCTTTCCTTCAGGGATCTCCTCAGCAGGATGAGGAAATGCTGCTGACTCACAAGTGCAAGAGAAGCAGTTCTGCTCTCAGATCCATCTGCTCCGTGCATCAGACAGATTTTTACCTCACGTTCCCTCAGAGTTCTTTTCCACTGCTGGAAATTCCATGCAGTCCAAGTGAAGTTTGTGATCTTGACATAAACACACCTAATATTCCAACTTTTAGCCCTGAAGGAGGTATTTCCTCCTTTTATCTCTAGCAATGGAAGCCTGGTACAGCAACGGAAACAATAGGTGTGCAGGGGGTGGGTAGTGGGGATGACGTTCAGTCTCCGTCAAAGGGCAGCTTCTGTCTCTCGCTCCACTACCTTTGAGTGTTGTACCAAGAAGTCGCCACAGTCAGTTTCAGCTTGGCAAAATCTGTCCTATGATCCTACCCTGACCAGCAATCAGGGTTCAAGTTTCCCTTTGTCTGCTTGCTCTGTGTCTTGAACTGTTATGTTGTTCCTTCTTCAGAGTAAGCATTAACTCTGAAAAATTTTCCTTAGAAAATTCAGTTGAGCACTGTACCTGTTGAAGGTAAATGTAAATAACAGCTCTGGAGAAAGAAAACAATGTTTATCTGGTTAAAACATTGAGGAACAATATGCTGTAAGAAGGGTGGGATGTGCTTTATAGCCTTGAAAAAAAACCACATGGAGGCTAAAATTCCCTAAGAATTTCAATGGGAGCTTGTTATACAATTGTTCTACATGGGTGTGATAATATAAGGGCCACTTCACGAGAAATCTTGTTATTCAACACTATACTTCACAGAGTGCTATTCCTGTTAGATGAGTATTTAGACATGATATTGACAACAGTACCAATCATCTTCATGGATTCCATATTGTTTCAGCTGTGATTTAATAAAAACCCCATTATATATTGTAAACATGGCTGTGTAAAATGGGTTATTCATATTTAAGAGTATAACATGGAGTTTATAGGGGACTCGTTTTCATCTGTTATCAAAGCACTTCACTATAACAAATTAGTAGGTATGTTCTTTGTAACCTAATATATATTTGAACATTAAATGAGTGAAGGTTTTCTGCCTTCATCTGTATATATAAATATAATATGAATGTTTGCATTTTTCTCAATGTTTTCTCCTTGTGTTGATTTTAATAGTCATGAATCTGATTTTATTGTAAATACTTTTAATATGCGTATTAATCTTAAAGGTTTATTTTAAAAACAATTTTAGCAATGTGTTGTATAAGTGTTGATAATTTCCCTTATTTTTAGGTGCATCTACTATATATGCTTTGGAAATCTATTTGCATTTAGATTTATTTATTTATTTGTTTGTTTATGAATGACTTTTATATGTCATCCTATATGTGAGACATCTCAGGACGGCTTACAATAGTAAAATCAGAATACACTAAATCAATTCCAATAAAATAAAACAATAAATAACCAATAAAAATAAGAAATAATAATAACATATTAAATCAAAAGTGACAAGTTAAAACTGATAAAATGTTAATTTTTAAAATAACGATTGAATAAAAAGGTTTCGACCTGGTGCCGAAAGGAATATAGGCTCAGCACCAGGCGAACCTCTCCAGGGAGCACATTCCACAATGTATTACACAATTAGATGTATTAACATATTTTGGAGTTACATTAAATAAGCAGAATGTTATTTATTTGAATTTTTAATGTAGCCCCCAGAGAAGGAAATCTACATTTCCAAAATGTATAGGGCAGTAAAAAAAATCCTTTTCCTTGACACGTGAGTCTTTTGTAGCATTTTTCCCACATCACTTTTGTCCTGAGCTGGGGTTATTCCCTTCACATATTCAAAGCCACAGACCTTTCTTGCAAAACTTAATTGACCAAAGCATTTTCTAGAAGCACAAACACCTGAAAGGAATCTCTGAGCATGCACAGAGCACCCCATCCAGTATTCACCTCCAGGAACTTACCTTATGAGCATGCCAGGGCCTAATCCTTTTAGCAGGGGCTTTCTGAAAGTGAGCACACCTCCTCTCTCTATGCCAGTCCTCTGTCTGGGTCACCCTCCACTGCTGATGTTCCATCATGCAGTTGAGAGCCATACCTGTCTCATCTGTCTCTGAGAAACTTCCCTGTTCCAAGGCCCCATCTGCTAGCTGTACATCTTGGTTATTCCCAAAGGCAGCCTGCCACCTAGGGAGTCTGGCCTTGAGGTAAGCACCTTTGCTTCTCTCATCTCAACAGCTGAAACTGGCTCACATTCTGAGGCTCTCTCCTCCTCCTCCTCCTCTGAAGTCCAGCCAGATGGCCGTGAGAATATGCACCAGGAGCAACAATCTTTCTCACTCCCTACAGCTTTCTCTTTCACACATGTGCCTCCTGCTCCCATTTGATCATCATACCCCAAAAAGAACAAACTCTGCAGGTGCTCTCAAAGGGCTTGTTTATTCAAAGATCTGATCGAGGTTATTCCTCAGATTGGAAAATGGAAGGCTTCCATTGACTAGCCGTGATGAAGAGCTCTGTTCAAAACATATGGAATGCTAAATGATCGCATAAACCTTTTGGGACTGCCCTAGATATTGGATCTTTCACAATATCCATCTTGCTACCAGGATGACTCTCTAAGTTCTTTTGTGTACGAAGGTCAGTCTAAATCATGGGGGGGGGGATGATCAGGAGGGAGGTTAATGCCATACTTTAGAATTATGGTACATAGAATACAATGAGCAGTCCCATAAAACAAGGCTGCCAGAATAATTCATGCACATTATCATTTGTCCCAACTGTTCACTTCTATTTATGCAAGCACCTGCATTGTCTAAAATCTACTGAGCAGCGATGTCATGGCACCCATTATAATGACCCCACCTCACTGAACATCTCAAAAAGCAGGCAACTGTTTTGAACCAGATCAACAAACCCATTCTAGTAGTTTTCTTCTCCACCAGGTGCCAGACTTTCATAATTCTGAAGGTCTCGGTTGCCCATTCAAGGCCAAGTCATCTCCCAATACTTTGTATTACCAAAGGAAACTATATTTATGCTGGGAAAAGTCATTTAGATTCTGATTTTTGTCCTGGGATAGAATTCTCTAACCAAGACCCTATTTTGTGTTCCCTTGCAGCCAAACCACTTTGACTGGGGATTGTGGGTACGTTGGGCTCAGATCATGCTTGCAACCTATTGGAAGTTTTATATGGGAAGAGCAGTTAACCTTGGCCTAAGCCAGTTAGGTTAACAGGCAAGCTTCTGTAATTGGGTTGGCAAACCAAACAGAAACTAGCACAGTTGATTGAACAGTGTTGTAAATGACTCAACATTGTCACTACAAAGTTACCACAGTTTTCCTTTCTCAAACATTCTCCAAGGACAGCCCCATGTAGAGTGTGTTGCTGGAACACCCCATGGGGAAGACTACAAGTGAATGCTTCAGAATGCTCCTTGGAGATACATTTTGCTTAATCTGTTTTAAAAATTGAAGAAGTGCCTTTAAATGTAAGGATAATGGCTCTAAAAAGGCGTCTCCCATGAAAAGTGGGTGCTCATGTGGTCAATGTTTCCCTGTAGGATGCATCTATTGAAATCAACATGGGTTTTGCCAGGGCTTCACCCACCTACAGACCTAACATATTCCTTTGGGAACCTGTTAGTACTTTTCTCAGATTCTCCTCAAAAGTAGGTAACAGTTTTGGTTTTGCATCAACCAGAGATTTCACAACCTTCATTCCCAAGCTGTCAGAGTAGATGATTCTCAAACTTTAAATTCTATGGTAGAAGAATCGTTTGCCTTGTGCTAAGTTTTGTGGAGTAGAAAGTTCTTGTGAATTAATCTTTGCATGCATGGCACACAGCAAGCCTCTGCATCAAGTCTGCTGCATCAAGTCAAACACAGTCATATCTTGGGGCCAGCCAAGTATTTCTGAAGTCCGAAGTAGACAAGAAAATTTAGTCTAAAGTAGGTCATGATATACACCTGGTGAGCAGTAGATGGCATTAGGCTTAGTTAATCATAGGATGTAGAGGTCCAGCACATACACATACAGAAAAAGGCAACAAGAATAATCAAGGTGCTGGAACATCTCCCCTGTGAGAAGCAGCAAAAACGAGGAATATTCAGCTTAGAAAAAGGCGGAATAAAGGAAGACATTTCATATCGATGCTGCTTCTGGTTGCACTATCTAGAAGTTTTAACCTTCACACCTACATTGATTAACTTTGGGGTTATTTTTTACCCCAGCTGAAAGTGTCTCCGGCAAGAAAAATGTTGCCTATGAAAAATGTTTGTTCTGGTTGAAATTTTTCCACAGGAAATTTCAGCCAACACAAGAATGACTTTCAGTTCCCAGCAAAGTTGTTCTGTCCTTTACTTTTTCTATGCATTACAATAAATTTGTCTACTAATTTTAAAAATTCATAGAAGTACTTTCCTTGATGGATTCTGTTTGCTGGAGTTTTCAGGTAAAAATCTCAGCTTTATAAAGAGAGCAACATATTCTGTACTAAACTTCTTTTGTTTTGCTTGAGATCTATTGTTTGGAGTATAAAAATACCCCACACAACTATCCCTATGAAGATTCTGAAATACAGTATTACAGAGCCTTGGGCGTGTTTTGGTTTATTTAAAAAAAAAAAAAACTGTAAAAGGCAGGAGGCTAAAATTTGGAAATGCTTAGATAATCACTTGTAAATGTCCTTGAAGGAATAATCAGTGAGACTATTTATGTGTAAATTATGGTACAGAATGTGAGTTAGGAAGATCCCAGTTATCCCGCAAAGAGGTAAACCATTTACTCAGCTGGAGACCAGAGATACAAAGTAAGGAGGCAAGTCAGAGGGACACTGAAAGATGAATAGTTTAAAATTACATAAGATGCTGGCAATGACAAAAAAGTGAACAGATGAAAATTTCACAGCTTAGAAAGTATTTCTAAACTTGTACAATGCAGGAATAATTCAGGAACTCAGGAATATATGCACTAGTCCTAGTTCAATTACAGGAAAAATACTGTTCTTTAAAGGACAGTAGCCAAAAAATAAAATGCAAAGTAAGAAAGATAACTTACACAGTCTTACCTGTATATGGGATAAAATGCTGCAGAAGTTTCTAGGATTAAACAGGTGGAAGGTGCATATAAAGTCAAACACAAAGTTAATCTGTGGAGGTCATTAATGAAAACTGTTAATTTCTGACTTGTGTCTCAGGGGAATAGGGAAAATTAGTGGAGAGAGGCTTATTTTGAGAACACTTCACGCCTGTGTCCTTCTAGAGCAAATGAAAACTGGATTTCTCTGTGCAATGGGATGGATTCCAAGACAGCAGCTAAAGGAAAATTGTCCATGTGCTCACTCCACGGGGCTGCAATGCCCAAACACTGGCCAGATGGCTACCCTGTAATGTAAACAACTCCACCGTGGTCCTGCCAGCTTATCAATGTTTTCTTCTAGAAGCACCCTGATTCTAAACATATTGACATGGAGCAGAGCCTCATTTATTTCAGAAGAAATTATATGTCATTAAACTGGGGCATGTAGTGTTGCATCCAGACTTAGCATTATTTAGAGTAAACTACTGAAATGAATGAGACCTTACATGGTCTTGACTAGCTCAAATACTATTAATACTTGAGCTATACTCTAAGTAAGATCTAAGCTCAGACCCAGTGTATACTGAAGTATATCACCATGAAATAGGGAGAACATGCCAACTTTAGTACATGTACCAGAGTAGAATGATATGACATTGGATTCAGTTACTACCATGTAGAATCATTTCAAAAATATTGTTGCTCTGATGTGTCCATTCCAGGCATCTGGGAATCCATGTCGTGTCTAACCTAGCTTCTCTGAAGTGCAAGGGCTCCTGCAAGATGACCTCAACTTACACAGTGGGAATTATTTCCCACTTTTCTGTGCTGCGTCCCTCTGGGGTGTTCTGAAATACTTTGGAACAGACTTGGGGGGCACGTAGGGTGGTGCAGAGGTGAGAGCAATGCAGCCACATCAGTGGCTCATCCCAGTTGTAGACAGACATCATTGGACCCACCCTGATCCTCTCAGTGTGGAGAAACCAATAGAAAATGCTTCGACAAGTACATGATGATAGCCATTTGTGCAGGGGTCAAATTGTCCATAGGAAACCTGTCACGCACTTAACCACATGGAGGAATTCCACTGGAATGATCCACAGATGTTGAATATATAGAACCAATAACTAACATGTAGAAATACTGGACAGAACCCAGATTTAGTCATGCTTAGAGGAGATAAATTGAAATCAACTGGACTTCAAACTGTCAATTCCTTTTTTTAAAAATTACATTTCTATACCACCCAATAGCCAAAGTTCTTTGGGTGGCTTACAAAGATTTGTGAGTTATGTCTAAGTGAAGTCTTACAGGGTCTACACCAAGTATGAATAAGCTGAATCCAAAGCCATTGTTTACACTGCTTGCCTTTACATAGAGAGCTACAATATCTGAACATGCTCTGAAAGGTATGAGGTTCATACAGTGCCATACTTCTTTGTATGCGATGATACCAAAAATAAAGATTTCCTGGGATGGGAGCTGTGAACTAGAAACTGGCCACCTGAATGCAGAGCTCTGTTCTCCAGCATAAGAGTTTATTTCTATAACACAACCTCTTGATACTCTGAACCTTTTTTTGCTCCCAGGCTGAGGAGTGAAAGGTCTGCTGTAGCCTCTAAATCAAAGTCTGGAGATTTAACTGCATGTTATTCTTAAATCAAAAGAATACCAATTACCTGAGGTCTGCCTGCAAGGAGAGGAACATGCTGAGTCAGGTATGACTTCTGGGGTTTTTACTCAAATGAAGCATAGAATGGGAGAGGGTTTGCAGCTGTGGGAACAGTTCAAGACAAAATTAGTCTCAATAAAACAACTTTAGTGGAGACTTTGCAAGAGCTGATGAGTACCTTGGAAGAGAAGGCGGCAACCCTTGTAAGAAAACAAGATAAAGCCTCAGAGGCTGCTCCTAAAGTTATGAACCTGGGCATTGTCCATTATTGTCCATTATTATCCCCAGAGAGGTCCGCCTGGCGCCGTCGTTATTTGTTTTTCGGAGCCAGGTGAAGACCTTTTTATTTAAGCGTCATTTTAATTGTTAACAATATCTGCTTATTTATCTGGCCAGGGTGACTTCTTTTATATTGTTATTTATTATTGTTAATTTTATATTGTTATTTTTGTATTTTATTGTATTATATTGTGTTGTGAGCTGCCCCGAGGCTTCGGCAAGGGGCGGCATAGAAATGTTTTAATAAATAAATAAATTAAGCTATAGCTAAACTTAGAAAAGAAAAAATGTTAATTAGGAATGAGATGGATGAAATTGAGAATAGAATGCACAGATCTAATTTGCATGTATGAGGGGTAAAAAAAACAATGTGGAAGATATACTTACTCCTTTTTAGTTAACCCCTAATGTCAGACTTAGAGATTAAAGTGGACAACACTGAACACGCATGTCAGGCTATACTGATGAAGTATCAGGAACTACCCCAGCCTAGGGATGTTGTTCTTTGTTTTGTCCAGTTTTGTCCAGTTTAGGAAAATGAGGAGGTTACTCAAAGGTTTTGCCGTTTGGGAACAATTACATATAAGAATCAGCTGGTTATGGTACTGCAAGATCTTTTCCCTGAGATGTTGCACAAACAAGAGAATTGTACCCACGTGCTAGCAAATTGCAGGAAGCAGACGTTCAATATCAATGGGGCTTTCCATTTCAGTTGATAATTGTTCAGTGAAATACAATGAGAACAGATAGGAATTTATGTGCTCTCACCTCCAGAAATCATTGACTGTTTGGCATTTCTAGACAGTTTGGGTTTTGCGAGAGTTCATTCTACGGTGCTTGGAGACAAGGAATCCATCTTTGATCCCCCATTGCTGAAACTGGGAATATCTCCATGCATTATCTTGGTTCTGAGAATTAATATATCTTTAAAGTGTTTGGAAGCGTGAATGAGTAATTTCTGTTAAAATTAGGATGTCATGTATGTATTAAGTATCGTACATAGCCAAAAGTTCCAAATTGGTAATGGAGGGGTGCTTTGTATGTTTAAAGCAGGGGTCTCAAACTCAACTGACCTGGGGGCCACTGGAAGTAGAGTCTGGGTGAGGCTGGGCCGCATCAAGTACCCCACCACTGCGGTGGTGGTGGGCCGCTCATCCCGCTTGGCTCCCAGAGGCCGGCCCAGGCGCCGCCGGCGCTTTGAAGGCCGCAGGGCCCCTCCTCTGTGCCTGTCCCGGCAATTGGCCAGCGGGCCGCGAGTTTGAGGCCCCTGGTTTAAAGACTCCTTTCTAATATTATTTTCCCCCACTTGAGCACATGAATGCCACTATGTGAGCATTCCTGTCCAGGTGTGCTGTATTTCCTATGGCCCTCAGAGCAAGGAAGTGCTCCCGCCATACTCCTAATCCTTGAAAAGCTATGTCCCATACATCTCTTTGCCTTCAGCATTCCACAGAACTCTCTGCTGCCTTGTTCCTTGTCCTTTTGTGCTACAACCCACTGTTGCCCCTCTAGACTTCAGTGCTGTCATTAATCTAATTACTCATGCAATACAGGAAGGTGGGGATGAACGTACTAGCTCTGCTGTCCTCCATGAGTTGGAAACAAACATCTGCCATGGGCAGCCTTCTGTAGCCCCCCATAGAAAACCAGGGGTTGAATCAGGTGGAGAGCCTACAAGCCAAACTACACAGTACACTAATCTCTTAGCAAGTAAATAAGTCCTGCCTTGCCTTGCTTTTTACTCTCATGCAAATATGTTTGGCACTGATTTAGATCCAGAAGACACATGCGCGTGTACGCACACACAGAGAGAGAGAATGGGGGCAAGGAATATAAAAAGTTGAAATTAATAGAGGTTTGCTTTCTGTAGGGAGGGGATAATTGGGGGGGGGGGCGGCAGGCTGGAAATTTAACTGAGGTCTCTGTTCTTGATCCAACCTGGGGCCATATATGCTTACCCAAGAAAAGCCTCAGCCCCAGATGATATGATTTGCACAACTTGCAGTTTTGCTCTGCATGAGTGAAAAAAGGCCCTCCCTGCTGCAGATGTTTGCCTCTCCTTTATGGAGGGAGAGGAGGGCAGTGACCAAGGGCAGGGGAACAATGATTCCCCCCTTTCTCCCTGGTCCGAGTTAATGGAATGCATGAATAAGGCTCAGGTCACTATGGAAACAAAGATAGTCTGCCTGGAGTCTTATCTGGTACCGCTTGCTGTATTACTCATTAGTACAGACTGCTCTAAAGGACTTTGTGACTTGAAGAAAGAATGCCCAGTTGGGGCCTGGAGAGCTTGCACAGTCTCGTTCTTGGAGACCTTGCCAGGAGCAAGAAGATGATGCTGTGAGGTCTTGGGCTTTCTGCCTAGCTCCCATTTACAAAGGAGCTCCTGGACTTCCTGTATCTCCATTTCCATCCAACTCACTGATATTGCTAGAAGTAGGATCCTTGTCCTGCATGTATGAGAATTAAGGGGTTCTGTGCAAGACATGGGCCTTTTTTGTGCATTCAGATGAAAATGAGCAAGAATCCAGAGTTACTTGGAGAGCAGCTGTAATCCAAGCAACATTTTAGCACTTCCTGGAGCAGCTAACAATTCATCAGCAACAGTGTAGAAATGAGTGTAGATTGTTGCTCTCTGAGCACATGAAAGGGAAAGTGCCTTGGCAGATGGCTAAATATGACACAAGGAGGAAATGGAGGCGTCGGAAGACTACACACCTCTTTCAAGGATATTGGAGGTGTGGATATTCCTTGGTCTACTCTTGCTTGAGGTGAGAAAGGGGATTCAGTGAGGGATGTGGAAGTGCTACTCTGTCAAGGCAGCTTCTCAGGATAAATTAGTTGAACATGGGATGGTACAGCTGTGAGAGAAAGTCATGGGGCTGCAGGTGGACAATGAAATGGGAGTCTCCTGGCCTTACATGGGAGCACTGAACAAGATGTCAAACCAGCAGGGCCCTTGAGCTGGAAGGTACAGCTGACCACAGCACTGGAAAACCCCGATAACTCCTGTTACACTATGGGGAGTTGATACATCTACTGCCACTACTGTTGGAAGTAAAACCATGGAAGCAGGGTGAATGGAGGAGACAGCTAAGGAGAGCACTTTGGACTTGTGATCAGATATATATGCTTTTACTTTACTCTACTGAAATTGATGAATCTGTCATATTCTTCCCCCACACACACCCTGGATCATTTTGTTCTTTTCATCGCTTTTTGTAGCATACTGTGCACAGGATTTTTTAAGGCTCCAAGCTAGCTAACGAGGCTTAATTTATCTGCCACCATATTCTTGTCACTTTAATAAATACACAAACTGTCCTGATACAGATATGCAAATGTTGTGTTGCTGGAAAAAAATAGATTTTGCAGGTTTGTTTTGTACTTCTAATCTCTATCCCTGCAGAAGGACTACTAATAATAGCTTGCTCTTTGGAGCTTAATTAAGGAAAAAGTTTAAAATTTTCTTATTGGCAGTCATACATTTGACTGTATTTAGAAAAACTCCATATGCGTGCTGAACAAAAATGCTCAGTGCTGGCATTCCAATCAAAACTAATAAAGGGGAGTTGAATACAAATTTATTTTTCATCAGGGTGTAGCAGTATCATGAAAGAAATCGCTATCAGCCATTTGTTTTGTCTTAGACGATTTCAATCAAATTGTGCAGTGTGGGCTTGCATTTAAATAATGAATTTGAATAGTCTAATGAAGGTTGCTAAACAAAGCAGAGGTGTTGACCAAGAGACCTTCAGCCCACTCAGATTGGTGCCTTTGATGTTGCTAATAGACTTATTGGGCTTTGCTTTCTACAATTAACTTACTGCTCCTTTTCAGTTCTCAGAATTCTATACCTGATTGGTTCTACTGTCATTCCTAGGAGTAGGTTCCCAGTTCACACAACCTGCTCCAGCTTTGCTGATGAGGGACAATGAGCACAAGTAAAAGTGGGGGTTCACTTTTGATTCACATTAATGGAAAATATCTTCCTGATATTTCAGGTTCTTAAATATTTTCCCAATATTTGATAACTCCACATAATGGCAAATGCTTTTTCATGTTACTGTGAGCATCTTATAGTATTTGATAGGAAACATGTAGTGGCATTAAGTAATTGCATTTGATGGATAGCTTGCAATAGTCATTAGCATTTGTCCATTCATGGGTCAATATTAAAGCCTGCCAAAATCCAGAAAAGCAAGAGATACCAACAGGTTCAAAGCATCTGGATAAAATTTGGGGTTAAGAAAAGGTCACAATCAAAATGCATAGTTCAATTTTGCTCTGCAATTGCTCATTTAAAAATGGATTGCTAACATTGGAAAAGGCACTAAATTTTGAATGTTTATGAACTTTGAGAGGGTGGATTAGATCTAGCATTATTCCTTTTAAAAATAAAAAGTGAAGGCACACCAAACTACTTAATTTTAGAATGTGCAAGAGTTGCTTTCCCTTAGAGAAACCCATACCTCCTTTTTTCTCTGCAAGATACATTACTCCAGGCATGCTTCCCCTGCAGCAGCTAGCTCTGTGTCATCACCACTTTCGGAGCAATGGAAAGATTCAATCACATCTGCCATGGCTTTCAGAAAGGAGTAGAAATGCTCAGTCCTGGTAGAGACAGAAAGGAAGCTAGCCATGCCAGGACTATGAGCCCAAGCAAAGCCCAAGGGCCCTTCAGCGTGTGACTTCTTTGAATTCAGAAGAGCTTCCCATTATCGATTCTTGATGGTCACTCTTCGTACATTCCTGCCATGTCACTCAACCCCATGCAAGTTTACTTGGAAATGAATGTCACTGAATAGGCAAGTAAGCACGAAGAGGACAATCTTGTTGAGACAGAATGTGGTTCATTGAGACTTTTTGTCCCTTATTTTATATTGTTAACTTGTTTTATATTGTCAATTTATACTATTTTAATGGATTTATTTGTAAGCCGCCCCGAGGCTTTGGCGAATGGGGCGGCATAGAAATTTTCTAAATAAATAAATAGGTAAAAACAGAGTATTATGGGAATGTGGAAATCCACTGAAAATTGTGGAATTGGGGGCTTCTTTGCAGCAAAGCTCTGTGAATGAATGTCACCAAAAGAGCCATCTCTTTGGCAACTGTGTGTGGGTTTTGATGCACCTCATTTGATCACTGTAAACATCAGATCAAAGTCCGTCTAGTCCAACATTCTGTTTCCCAGTGGTGAACCAGCTACCCTGTGAGAAGCCCAAAAGAGACGCATTAGTGGGGTAGTACCCTCCCACTCGTAATCCACTAAAACTGGTACTTGGAGGAATACTGACTCTGGTCCTGGATGCACTATGTAGCCATAACTAGTAGCCAGTGCCAACCTGATTGTCCAGGAAAATGATCTCACTTGAAAATAATGTATGGTGGTGGCCATTGGTGGAATCTATGAGGAAGTACATCCTTTCATCTGACTGGACTCAACCACCGTTCACTTCCTGCGATGACCCCAGGTTCTGGTATTAGGAGACAGGGGAAACTTATTGCTATCTATTTTCTCCACAACATGCTTAGTTTTATACACCACTATCACCTTCTGTGCCGTTTCCTCAGCTAAAAGGGTCCGACTATTGTAATTTGTAAATATTCACAGGGGAATATTTCCAGTCCCTAAATCTACTAGGTTCACTTTTCTCCACATTTTTTGTCAAACATGGCAAGCCCTCTGTTCACCCTTGATTCCAGTTCAGTGGTGAACATGTGAAAAAAACATCACTTCCAGTTGAGGTCCTTGAAGAACCCCACTGTTTTCACTCATTTTAGGAACTGTCTGCAATGATCAATTCTCAAATGGAAGGGCACAAACAGTGGGGGTGCCCTTCTTTTATCAGCTACCTATCCATACAATGCTCTTTTCATTTGTCCCATGACTTCTAAAATGGCTTAGGAGTCTTTAGGGTGGGACTTCGTCAAAATCCTTTGGGAAGGACTCATGAAGAAGCCATATTGGTTCTTTTTCGTCATGACCTGCCCTTCTGTATGCCCGATGGTTTTACATTTAATAAAGTTTTCCACTAAGCTACCTTGAACAGATCTTAAGATTAACAGCCTGTGATTTCATGGATGGCTTTAGATACCTTCTTAAAATTTAGTGCTACATTGGACACTGTCCAGTCCTCTTGTAGAAAGGCCTATCAAATATGTAGCATAATTTTGTTAGAACATCGACAGTCTTTTTGTTAAAAGATCAGCAGATTTGCATTCCTTTTGTTTTCTTCATTTGGGGAAAATTTAAATTTGAAAAAATTTAAAACCAAGGCAGCTTGGGACCCACATATGTTGTTTAACAACCTTCTTCCATAGAAGTTCTTCTGAAGATCTGAGGCATTATCTAGTGTCCTCACTTTCTGAGGCTTTGTGGGTGGCAGCTAAAAAGAGAGACTTTCCAGTGGAGGCTCCCATCTTTGGACTGCTCTCCTCAGTAAGTCTTGCTTAGCCCCATACACTTTTTACTTTCTGGGGCTTATTAATTTATTTCCTAAAGAAGTATTAAACAATTTGGAGCAGTATTATTAACTTGTGACCCTTTGAATGCTTTATCTGCTGGATATTGCTTTTTTCCTGTGCATGTGTTTCATGTGTGTTTTATATTGCATTGCACTGCATATACTTTATTTTAACTATAAATGTTACAAACATGTAGCAGGGGGAGATACAGACTGGGACTCAAAACCCAAATGCATTTTTAGAATACCTTATTTGAATAAACATTATTGTTGATTGAATTGTTTGTTTATTGCAATGCATTTATATCCCACCTTTCTTCTTGCAAAGAAGCCAGGATGGTTTACATAGACCTCCTCCACTCCATGTAACCATAGCAACAACCCTGTGGGGTAGGTAAGGCTGAGAGTGAGTGTCTGATCCAAAGTCACTCAGTGAGTTTTATGCCCAAGTGGGGATTAAAATCCAGATCTCCCAGGTCCCCAGGCCGATACTCTAACAATTATGCCTCAGTCCTTGAGTGAGGTAGTGTTGAAAAGGGTGGGATGTAAATACAGTAAGCAAGTCAGTAAATGAATACATCCCTGACTGATGATAATCACTTTGATTTTAGAACTATATCTTCCAGATTAACTGGAAAGGTGGCTTGGCTTGGCTTGGCTTGGCTTTTGCAGTGTTTCACATTTGGTATAACATCTGCCTTCAAATAGTGCATTAAATATAACCCTAACGAGGGCAGAGTCCACCTAGTCTAGTTTCTTTTATTTAAAGCAACTGCACCACGTGGCTAGAGGAATTGTATGACTGCTTTATGAATTTCTATCGTTACAAGAATCCAGGACCAGCAATAACAGCAGACGTGGCCAGAGCCCTGCCAAGTGCCCCCTCCCCAGCAGCCCCACCCTGCATTTCATGCAAATCCCTTTTTTTGCAGGAGACTTCATCACGAGTTGGGAGGTGGCAGTGCTTTGCAATCATGTATCTTCCCTATTTATCCCCTGAGTCTGCAGAATTGTCTCTGAGAACAAGTGGAATGATATGCTAATATCCCATCGCCTTCTTCATGATGCAGTTTGCTTGCTTCTCTTTGATTAATAGGAGTATTGTTAGAAACCAGAGGGAAACACACCGCTATGTGCTCAGGCAATGAAAACAGAACTTCTAGAAAAGCAGACATCATGCATTAATCTTATTTATAGTGGCTGGATACCCTAAAGATGTTGTGCATAATGGATATGATCAAGTGAAATTTAAAAACTGCCTGTGTTTGTCTTTTGATCAGAAACTGGAAACACAATAAGGCTGAGAGAAAAATAAAAGCTAACACTCTCTCTTCCAACTCCCATATTAGCTTTGGCAATTGAGCAGTAAGCTATCGATATGTAAATAATGAACAGCTGCTTCCTTTTCATCACTGTCTTTCATTTAGGTGGCTTGGTGCAGAAGAAGTGCTATTTAATTCCTGTATAGCAGCCTTCTCCAACTTAGTGACCTCTAGCTGTATTATACTACAACTCCCACCATCCCCAGCCAGCCGCAAGGATTCAAGGGCTGTGATTTATGTAAACAATATATACAGATTCATGGCTGCAAATTTCTCTGACAAAAAACAATATGGAGTTTTGCCACATGGCTGTGTAAAAACCCTTTCTAAAGGGGGCCCAGAGTTTTGACAGTTAACTGTCAAAGCTATCAAAACTCTTCCCCCCCACCCCCCACCCCGAAAAATGTACAGCTGTCAAGAAAAACAAAGGGGGGGAATCCTATTTGGACTCTGTTTCAATCAATATCCGGGGTTGGTACTGGCTGCACTCTGACAGCGATCACCACTTCTGTGCAGCTTAAGAACAGAAAAAAATCAGCTGAAATAAATAATTAAATATATAACACAAAAACTTGGTGCATATTGTAAAATAATAAGAGTAAGGTGGTGGTGGTGTTCAGCGTTACATCCGCTGGGGATATAACAACCCCAACCACCAGCCACAGGTTTTCAGGGTGGCTTGCTGTCCTCAAATGAGACAGTCTGCAGGAATCTGTCTGGGTTCACACAACACAGCAATGTGTCTTGCAACATGATGGACTGCCACGCAGTGTGACCCCTATCAGAATTTCAGCTTCATGACCGGTGTAAAAGTGAGTTCACTTTGTTTTCAGAGAAAGCATTCCAAAGCCCTTTTCCAAAACTTAAGGCAATGCAAGTTACATGCTGCTCAGAAAGGACAGCCTCCAGAATTAACATTAAATAACACAAGGTCCATTTTGAGGGCACTCTACTGGTTGCTTTACATGGCAATCAAGTAGTGTTTAAAGTTATGTCTCTTTGTAACTGTTCATATACCAATAAATTTGTAAACAATAACTTGTCTTGTTATTTCAGGAAACATTAAAAAGGGGGTTGGAAGGGATAGAGAAACCAAACTTAATGTTTTCATTTAAACATCCATACAGTACTCTCTGTTATGCACTTTAAAATGGCATACTTAATATATTTTAACCTGTCCAATAACAAACATTCTCTGGGCAGATTACAAACTGTTAAGACTAAAATGCAATACAGGCAAGCAAGAAAACAATGCAAATATTTAAAAGGATAAAGTATAAATGTAAACTGAGGGTCCACCCTAACTACCTCTCAAAGCCACAAGCATAAGAAACATTTGTGCAAGGTTTTGTTAAAACTCTTTTCCCATTCTTCCTTTCTGTTTTTTTTAAACCAAATTTAAGTAATTGAATGCAGATGCTTATAATTATATTACTAAAAAAAATCTGCTTGAGTCTCTCTTTGAGAATTGTGCTATGTTGAGGAATATGCAATTAAAAAGTAGCAACTTGACAATGGAAGGAAGTCCTGGTTATAAATTTAATCTTTGCACAGTATAAAACCATCACAAGGTTTTTCTTTGATTCTATCTCCATCTGAACGAAGATCCTACAAGATTCCATGCATGGCTGATGTCAAGGGTGCCACCTTATGTATTCTTCAAAAAGGCCCCACTTCTCCTAAACCTGCATAGCATAACCCCATAAGATCTTTATTGGGATCACACCACTTAAGTTGGTCTCTCAATGAAATATATTGCTATTTTGTAATATATTGCTAATTATATATATATATATATATATAGAGAGAGAGAGAGAGAGAGAGAGAGAGAGAGAGAGAGAGAGCGCGCGCAATAAAAAGCTGTATTTGGTCTCTTTTTTCCAACCATGTTATATCAATGTGAGCATGCTGAATTAAAGAAAAACTGACATTTTCAGAAGTTAGAGAAGGGTGAAATATGAGCTGACAGTTGGTGAGAACATTAAGGAGATAGAAGCTTCCTTTCTGAGAAAGTTTCCACCCTAACGCTACAATAGGGCCCAATTATACAGTACATGTATCATACTAATTTCTAAACTCACCATTTTCCGGAGGTTTTTCAGCACAGCTCATTGTATCTTGCCATTCTAAACACGTTCCAGCCCTCAGAAACATCAGGAGAATCTTTGTTTTCCGAACCCTAACCATACCCAAAATTTCCACCCAAACCTTAAAATACGGCCCAATTTCCTATGCATTGTACCAATCTGTAAAAATACCCATGCATCATAGCAATTCCTAAAGTCACCATTTTCCAGAGGTTTTTCAGCACAGCTCATTGTATCTTGCCATTCCAAACACGTTCCAGCCCTCAGAAACATCAGGAGAATCTTTGTTTTCCAAACCCTAACCGTACCAAAAATTTCCACCCAAACCCTAAAATATGGCCCAATTACCCATGTGTCATACCAATTTCTTAAATTATCATTGTTGGTAGGTATTTCAGCCTAGCTTATTGTACCCAAATGAGACACATGAAGTGTATTACACTGTTTACATCAAAAGCCTAATAGAGAAAGATGGCATTGCTCCACCTACTCCATTATTATGCCAGCAGCTCTCTAGGGTTTCAGTTGGGAAGCCCATGAGTGAGCAGATGGTGAGATCAGCAGCTCCTCCTTTTCCCCATCACTTGTCTGGGCCAGAGTGAGAAGAGAGGGAACTAGTAGGTTGCTGTGCCTGGGGAAGTGAAGCAAGTCCAGAGGGTTCTTATCAGGGGACATACCTATTCTTTCCCACCAGAATGCTTCTGAAGTGTCAAGGGCTGATGCACACAAGCCCTGGACAGGAGTTATTCTGATCAGTCACCAACCTCCAGCGGCATCACAGTATCCGCCCAAAGGGCATTCCTTGCAATCAGGGAATCAGCTACACTCTTTCATCATGAACACACCTTGCTGAATCCAGAGGACAAAGTGCACAGGGTTCTGCTACCATCTAAGCACCTCATGCCTTTACTAGAGAAGGTGAAGACTGCACACAGATACAGAAAATACCATGACTTCAAGGAGCACAGAAATGCAAGGGTTTCTCCATGATTTACACTACTCCTTATTGTAGTGTAAGGAGCTGTGTCGCAATGCATCTTCAATAAAAAAGCAAACTTCAGAACAAATGTTTGCATGTATCAGTCGAAAATATGTAAGGCATTTCTCACTCAGTGCTTAGGAAGTAAATATTGTTTTACTTTATTTTTGTGCCGCTCTTCTTTCAAGAAATCTGGGGCGGTGTGCATGTTCTCCCCACGCTTATCTTCACAACAGCCTTGTTGAGGCAAGTTAGACTAATAAGTGGTGGGAATGGCCAAAGGGTTCCCAGCAAGCTTCATGGCTGAGATGGGATTGACAAGCCGTAATGGGCACGGCTCTCACTGTCTCAATAACATATCGATAACTCTATCTGCGTAGGACACCTGGGATATTTATGGAATGTTAGCTTTTAGCACCACACCAAGTCCTTACTTTTCCCTAGGCATTTTAAAGACTGAGTTTTTAGGTTTTAAGGCTATGCATGTGCGGTGTGACAATTGTTAAGTTGTAACATTTTGTGTATTAATAGTTTAACTCTTTATATTGCTTTGCATTCTCTTAATCTGTCCAGAGAATGGGTGGTATTGGGCAGATTACAAATAGAATGAATGAACGAATGAGAGATATAAGGTAGAATGAATATGGGCAAAGAAGAGGCAGGAGGAAGGGATGAAAAGTGGAGGGATCGGTTTGCTCTGGGTGTCCTCTTCATCTCGTGCTACTTCATCTCATCACCATTCTCTCCTTAATTGCCAAGCATCCCCTCCTGTCTCACAACTTCAGTTCTTCAACAGCAACCCTCCCTGGCCTAACCCCTTCTGATGCATCAGAATACAACTCCTATCATCCTCAGCCAACATGGGCATTTGTCTGGAAATAATGGCAGGTGTAGTCTGACACAGCTGGGCGGCACCAAGCTGGAAAAGGCTTTCTCCAGATTCCTCTGTCCCTTTTCTCCCTGGCACCACCCTGTCGGACAGAGGCAGCCATGGATTTGCAGGGAGCGAGGCGCTCTCCTCACCTGCTTGTGGCAGAGAGAGCCACTGGAACCAGCCACATTTGTTCCAGGGCACAGGATGCAGCTTCCATAGGCCTGATCTTCCCCTCTTCAGTTCTGGCAATCTCAGGAGAACATCAGGTATCTGCCCTGCTCTGCCCTCCCTGCGCCAGCCCTGCAGGCGCCCGCCACCACTGCTTGCAGAAGGAAACTGTGCTGATCAAAAGGTATTTTACCGGCATGCTGAGATGCTCAGTGTGGGTGCATTTTAATTCCTACAGATCACAGCACAGGCACATACACTGATCTTTGACATTTTGTATCTCTCCACTTACATAATCACTATGCAAAGCTACATTCTATTTTGGTGTTGTGGAATTTACACTTCTCAGTGTTTCTTCTAATTTGGGCTTATACATGGCTATACCTGCATACTTTCTTGTCTTCACCCATCTAGTTAAATGGGAACTGTATGATGTTCTGTGGAAGGGATGCTTAGGGGAGGATGGAGTCCATCCATTACAGCAAAGAAACAAGCACTATAAAATATAATCCAAAAGCTACGGAGAGGAAACATGCCTGAAGAATTAGAATAGGAAAAGGATACTATTGCCCAGTGCTAACAGTAGCATTTAAGGATGGTCAGGATATAGCCAAAGCACTTATCTGAGGGACCTTAAGATGCAGCAGATTCCATTCACCAAGGTCAAAGACAGGGCTCCAACCTCTGGAGGAGGAGCCAAGATCCAACCTCTCCCCATTGCCGTCAGCACAGAACAAACTTCACTTGCTGGCCTACAAGTTCAAAAATAAACCTCAAAGAAGGCTAGAAGAGTGTACTCAGGAAGGGGGCAGAGCAGAGACTGCAGAAGCTAAGAGATGAAACATGCTGAGCATCTTCCAATATCCTTTCCTCCCCTGTTATGCCAGGTAATCTTGGGCAGCACTGTCACAGGGTAACACACTCTTGCCTTACATTCACACAGATACACACAACACTTAAAAAGCAAAGGAAAGTTTATTCAACAGAAAATGTAGAGCAGGTACAAAATTTTAACCCCATGTTGTCTACGTATCAAGTATTCCTACTGCATCCTGATCTTACTCTATATTTCCAAAGAGGTGAAGATTCTCTTGCTTAATAGCCTCGGAGATTGTGGTTGCTACCTGCCATCAAATCATACCTGACTTCTGGCAACCCTATGAATGAGAGCCCTCCAAAATGCCCTGTCCATGACAGCTCCATTCAGCTCGTCCAAGTTCACGGCTGTGGCTTCCTTCAGGGATTCACTCCATCTCATATTTGGGTTTCCCTTAAACCTTCTGTCTTTCCTGAACACGATTGCCTTCTCTAGGGAGCCATGCCTTCTCCTGATGTGCCTCAAGTATCACAGCCTCAGTGTTGTCATTTTTTCTGCCAGGGAATGCTCTGGCTTGATTTGATCTAGATCCACTTGCTTGTCTTTCTCTTGGTCCAGAGCATTCCTCCAGCACCACATTTCAAATGGATCAATTTTCCTTCTGTCAGCTTTATTCACTCTCCAGCTTTCACACCCACACAGTGAGTGGGAATACAATGGTTTGGTGAAGTGACCTTGGCCTCCAATATAACACCCTTACACTTAACAATCCTTTCTAGTTCCTTCATTGCTGCCCTTCCAAGTCTCAGACTTTTTCAAATGTCTTGGGTGCAATCTCTCTTCAAACTGATGACTGAGCTGAGGTATGTGAAATCCTTTGCAGTTTTGAGTTCTTCATTATAAACAGTAAAGTTCTGTAATTCTTCTGTGGACATGACTTTCCTTTTTTTAACATTCAGCTGCAGTCATGCATTTGTACTTTCTTCTTTCCCTTTTATCAGGAGTAGCTTCAAGTCATCGCTGCTTTCTGCAAGTAGCATGATATCATCTGCATATCTTAATTAATGATGTTTTCGCCGCCAATCATCCCTTCCTCTGATTTATTTATTTATTTATTGAAACATTTTTATGCCGCCCCATTCGCTGAAGCCTCGGGGCGGCTTACAATTTAATCCAGCTTTCCTTATATTTTTGTGTACAGATTGAACAAACAGGAAGATAAAATACATCTTTGTCTGACACCTTTGCCTATGGGAAAATATTCAATGTCTTCCTATTCTGCCCTAACTGTAGTTTCTTTTCTGGACACAGGTTCCACATCAAGGCTGAGGCACCCCTATTCCTTTCAGGACCACCCATTCTCATGATCCACACAGTCAAAGGCTTTGCTGTGGTCTATAAAGCATAGGCTGGTTTCCCCCCACCCCCGAATTTTTTGGGAGTGCTCCAGTAGCCAACATATATTTGCAATATGGTATCCAGCACCTCTTCCTTTTCAGAATCCAGCTTGGACATCCAGCATTTCTTGCTCCATATACCATAGTATTAATCGTTGCACTATTTTGAGCATCACTTTGCTTGCACAAGAGAGTAATACAATGGTCCTATGGTGGCTGCACTCTTCTGCATCTCCTTTCTTGGTTTCGAATATATATTGAATGTTTCCAGTCTGTAGGTTCTAGTTTTGTTTTCCATATTTGTGGAGATATTTTTGTTAGGATTTGAATCCCAACAAATCAATTTCCTGCACCTTGAAAAAGTTCTATTGGTACCCTATTAATTCCAAGTGCTTTATTCTTTGCAAGAGCTTTGCAAGCACTTCCAGAGCAGGTTTCACTTTGCTTTCTAACATTGCAGGTTCTTCTTTCCCTGTCTTGCTTTATGAGTTCTAGTTTGCCTTGATTTGTACTTTTCACTTTCCATGTCCCAAATGTAGGTGCTGTGCAGCATCAGCCTTTCCATTCACCTCCGTGGACCACTAGACTTCCTTTTGATTTTGACCTAGTACCACCATTAGTAGCAGCCCTACTCCTTTTTGTTCTTTGCCCTTCCTTGGGAGCAGCTTGTAAAGTGCCTTCAAACCGAGAGTCTCATCTGCGGACACTATCTTTTGTTTCTATTTTGGATTGTTTCATCATAGGATTTATGAGATAAGAAAATTCAAAATCAGATTACCACATCCTTCTTCTGAGCAGTACTAACCTGAAACAGCTTGAGCATCACTATCACTGTCTGTGAAAGATCCTCTCCCCTGTTGCCGTCAGCCACCTCTGCTACCCAGTAGCTGCAGCAGTTTTAGACGTTTCTCCACCCCCATCTCCATGAATGAGATCCATTTTTCTTTCTGTTGATATGACCACTACTTTTGAAGAGGGTGGATGCATCTTAGTTTTAGTCCGGTGTCTCGGCCTTGCTCTTTCCACTTTGGGTGACCCTGCTTGGACAGCAGCCTAACAAGACTATTCTGGCCTCCTGTAGCATTGCTCTCGCCTTCTTGGACACTCTCAAACCCCCCTACCACATTAAGGTATGTGTTCAAGAGGGGACACTATAGAAGGAGAGAAGCTAACAGAAAGGGAGCAAGTCCAAGCAGACAGCTTGTCTGCACAGCAGTTTCTCGGCACCAGCCTCTTGCATGGGCAGGAAGGGTGCAGGCATTCCACGTCTCAGGCTGGCTTGCCAGGTCTGTGCTCAGAGCTTGCCCACTTTTATCTGCTAGGTCTCTGGTCCTTATACTCTCTCCCTCTGCACTTTCCTCGTGGAAATGGAAAGGTCCCCATTGTTTCCAAGACTCATGCTAATGAGTGCCTGATTGCTCTTAACGATGCTATATGACAGCTCTCCATCACCGCCTGTTTTCTATTAGTAAAAAGATGTGCTTTTGTGTTTGCTGGCCAATATTGAGGGGACTGCTTGCAGGTGCCTGGTGACTTACTGTGCTTGCTGGGGACAAGGGCAGTTGTGCTTGCAGGTCATTTTGCCTAGTGTCTTTGAAGGGGTTATCTGTGCAGGTTATGCCGGTTGAGGGGTCCCTTCTCCTGAACTCCAACTTACCCAGCATGTCCCCTGGCCTGGGAGCCTGTCCATACAACCAATATTGATATTAATTATATACACACACTATACCCCCTTTGAAGCACCCTTACTAGACAGGCAAAAAAGTCTGTCTCTACAAAAACACAATTGTTTTCCCTCCACTGATTCTGCTGTATTCTGACAAAGAGGACAATTTATACCTGTAGCAAAATTATGTAATTGTTATCATATTCTGTCTCTTGGTAGCCACCTTGAAACAGAATGTCAATGCCATTAAACAAACAAACAAAGCATCTGAGGATATAGTGAAGCTTTAACCTCAAGTATCGCTGTCCTGAGACCTGGTGAAGGATGGGATAGAAATCCTTTTGCTAAATACATAAATGAAATAACCATCCCTGTGAATGGATCTGCACGGCTAGTGGGACAAGCAGGATATGCCCACATGCAGAGCAGCACCTTGGAAGGTATAGAATGTCTCATGAGCCTGCCTGGTGAGCGAGTCAGGGCAGATGAAAAGGAAAGCTCATGACAAACTGTGGAATACAATTCCACAAGACTGAAGGGATGGCCACCGATTCGGGTGGCTTCAAAAGGAGACTGGAAGAATGCATGGAGGAGAAAGCTGTTCGTGGCTGTGTGCTTCCTCTGGTACCCAGGCAGTGTGCCTCTGTATGCCAGTTGCTGGGGACCGTGAGTGGAAGGAAGCTGCTGCACTCAGGTCCTTGGGTCTCCCATGGGCAGCTGGCTGGCCACTGTGTGGCTGGTGGCTGGACTAGATGGACTGCTGGCCTCACCCAGCATGGCTCTTATGCTCTTACAGTCTTCTCAGTGCTGATGGCCTAATCCCACCTTCCAAACATACATTCAGGATACAATAGCACATTCCTGTCTCTGCTCACCTGCATCCCAAAGCCTGTCACGTACCGCATCCGGCACTACCACACCTTTGTGCTATGGTTAATTGCTGTGATGAGAAGCCAGGAGAAGTGGCTATTTTTGCAGTATCACAAGAATCTTTATGTGGTTATATGACTGTATATTTCACTGTCCCCCTACCCCACCCCAATTTAGATAGTATTTCTGTGTAGTAGTAATGGCACATTATCTAGGCTCCGGAGGGACGCATTACTGCACTGCCAGAAGCATCCCCTAAACGTGCTCATTTTTCAGCAGGCTGACAGTTTGATAAATGCCTCTGTATGATGTTGTTCCTCAGGTTTCTGACTAGTGATAATGAGGCTCTGTGCAGGCCTTCACACTTATTGCTGGATGTTTTGAAAAATCAGATGTATAAAAATGATTTCAGAAAGGACTCCGCCTTACAAATCCTTAAACAAGATAATGCTTATGAAACACTCACGCAGCCCAATTTCACTGAACCAGTTTAAACTGCTGGATTCAATCCATTTTGGTTCCACAGGAGCAGTTGAGCATAAATCAATTTGCAAAAGTGACATACTTCAGCTGTGGCAGCTGCAGCTGTGGAGCCCCGGCCTGTGAACTGGTTGGAGGCTCAATGGCTCTGTCAGGACCAGGCCTGGCCACAGGCCATCAGTCTTACACGTGGCCAGATGTGAGGTGAGTGTGCGCCAGCTGAGTGCTGGCCAAGCAAAGGCAGAAGGCAAGACTCATTATATCTTACATAATACAGTCCAGAGATTTCACTTCTCTGGCCAATCTCAGTGACTGACGCTGGACACCACTATTTCCTTCTGTGCCTAAAGAAGGACCAGAGCCTGGCCAGCCCCGTTCAGTAATTTACCAGCCTAGTTTTAGAATGGCCGCTTACACATCCCTGAAAAAATAAACAGGGATTTACCAAAAATCAGCACTTGCTAATGTGCATTATAGACACAATTTTTAAAAACTGTCATTTAAATAGAAACAAAATACATCTCACCCCAGCAGGAAGACTATGGCCGGGAGACCCAAGTGCCTACTCAGTTTAATCTCCAAGCGTAAACTCTTGATAGGCCATTTTAAGGCCCTGTGGGTCTAAGGGCCTCCAACCCTGCCTTAGAAAAACAATGTACAACCCCTGTCCAGATCAGGACCAGGAGGTGAGGACTAAACTTTTCCCCATGGGCTTCCTAAAATTCTACCCTACCATCACTGTGTAAGTATTTAAAAAAGAAGATAAATTCTTCACTGGGACTCAGAAAAGTTTTCTCCTATAGGTGTGCTCTTTGGCATTCAAGTAGTTAATTTTAGAAAAGCATCATGGAAGCATTTAAATATCACCACTGCAAATCTAAGGAAAATGTGCTTGTAGAGTGGGTGTGCTTTAGTTATATAAAATCAAAGTAGTCCAAAATGTGGCTATGTGGTTTAGCTATGTCTTTATCAACCATGCACCTACATGCAGCAGATTTTCACAGATGAAAAGCCAGCTTCTTTTTTAAATTAGAGGAAATGAGCAAGGCATTTATTTCATCATGTCAAAGCTCTACAAATAGCAATCTAACATTCTAGCACACTGCACATCTAAATAAATAAGTAATTAAATAAGACAGGCTCTTTGAATGGACCAGATTGGGATTGATCATGATTGGTTATGCTTCTTAACAAAATTGTGGGTTATTCTGAATGCCTGTTTCAGCTGGTGCCCATGCAGCAAAGTAGGGTATGCCTTGTTTTCCAGATGGTGCTGGAAGCCAGCTTCCATCAGCGGCAGCCAACACAGCGACTGGCAAAGGATGATGGAAGTTGCAGTCTGACATCTGGATGGCCAGACATTCCCCATCTCTGTCATGAAGCACCACAGAAAAGAAAGTCCTGCTTTAAACAGGGATGCAGCAGTAAATTTTGAAGTGCTGATCATGACAGCCCCAAACAGCCATGCCCCAAATGAAAGCCTGGGCATACAGGTAGCTGTCTTGATCCCTATCGACAAATTACTCCTTGCCATTTTCACCCCTTCCAGCAGCAGCTCTTTGGTGAAGTGAATGGCCTCAGTTGCCCACTCAAGTCCAAGCCCCAGCAAAACACTTCGCATCGTTATTTGTTTTTCGGCGCCAGGCGAAGACCTTTTTATTTAAGCAGCATTTTAAATGTTAATATTATTGAATTTTATTTGGCCAGGGTGGCTTATTTTATTCTACTGTATATATTTTAATTGTTATTGTTTTAATTTATTGTGTATTTTATTTGATGTTGTAAGCCGCCCCGAGGCTCTGGCAAGGGGCGGCATAGAAATGTTTTAATAAATAAATAAATAAATAAAAATAACAGGAACCGTATATTGTTGCTGGAAAAATCACTGAGAATCAATCTCTCTCTCTCTTTCTCTCTCTCTCTCTCTCTATGTTTTGAATCACAAACTGTCTATCCACCTAAATAGTTCTGGAATGTCAACACTGTAGATGTTAAATTAATAATGTCAGTGCATGTTACAGAACAGTGTCATCTAGTTGTTTGACAGTTTCCTTTCTGTCTATCAAAGCACTAAAGTGCTGTGCTTATGCAGTGATCAAAGTTGGCTAAAAGTTGACTTACGAAACCCAGTAACCAAACTGTCAAATAAAGAATGAAGTCAATACAAGATCGATTATACAGCTTCTACACAAGAGGTAGGAAACTGTCGGATGTTTTTGCCCCTAGTGCCTTTCCCCGTGGGCTGCGCCCTCCTCAGCAGGTACCAAAAACTAAAATAAAAGTTAAAACTGGCATCCGTACTGGCAATGAAGCACAAAAAGGCTCCAAGGAACCATGTACACAAGCTCAGTTCGGATCCATTGGACACTCTGCAGCCCTACTGATAGCGCTTTAAATAATCATAATTCTTTTGCCCAGAAGGACTCAGAAGAGAGGCACTGCAGGGAACAGCAGGAATGCGAAATGCTGCCCACACGTTCTACACCATCTCTCCTGTCAGTGCAAAAAGCACAGCATTTATTCAAGGCCAGCGTTAAGCCTAGCCATGAGCAGGCATCTCCAAAGGCCCACTCCCAATCAGGGCCCCACTGACAGGAGCCCTGCTCTCCCCCATTGCAACCTGTGTCTTCACCAGGTTCTCACTCTGGCCCAGTGTGGCTCATGAGAAGAAGGAGTAGCACAGGCTGCTGTCCTATTGCTTGCAGGCCCTTTCCCTGTCAAGCCAGCAAGTGGGAGCAAAGATGGGCAAGAGCCACAGCAGGCCCTGGAGTCCCAAGTGACTGCAGAAGCTGTGTGTTCGTTGTGTCCATCTTCTCCGGGTTCACCAGCTGTGGCCTCTCCTGGACAGAGACACCACCACGAGCAGCCTCCAGACTGGATTCCTGCAGAGCCTTCCGTGTGACAGCCGCATTGCTGTGGAACCCACTGCCTCTGGAGGTCAGGCAGACACAATGCAGTGCTGTGTTCAGACATCTTCAGGCTGAAGGTGTCTTTGTACTGGGAAGCCTCTGCGAGGAACCCCGGGCAGCTTACATGGTCGTCCTCCATTCGCCCCAGTCCAACATTCTGACCCCCACAGCAAAGTAGTTACAAGCAAAATGACACCGTTGCACCATGTCCGATCTGGCAGGCCCTGCAGTGGAGAATGAGATGCTCTCCTCACTTGAGATTCTGGCATTGGGGGTTTTGTGACTCCCCTGCTCTCCTTATAAGAGAGAGATAGGTTCTTCTAACGGGCAGGAATGTTTGGCTACCCATGAAAACGCCACCTTCTGTAACTGTGCTACCCTTGCTCTGAGAACAGGGCTACGATATTTGCAAACTTGTAGATCATGAGTGGTTGAGGATCAGTAGCTGTGGTGCTGCTCAATTGCACTGAGGCCAAACATACCAGCAGGGCTGGTCAGATGAATAATCTCTTATGCACTGACAAATAATCATGCTCATCTGCCAAGGGTGCTTGAACCTGATGGTGTTTCCTTTTCCTTACCATTCTGTGCACTGTGAACATTTACTTCCATAATAACCAAGTCATAGGATCTTTTAAGAGATGGCTGTATTTTCTGCAGCTGAATCGTTCTGAGTTTCTGCCTCAAGAACAATCCCCAGAGTGCTGTAACTTCTCAGAAATGTGTAGCTGGTTGTCTTATTGCTTAAGAATGTGGTTTGCCTTGCTCTTTCATAGCTCATTAGGACTCCGAAGCACGCATTTAACAGCACAATTATCACTCCTCGTTCACAAAGCATTTAATGGCTCTCAGTGCAGCCTCTGCTCTGCTTAAAGGGCAGCTTGGGCGCACCTTGGCGCACTCTGTGTGGCCTATTAGAAAACTGTGCTGCTCCTTAAACAAACCTCGGATGCTGGCAGCTGGGGGAACTCGCTCGCAGCTTCTTTGCCTGATCTCAAGCAGCCCCACATTTTGGAAAAGAGCCTTTGGGACTGATTCGAGCCTGGGGCTTAGCTGAGGATTGAAATAGGCCACAAGCCCTTTTTGAGAAAGCTGGGCGAAGCAGCTGTGCCAAATGATGCCACATTGGAGCAAACACTCACAACTCACTGGGAAGAAGGATCTGGGTTGGGGGTAAGAATCTGTCAGGTCTCCTCAGCTTGGCTCTGGGACTCTGGCCCAATTTCTCCTTGCCCCAGTTTCTCCTTTTTAATGCAGCTGCGTAGATTTGAATGTATTAGATTCAATTAATAGATATGAAGAGTGTGTGTGTGTGTGTGTGTGTGTGTGAGAGAGAGAGAGAGAGAGAGAGAGAGAGAGAGAGAGAGAGAGAGAGAGAATGCAACTTTCTGGAAAAAAGAACCACACATACAGAAGCTTCAGCAAAGGCAACCCAAATACCCTTACATGTGTAGAGCTCTTAACTGTAGGGACGGCAGCACATATGTCCACCATGATCTCAATCTCCCTTTAGACCTTCCTTCTCAGGTCTTGGGCGAAGGGAGTGATGATACCACGCCTGTCCCTGAAGCCCTTCCACACAGGCCTTTGCACATCCTGGCGTCCACGCACGTTCTCCCTTTCTGCAGCTTCTGTCCAAGGCCTCTTCCCACCAGAAGCGGAGACTGGTGGCCACTCCCCCACCCACTCTGGGCCAACCCCTTCAAATGCCTTGCTGCCCCCTTCAGGCCCCACTTCCTGCCTTCACAGCACCCCCTTAATGCTGTTTCATGGCAGGGTTGCTCCTCCCTTGGTGGCATCGGAAAGTCTCGGCCTGGTTTCACTGGCATTGCCAGCACACAGTGCTGGATCAAGAGCAGCATGCGGGAGTTCAGGCAGCCCCCCATGTTCAGCACTCGCAGCAAAATTCATGACTGCACCATAAAGACCAAAGCGCTGCTATAGGGACAGCCCACTTCAGCAAAATGCATGTCGTGGCCTCCTTGTATACTTCTAAAGCATCAGCATGCTAAAAATAAAAATAAAAACCCCAATAAAGTCCTCAAAGAAATTCAGGGAACTAAAAGGCCTTTGCTATAAGACAGGGGCACCCCTCAGTATTGTCTCTCCATCAAACTCAGGGCAGCCTGGGGAAAATAATCCCCTTTTAAAAGCACAAAGTGGTGATTTGCCACCAGGATCCAGCAGCAGCAAAAAGGGGCTGCGGTATAAGGGTCTATTCTCATGCTTCTTAAAGCCGAAATGGGCTACTGAGGAACTATTACTGCTATAGACTCAAAAAACCGAGATCCCGTGGAGAAAGAGACTCCTTTTGCAGAGGAGAGTTCAAAGCAGTCTTTACAGTCCTGTTTCCTTTGGGAACAAGGAACTGATAATGTCATTTGGGAAGTAATTGTATAGCAGCTAAGAAATTGGCTTTCCAGCTGAAAGGTTTTGCTGTCCTGATGTAAGCACTCTAAGATAAATGGATGCCTCCTAAATAAAATACACCCTCACCTAGGTCCAAAAAGTACACAAATCTTTACTTTGTGAAAATCTGAACAGGATCTCTTCCCGCAGATAACTCCAAAAGTTTAGAGTTCAAAAGCAATGCCCCAGTCTTAATGGTCAAATGGAATCAGGATGACCCATTTGGGTTTTTCAGTGGCATCTGCCATTCTACTGCCCCCACGTGGTTAGGAAGCTGCCAGTGATTGGTCTCCCACTGACAGTAGTAGCAGCATCGTAAAATGGGCATTTGGGTTCAAGGCAAGGTGAGGAGGAGGCAATAGGTCTACCTCTTCCTCCCTTCACTAATCCAGTTCCATCCTTATGCCAGCCATGGAGCTGACCTAGTGAATCCCTGCCATTACTGTCAATTTGGGATGACTGCTAATTCAGGTCTGGGGATGAGGTATGAGCCCTGCCTCACAGTTCTCCCTTGGCTGCACTCACGATGGTTCTGTTGTGCCTTTCCTTCATCTTAACTAGGGATGCATGAGAAATTCATTCCAATGCAGCTTTGATCAGAATGTACCCAGTTTGCACCTTCCAGATCAAACATGGACTCACGCAATCCGAAGTCAAAGTCTGTACATTTCCAAACTTGCAATGCAAGCCAGGCACCTCCAAAATGCATGCAATGTATATTTGGAAAATGTGCATGGAAAAATGCATGGTCTTGAACAATGTTCACAAAGGCAGTTGCAGGCAATCCATGCATCTCAAAGGGGGAAAATGCACACTTCTCAAAAATGTGCAGCATTGGCGCATATATTTGATGAGCTATGCATTAAAATATACATGATTACATTCTATTCCACACCCAAACCTCCTCGCTGAGCTCCCAATCTGACATGGACCTGAGCTAGAATAGACTTCAGACTATAATTCAGAGAACTTGGGTGAGCACAAGTTTTGCTGATTTGCTAATCCCTAATCTTAACTGCTGTTGTTTAAATGTAACAAGCTTAAAAATAATTGCCGTATGATTCCTATAATTGCCATGTAGACTTAATTGTCATATTGACAGTACATGTAATGAGATTCTGAGACATGTGCATTGGTGCTAACCTGTTAAATGTTAATTTAGCCCAGGAATAGGGAATATGTGACCATCCAGATGTTGCTGGAATGAAGCCCTTATCCGAACTCACCACTACCTGTTCCAGCAACTTCTGGAGAACCAAACTATTCCCACCACTGTTTCAGACTACTCCGTGCTGCATTTATCATGGCTCCTGCTAGTCAGACTTGTTTTCTTTTATATATATTTGTATTTTTACCAGCTTTTGCTAGATGGGCTCGAGAGAAAAGAACTAGCCTAGTTTGCTCTGTCAAACAAGCCCTTCAAACAGCCCAGCAACTTGTAACTGTTGAATTGCGGCATGTTCCCATCACAGCTTGGAGTCCACATTTCCTAGGATTTTGTGAAAAGTAAAATTCTTCAGCTGCTCAAATCTAGCCTGGAAGCCAGTGTCATGGAGATAGATGCAGGAGGCTGTGAGAGCAGCTTTCCTTCTGACTCTGCCCTTTTTTTTTTTTTTTTTAAGGGTTCTACGTTATAATGTTGTTTGGTGGAAAGATAAAGAAAAGTCACCCACATGTGTGTTTCAGGACCTGACTTCTGCAAACAATTATGACTCTCCGTTGGGTCCTGGTTATTATGACTCCAGCACAGCTTTAATGCCTTTATAACCTGCCTTTCTGCCAAAGGATGGTGCTAGAGGCAGTCCGCTCCATGTTATGATTGCCACTATCACTGTTTTGCTGCTTGTGCATCACCCGAAACACTTCAAGTGAAACTTCTGCTCTCCGCTTTAGGCTGAGCGCCCATGAACAGTGCAAAGTCACCCGGTGAGCTTCATGGCCAAATGGGGACTAGAACTCCGGTCTTCCAGCCCCCGTCCAGCTCTTGATCCGCTACCCCACCGTGTCTCCAAGGGGCCCACTTGCACTAGCCATCCCATGAATGCTGGGGCATGTTGTGGCCACTACATGGAGAGCAGCTCGCAGCATGAAGTGGTCCCTTCATGCGGCTCCTGCTTCCATGTCGCCACATGGCCTGGCTGAAAGTGGAGCATCTTCTCCTGGTGGGGTGAGCTGCTTGTTAAGCTGCTCTGTGGCTTATGACTACCACAAGTAACTTGTGGAAATGCAATTTTTCTTTTACCAGAGATCTGCCTTGAATAAACCAGAATAATCACATAACCAGGGCTAGACCAAGATATTTTGCCTTGGCGAAGGATGAGATGGCTCTCCTTCCTTTTCCCCATAGAGAAACCACCTGAACTGGTACTTAGAAAGGAAGTATCCATCACACCTACCTGAGGGACACCATAACAAGTTTGTATATGCAGCTCTGCCCTCAAACAGTTGAAAATGGCTTGGGGTGGGGGGTGTTCCAAGAAAACAGATGGGGGACTTTTCCTCTTGCTGCTTCTCCCCCTCCCCACCCCACAGCACCCCACCCCACCCCACACATCCACACACAAATCAGCCTTGGCTGTCTGATTTGTGTGGCCTCACTACATTCAACCATGACCAGCCTCCTTTTCTTGGGCTACTGTCAGGACAATGTCAATTTTAGCAGTAAATCCACAACCCAAGTCCACAGTGGGTGCTGCCAGATGACATCTGTATTGTGTACCCACCCATCCTCATTCAAGGAATTTTAGAGAAGGGTCCACTTCAGATATCATCAGCGCCTGCTATTTTTAACCCTCCCACACCTTCCTACCACTTCTTCCATCTGTCTTCCCAGCAGGAAAAAAACCAATGAAAGAGAACAGCTGCACCATTAATTTTGCCTGGTAGTGCTAGAAGCCCTCCATTTGGAAGCACCCTATTTCAAGGAAGCCCTTTAACGCAGAACATTTAGGTTTCACCACCCTCTAATTAAAAATAAAAGGCTTTCATTGTCATTTGTCTGAACGTTATTTGTACCTCCTGTGTTGCCTCATAATCCTCTTGGGAGGAGCAGATGCATTGTAGCCTCGTGTTGGCTTTTCTTAGGTGAGCCCCTGATATTAGCCTGCTGCTCATGCTTCGTCCTTCTGGATTTATAGTCAGGAGGCAAAGCTAAAATAAGAATCATTTGTATGACACAGCGGTACAAATGCAGAGAGATGAATGCTCGGGAAGAGTGGCTTGAAGGGCCTCGGATGATTTTTTCCTTTGGTATCGTTGCTGCTTGCTGAAATCCCTGAATGTGATTATGGTGATAGGCTGGCGGGTGGTGGGGAGATCTTGACAGCTTCAGATAGATATCTGTGCTGGGTTGGGGGCACTGTTTGACGAAAAAGAAAAGAAAAAGAAAAGGTGCGACACAATTTGAGTTTGGTGCTCTTGGGATTTATTTGATTGCAAGATTTGCATCCACCCTTCAAAAGTGCCCCTCGCCTACCATGTTACGTCCATTATCTGGAGCAAATTGGAACAGTGTAGGGTTCTCTTCACCGGCTACACCTCCCTCTTAAAACTTAAGTAAGGACAGGAGAGCCTTTTCTGTGAAGGTGCACATTCTCTTGACAGCAACGTACGAAGTGCAGATTGGTGGGGTGAGAGGACACAGCAAGCAGGCCTCTCCCTCGCCTTCTTTCTGCCCCTTCTCTGTCACTCCATTTCCTCTCCCTTTGTATCATCTGCCCCATTTTGCCAATCTCAATCAATCTCTCTGGAGGACGTGCTGCTGTTAGGAAGGTTGCTTGTCCTTGATGGACTTCCTGACTGCTTCTGCCCCAATGATCAGTCTGCTCCAACCTGATCACCCTTTTTTCACCCTTGTGGGCTCCCCTTTTCAAGACAGGTCACTGTGTGTACATTTTTTAAAACAACACTAAGGGAATTGGCACAAATTGCACATTTTGCATAAATGTATGCCTTTTGTGCACATCACTGTTTTGTATGCTTTCCACAAATCAGTACCCAAAATTGTTGTCATATGATTTGCATGAATTGTGCTAATTCCATACAGTTTAGGTTGCCAATTTGTTCAAATTTACATACATTTCCTTGGCTTTTTCTTTCCTTTGGTAAATGTGCAAATCACAGCCCATCTTGAAGATGGAAACCAGCAACCTGGGGCAATTTTCAGTGTGGCAGCTCACTGTAACACGGGACTGGCACAACAGAATCTGCAGGAGGGGAGTGAATATGATAGCCGGACTCCTCGCATATCCCCATCTCTTTCTTCCTTTCTTCCAGCCTCTCAGAGAGGTAAAACCTTCCATCTCAGGCCCAAGGCTTAAATTATGCTCAGACGTCTGGGTTGCACATCCCCACCAGCCTGGGAACCAGCGTGATGTGATGACTTTAGATACTAATTTCTAGACAAAATGAAATTAAGATTAATTTGTCCTGATGAATTAATTAATTAATTGGGGCAACATGACATTAAGATTGGGAAATTTTTCCATGTTTGGAATGAACTGAATTTCAGACTGCAACTGTAAAGGCAGATCCACCCATTCCCTAGCCATGCTTTTCCCCTTTTAGAACTTGCTTAGCATTGCCCCTCCCCTAGATAGACTGCTTTGGGCTTTCATGCAGATGGGTGTGATTCAAGGTACATTCTGTGTGCTTGGTACAAAGCTGCCAGTTGTCCTGAGGCATGGTCTTCCAAGCAAACTCGCTGCTCCAGAGTTTCTTTTCGCAAGGCCTTATTATGACATTTCCCTATTGTCGCACTTCTCTGAATGTTGAGCCCTCTCGGTGTTCCTCCCCACCCTGCCTTGTACCCATTGCTCCTGCACGGTTCCAGAGGTGGGGCATTGTGTAACCTTGCCTGCCAGCACTCCTCCCATTTCTCTATCGATTGCATCTCCTGCCTGTGTTGTCTCCTAGCAACCAGCATAACTTCTTCAGACCTCTATAGCAGAAGGACTGCTCAGTTCCTGATGTGCACTCTCTCCAGTTCCCAAGCCCCCCAATCTCTTATTGGTAGACTGGGGCTCTCATCAGCCCCGGCTGTCAACTCCACCCCCTGCTGTGCTATTGCCCCGTTCCTACAGGTTGGCTGGCCACCAGCCCTCCCTTCCTCCCTCCCTGGGCTACTTTCTCCTTGTTCCCCAGACATTCTCTGGCTTTGATCTGATACTGTAGTTTGCTGACATTCCAGAACCTCTTCATCTTCTCTGTCTGAACTCAAATTCCCATCAAAGTTGTAAACTGGCTGTGTACATTCTGGCACCTTTTCCCTGTACACACACAACACCAATGGCCCCTGAGAGCCACTGGCTATACCGTGCCTAAGAGCGCTGTTTCCCCATTGTGTAACAGGAGAGCATGACTCACACCACTGCATTTGCAGCATCAGGCAACGCATGCTTAAAATTGGTTGTATCAAGTACTGCACAGAAAGCTCATCAGACCGTGTGTCAATAAACTGGCAGTACAGGTACACTAGAGCTCCGTATTGCAGACAAATCACTGCAGGATTATCAGCAATGAAGTCATCCAAATCAATGTTAGCCGTGTTGTTTTCTACTATAATAGTACATGACAGTCTGAAAGGTAATTGCTTGAGAATAAGTTTAGGGGGGATGTAGGCATGCAGTTCTACATACATAGGTCTTTTATACTTCTAACTGAAAGTAGATTCAATAATAATGCAACTATCAAAGCAAACATGCTTTATATCTAAGCACTAGGATAACAAAAGGTTGACCGTAATTTTGTGCTTGTTAGGTAAACAAAAAACTTGAATACTCCATTTTCTATTCTTCAGCAAATAGAAAGGGCCTTCTTCATGAATATTTGTACTAAAACTAAAATGAAGTATGATTCCCTCACTACAGGGTTTGTTTTGCCATGGAAACCAACACCTTTTCTCTTCCACTGCAGCAGGACCCTTCTAACCTTGATCCGTCATAACAGACCTCAACATGAATCTGTTATAACTGCATAGTACTACATGGTTGTTCTTTTAAAAAGCCACCTTTCTCTCACTAACTCTCTGAAAATGGGAAACTACTGGCAAAGCAACAGTTCACACAAGATAGTTGATGGCAAACTGGAGAAATATCATGTGTTCCCTAATAACTCTTATATCCAGGAAACCCTAATAGCTGGGCTACATTCCCAGGGCAATATATCCTGCTCAAAGTCAGAGGCTGGAATTTAGTGAATCAGCAGCAGCAGGACACTCCACTTGCCAGGATGATGCTAGAGAGGAGAGGAGAGGACCCGCTCTCAGCCCAAGGGACAATTCATTTTTGGAGAAGCTTTGGGAGGCTGCTTTCCAACAGTGGGCAGTGTCCAGAACTCAGAGCCACAAAAATGCCCGCATATTTTAGCTTTAAACTCTTGCAACCAGTCATTATGTCTTAAGAGAGGTGTTTTAACATTTTTAAAGTATGTGTAGAGTAAGAGGCTACTCTGCAAAAGCCAGGAATCTTCTGGCTGAGGACAACTGGCAGTCAAGGGAAAGGAGGCAGGTCCAAGAGAAGAGGCAAGGTCACCTAGTAGCTATACTATAGTCGAATGGTGGGAAGTCACCTGGAGAGTGCCTAATCCTGAAAAGCATTTGGACTTTGAGCAGGCGATTCAGGCCTTTGAGCAGCCTGCTCAAAGCCTGGGCCTGTCTGTGGCCTGCTGCATCAGCTCCACCTGCCTGAGGGGAAAGCTCATTTTGAGGCAGGGGGACACCATAGCAGGGAGAGGGGTCTTCTTTCAAGACCCAGCAGGCTATCCTCCTTTCCAGTAGTCAGCATTCCAAGCCCCATGCTCCCTAGCTGAAATGATACTGCCAACATTACCCTATAGGCAGCAACATTTACTGGGGTTGATCATTTACTGTTTTGAGGTTAAGCAGGTTAGTGCTTTGGCAAACCCTGTCCTCTGTTTTTAGAACTTTTCTCTCTCCTTGTGAACAGGCTCTGTTTCTTCTGCCTCTTTCACAGGAAGTGGGGAATGCCTAAATTCCTACTGAAGGAGGGGAATTGGTTTCCACTTACCCTTTTTCAGTGCAGAAGGTGGCTGAGGGAGTCTCCTTTTAATTTTTGGTTTAATTTTAAAGTTGCCCTGTGTGCTGTCACAGTGCCACAGGCCTTTTTTGCATAAGGGTGCAGCGACACTGCTTTAAGCCAAATTCAGCATCGTTTCAATCATGCATAGCTCTGGCTTAGCTCTGTTTCAGTGTATGCAGCCCCATTTGGATAAAGACATGGCAATTGGAGAGAGAGAATTTAAGCTTTCACTTCCCCCTTTGCATCTTGAAATTCCACACACCATCACACCTGGGGTGGGGCAGGGGAAAAAGAAAAAAACTCTCCATGGGTTCCAATGGATTCTTGCTTAGGTTTACTTTTGCACTTGCTTGAATGAAAGGGATTGTTCTGCTGAGCAGTTTCCCTTACATGAATGCAAGTAATCAGGGGAATGAAACTGCTGCATCTAGTAGATTTCTGGAATCCAATAAAACTAAAAGCAAGCCAAATCATGTGCAAGTTACGCAATATTTCATAGAATGCAGACTAATTATTTTTTATTTAGCATGTTTTATTACACGATATTAGTCTCTGCTGTTTCGTATTGCCTAGTCAGCTATGAGAGTGTGTGAGTGTGAACAGTTCTACTCTCAAAGATAGATGCCTGATTGAACATGTTAAAGTATTATTTTTCATTCCCAGAACTCATATTGGATGAAGTCATTTATTGACCAATGTGATTAACCATGCCAATTAGATTCACCTCTTTAGAACTTGTTAAATAATTATTTACTGTCTCCTCTTTCTGAGTAATCAATTATGTTGATAATTCCCCAAATGAAAAGTGAATATGATCATGATAACTGCTTGCTGTTCCACTCAACATAAGACATTTTGATTCTTTACAGTCCATTGAATCCAAACCTTGAGAAAATGAGAGCTGGTGATGCATATTGTGCAAAATACATCTAGAAGCAGAAAGGCCTCAAGAGCTGGGAAACAGAAGGAAGCATTTGGGGAAATGTTTAGATCAGACAGAAGAAAGATGTTCTGCGTATGATCAAAAAAGTGTTGTCCATGCCTCGGATTTCTGCCTTGAAATGATCTTCTTCTCAGGCAGATCTGGCAGTTTGATTAAAAGGATGAAGGTAAAGCAATTACAGCTGTGCATCACCAATAATGTGTTTAACAAATGAGCTCGCCTTTTAAGCTCTGATTTGAGATGACTGTAAAGCAGAAACGTTACTTCTTTTCAGTGAAAATTCATGCCATATTGTTTGCAAAAGCCTTCCTTTTCCAGTACAGTGTGCTGGAAATCCATCTTACAGGTGAAAATAAGTGCTCTAGCAGGTTGCCATACGTGGGATGTATACAGTTTCTCTCCAAACAGACACATTTCCTTTTGTGGGCATCATGAGAGAGGTGAGAAACAGAACGTGGCAAGTGAGCAGCTGATTGGCCAGCTGCCCTTTCCTCCCAGTTACGCTGCCATTGTTCTCTTCAAGCTGGAGAAGCAGGTGGAACAGAGGTCACAGCAGTGCCAGGCTGCAAGGGAGTCTGAATGAGAAACTGAGCCGTCCGGGGCAATTTTTGTCAACTGTGAGCCATGTGTGACCTTCTCACCTGGCTGATGACCTATAGATAAAATATAAGAGGCAAGTGGAAATGGGATCCAGGGATACAGCCCAACACAAGCGGCCCAGGCTTTCTTTCAGGGCCTTTCCTAATCTGTTTTATTTGCTTCTGGATATTATCAGTGTAGCAAATTTGCTATCCAAATAAATTACTCTGAGTGGTGCAACTGGATGATTGACAAGCTCCAAAAGCAATGAAAGTTGCTTTGCAAGTTATCTATAAACTTTCACCTGGGATAATAAACACTCCTAACATGGGGGCAATGTTGGATTGCTGTCACAACACAGTGAAAGAGACTGATACCTACAGCAGTACTCTATCCATTTCAGGCGGTTTTGCACATTCTGTAAGTCACATTGGCAAACGAGTGGCACAAATTATTCAGCTAGACACTGCTGCCAATAGGGATGCACTTGCCAGATGCCCTGGCCAAGAGACGAGCCAAACTGAAATCAAGTCCACACATGCTCAGTAACATGGATTCTTTTGCAATGTATGCAAAGTCCATCATTTGTTGTCCAAAGTGCACAAAGTCCACTAGTCAGGTGTGCAGAAAGAGAATTCTGCTTGAGCTCATTTCCTACTGGATGTCCCTGCAAACACTCAGTTTGAGGTGGACTTGGGGAAGGAAAAAAGGGCAGGCTGGAGTCCAGTGAGTCAAGCTAAGGAAATTCAATGGGTTCCCATTCGCACACCAGATTCTTCACATATCCCTAACTACCAGCATCCAAGGCATATTGGATCATCACAAAGGCAGATCAGGAGTAATGGTGCAGTGGCTGGGCAGATACTTTGCCTATCATAGATCCCAGATTTGATCCTTAGCATCACCTTAAAAAAAACAAAAAGAGAGAGCAAATGATCAATGGCCCTCAAGGGCTGCTACCAATCAGAGGTGATAAATCTGGGTTCATTAACTCTAGAGCAGGGCTGCTAAGCCCCTTCCTCCCCAAGGGCGAAGCTGCTTTTCAGAGAAGGGGGTGGGGCACAAGGTCAAAAGAGTGGGAGCAAATACCAAAAATGCCAGCATAATTTAGCTTAATGGACTTACTGTCAGTATCTGAGCTCCGGAAAAGGCCTTTAACCTTATAAAATGTGGAAAAATCCAGAAGCAAAGGGCACCCTCAGGTTCAAGACCAGTGGTGGTTCTAAAGTCAGTGAAGCAGTGTATCCACTCCAGGGTATAGACTGACCTTCTGAGGCATTATCCATGGAGCCAGGGTTCAGCACCTTGGAGAGGACCTTTAAAGTTCAGACTGAAACCCAGAGTAGATACAGCACCCCACTGACATTGATGTCACAGGCTTCCACTTTTCAAGAGAACTGGCCTATTTTCAGATGTGGTTGCTGTCCTAAGGAATTTACTACATGGTTGGTTTTTTTTAAAGTTCACAGAGTTATGAGTTTGGACATGCAAGTGTCTGACAAAATGTGAAATAAGAACATGGGAGGACCAGCTGATGTAATAAGGCAAACCACTTGCATGCCTATAGATACTCATCCAATTATTTCAATGAGATTCCTAACTCCAGAGTCAGCCCTGGGCTCCAAGGAGAAACCTGCAAAAAGTTACAGGCTCTTGTGACTGCTGATTTCAACGACCGTTTTAAACACATGCAGCTGAGCTGTGCTCCAGCCAACGTGGGTCAGTTCTGAAACCAGGCATAAGCTTTTTGCATCACAATCAAATCTCCTCCAGTTTTTATTTGGCAATTGTGAAGGCTACATGCCCTGAGCAGGCAGAAGGTTCCTGGCTCTGCTGTGAAGGGCTGTAACAATGAAGAAGTAATCAAATTGGGCCCACAGTGTCTTGGCTCACTCAACTGTGAAGGATTAAATATGTCTCCGAGGGAACATTCATGTCATAAAGTATACAATGTGAGATTCAGGTGACATTTGACTGGATGCTGTGAGAATTATGTGTCTGTAAATTGTTGCCTGCTCCAAAGGGGGGCACGGGACACCCAAGTATTTTGCAGCAACTGACCCCAAACTGAAAATAAAAAAGAGCTGGCCTGCCATGCTGCGTGAAGGGTTCGGCTTATCGTTTATATAGGGTTTCTGGATAACAGATCACAGCGCCGTGTCTGTGTTAGCTTCACTCAGCCCTACCTGGTTTTCCGTGAACGCCTGGCATGTATCCATCTTGAACACTGTTTCCCCTCCCTGCTAGACAGCAAGAGGCCACATTATTCCTGTGTCAAGTAGCATCTTGCCTCTGGCAACATGACCTAGTTACTTCCTCCTCGGTGCAAGAGACTCAGTGGTCTTTTGGGGTGCAGCCCTACAGTTGAGCATCACTGGAGTAGGTCCCCCAGTGAATTCCAGGGGGCAATGTGCCCACCAACTCTTGGAAGTTGTCTGTCTCCCATAGGATCCTCATTCTGCAGTTTGTCCATGGAGAAGGCTGAGATGACCCAGGCCTTTCAGGATACCTATCTGAAAATGAATGAAGTAAGATTTGAATTTATTTCCAAGGAAAGGCTTATTACTGCAGCCTGATATGCTTTAAATCCATTTTGTTTAACTTGTGAATTATAGCCAAGGTTAAGGTCCGCATTTATTAGCCTACCCCTTCTTCCTTGCTGACAGGTAACTCTGGCCAAGATCCAACATGCCAGGTGTCACCTTCCACTTCCATGCAAGCCCCTTTCAAACTCTTTCCTCTTGTGTCCTTCTCCCACATTTCCTGAAATGCAATGTGCATTGTTGACAATAATTCTTTGGATTTCAGAGGAGGCTTATTCTTTATCATCTGCAAGCACTGGGTGATTGGCTTGACAAGCTGTGGATGTGTGCTTAGATCAGGGACAAGGGATTCACTCAGCCGTCACAGATTCCAAGTGGAAAAAGAGAAAAGCTCCTCCTGAGAGATTAGCCAGGTGCTACGCCTCTTATCACGCACCCAGGGAGTTATTCGGGGAATTACGGTTTGTCCTGCACATCCCTGGGTTGCCAGGACGGCACGAATTGCAAGGACAAAGTGGTCAGAGATAGTAGGTGGCTCAGACAATGACATTATGAGCTTACCTCTTGCTCCGTTAGGCAGAATGAGCATCATACAACGTAGAATGGTGAAAAAGGGATGTGATGCAAAAGTTGGGCCAATAAAAGGAAAGCAGGAGAATATGGGGAGAGGTGGCTCTGGAAGGAGAGGGAGTACCCAGGAAAACGGATAAGGAAGAATGAAAGCAGGGGTGGGCAATGAAAAGGCAAGAAAGTGAGGAAGAAACTTGGGAAGGCAAGGGCAATGCCCGAAGGGCACAAAGAGTTAAGTCGCTGTCCATTCAGGACCACTCTTGCTGGACAGCCTGCTCCTCGGGGCAAAGAGCGGTCTCCCTGCCTCTGGTTATTAACTCTAATTTTGCAGAACTGACTGCACAGCTCAGTGGTTCAACCAGTGGGAGTTGGAAAGGGTGCCGGCTAAGAGAGGCTTTCCCACCGAAGCCAAAGCAATGAGTGGAATTGTCTGAGAAGGAGCTGGCAGCACTAGGCTTTCTTCAGGTCCCTTCTTCAGATATTGCCCCGGGTGAGGACTGCTTCCCACAGAGAAGATCCACTTCTTGAATGCCAGTAATGTCTCTTACTGTTTATGGAGCGCTAATCCCTTTTGTGTTACAGTCTGAATGGACTGCCAGTGAGCATAACTAAAACAGCCCACCTCAATAAAATCTGTCTTAAAACACTGTGGTAAATCTGATGGAAATAATGGGTCAGAGGGGGCTGATGTTCCTCAGGTTCCAAGCTTCTCTCAAAAGGAAGTGAGCTGTCACAAAGATGCTTATGAAGTTGGCGTCACTTTCCTCTACATCAGGGAAGTGCTCCTACAGTTAGGTGCTGGAAGAGAGATTAAGTCTGAAGCCCCATTTTGAGTCAAACTGCATGGATAAGTAGCTAGAGCTGATGTTGGCCATATTTTTCTGTTCTGAAGACTGATATTTTTACCAGATGAGCAGAGTGATACTGTGAGAATTAGAAGCATATCAAACATGGCTACTAAAGTTCTGCCAGTGATACCTACTAGGTATGAAAATGTAACTTCTCAGTGATGCTGGTTGAGAAGAACTGAGACTTAAACTTTAATCTTATTAACAAATATGCTAGCCACATTTTCCTACTTTGTTCTAATCATCCTAACTGAATTGTGTAAGGTGATGTGCCTTGCTTGTTTCATCATGATAAAGTTTTATTCTCTCTAATACAGCTTGAGCAATGAATTCCTATTTTATTGTACCATTTTGTACTATCTTACTTGAGGAATACTTCTGGAATCATTACCCATAAATTGATTCTTGAAGGTACATACAGGTGGGATTTATAAATCTGTTGCTGAGTGCAATCTATCCATATGGCTGTAGTTTTCTTTCTTGACCAGATGACAGACTAGTCAGATGGTGAGGGAATAAGCAAGCCATTTTACCACTAGAGCTGCATCCCATTACAAGCTAACATGAGTTCCCAAAAAGGAAGCAGACAGTTCCCCGTGCCCCATGCACCCTTGCCTCCAATAGCTCTAAACACTGGCCAGTTATGAAATGCTGCTTTTTCCAGCTCTCTGTGACCAGGGTGAACTGTGCTTCCTTCATTTGCTGAGAGATCTGATAGTTTATTTCCTGCTTCAACCAAAGGGAGAGAAAAGAATCCACCGCATATATAAGTGAAAATCTAAAATTTATACCACCGCTGCACACAACAGTTGTTTGTCAGGACAGGCTGAAATATTGTTGTTGCCATAATTTTAGGACATGGAGCGCTCTGGGGAAACAGTAAGCTGTCAGAGGAATATTATTTTTAGTAGTGATAAAGGCCAAACTTGATGAGCATTATATAGAACATATGTTACTTCCTATTCTTACCAGTTATTCAAAGCTCCACTCCTATAAAATATGTGCATGTTAGAAGCATAGCAAACTGCTTTGCACCAGATCTTAGTATTTGTCCAGGTGCTTCAGTATTGTCTAGTCTGACTGGCAGATGCTCTCAAGGATTTTCATATGGCCAAGATGACAGATCTCATTGTTCAACTGGAGATTCCAGGTACTGAAGATGGAAGCATCCGGTTGCCAAGTACGCATTCTTCCATTGAGATATCTTCTGGACGTTGCAGTTTTCCTTCAGGTTTAAACTGATTATAAAATCTTGTGCCTTCCATTCATTTTCATTGGCCTCAGACTTCCCTGACTGATGCTACAGGTGATAAGCAAGATTTCATTGCCAAGAACACTAATAAATAATGATTATGGAAGTTTATCATTTTGATGATCATATCAACAGACATTAACTACCAGTTGCTCTAGAGCCTGGCTCTGGTTCCTCCCCCTCCCAATTATTTCAGGTGTTAAAAATTTGCTGACAGCATACATTTAAAGAGGAAGCAATTAGCAGTGTTCAATCCGCACCTGCTCAATAACTCACAAACTGGTCCTGGCACCCAGGAGTCTGACATTCTGTTTTTGTCACAATCTGGAGAATATTCAAACAGCTGTTGGATGCTTACTGTTCTTTCAGGCTGGTTGAATACACACACAGAAATCATTTATGCAAAGCCAGTCCTGTTTCCTACAATGCAACTTTACATGGCACACAGCAAAGATTTACTTTAAGTCTGGAGGGCAGGCAACATGATACCAACAAGAAAATGCTTCTTTCTTCTGAGACCATGGATGATAAATGCCCGTCTCCTGCAAATATGCACAGTGAGAAAGAACTTCAGAAGGCCATGTGGCTTCCAGCTCGCCTCCAGCTCCCATCACTGCCCTGAAACATTTTTGCTCTCAGGAACCTTGCAGAGTTACACTATGGGTAAAGGCAGCTGGAGATAGCTTAGTAACAACCTTCAAAGCTTCTGCAGTGGTGCGGGGCCCTTGGTATGATCCATTCTGACAATGGATTGGTCCTGCCACTTTGCCTTTCACACATTTCATTGTGTTACAAGCTGGAATTGAGATGGATTTAATTGGACTCTTACCACTCGATGTACACAGTGGACTCAGTTCCGTGAAGATGCATAATATTTGTACCTTGGCACATAAGCATCCAAGCCAAGCTGGCACTTGTTGTCACATAAGTTTTCCTGCTTTAGCATTTCAGGTTTGGTCCCATCTCCGTTCTCCTTGGCATGCCTCAGTCCTCCTCATTTTATCCATCTGCTTCTCTGCCCTGTTGCCCAGTGTCAGTGAAGCCCCTTCTCAGATCTTTTCACCCATCCAGCTCAACTGCTGGTGCCACTTTATGGTCCTTGCCTACAAAGTTCTCCCTAACAGCACCCCCATCCTAACTTCGGCCTTTATTCTTATGACCAATGGCCTCGGCCTCTCCAATGCTGCTATCCTCAGCCATATAGGTTTCTTCGCTCTTTTCCCTCCTAGAACTTGAGGTGTGGCAATAGCTGCCTCTCTGAGCATAAATGTGGGTCACCCTCCTTTCTCTTCAAATACCTGCTTCAGACCCTACTTCTGAGAGTTCATCGGCCTATCCCCATAAATATAAAAAATAACCAAGTTATAACTCTACGTGTTTACTTCCCTTTCTTCCTAGCTCTCTTTCCCCACTCAACTTGCTGTCATCACCATGGACTTTCTTTGACTGCAAGCTCTGTAGGGGCAAGAGCCTGTTTTTAATGAAGCTCTTTAAAGTAGCACACACATTACACTACATACATTTTAATATTGTCAACAAGAGCTGTTTCTGTGCTTTGACCCAAAGGAATGAACTTAACACGATGCTCCAGAGCAAAGAGAGAAGAAAGGCAAAGAGAAGGATGGGAAAGGAAAGCACAAAGGGCTGTGGTGGGAGGGCAAGCCCATAACAACTTATGGAGGTGGCATTTCAAAACCTACAGCATCTTCCTTATCAAGAGAAAACAACAAAAACCTGAGTCAACAGGGCAGCAAACTTCTCTCACTGTAGAATCACAGAATGCACAGATAAGTTGACCAGAAAAATAAGCTGGCATCAGCAGAAAGGGGCTGTGTGGAAAATTAAGGACTACATTGGCAACTGAGCAGAATAGTAGAATGCCAAATAGGTTTCAGAGGACACATGAGCACAGTGTGGACATCCTAGACATGGCTAGATCTACATCAAAAGAGCTAATATGCACAAAACAGCATCCATGCGGAAGCTCTTTTGAGATTCTCCCCTGCTCCTCTCTCTCTGTGTGTCAAAACATTTGTGCACAGTGCTCGTCTGCACGTGAAGAAGCCTCCTGGCACCACAGAGCTCCAAGCCTTCTGTGGCAAGGTACTGGAGGAGTGACACAGAGCTCCTCTCTCTGTGCAGGCCCCTGAAGAGGAAACTGCGAAGCCGTGGGGAGAAATGTCAGATGGCCTTCACAACAGCCAGACATTTGCAGGCATTGCCTCTGAGGGGCTGGTGCAGCCGCATCTTGCAGGATTGAGCCATTGGCCATCGGAAGAGGAATGAAATCCTGCCAAACAGCTTTCCCATGCACAGCCGATCCAACATTTCATAGGGTCAAGTGCACCTTTCCTCATCCTTGTCAGCAGATTACTGTTGCCCTTAGCCTGACCGATCTTGCATGCTGTATGCTTTCTTGAGAGCTGCATACGCTCATTAGCACAGAATTGATTCCTCGCCCTGGCCTCTGCTACTCAATCACTTGTCTTAGTTATCTCAGAAGAACAGACAATCATTGTCGCTGGAGGGGTCATCCTTTACTCCTTTGTGCTTTTAAGAGGCTTCACATATTGTGGGAGAGCAGGAGGCCATTGTGTGAGCCTTGCAACAAAACCCCAGATCATCCTGGCAGGTCAAAAAATGAGGCTCCCTCTCATTGTTTTAAGTTCATGTGAAAGGGAAGGCTTTGTGGATATATGGAGTTTAAAAAAAGAAGAGAAACTGTTTTAGAGGCTTATCAGTATAGCTTGTTGTGATTGTTAAACTGAACCAGGTGGACTTGTATTCCCTTCATCTGTGCATTAACAGCCTTCCATTCCTTGATTTACCTATGTCATCCTCTCTAACTCTGGGAAAAAAATCCGAAGCTAATGAAAGGCTCACTAGCAGAGGGCAAATGTTTTGGGTACAGAAGATCCCAGTTTAATCCCTAATATATCCATGTAGGGCTGGGAACTGTGGAGTGTCACTGCCAGTCTTGGTAGAAATCCTGAACTAGATAGGCCCGACGCTGCATCAGCAGCTTCCGGGGGTGATCTTCTTCTGCATGTTCAGTGAAATGAATGGCAGTCCACTTGGGCAAGTCCAGCTCCTATTCTGTCCACTGAATGTGTATGGGAGCCCCTTATGGAGGACAAGGCCATGGTTGCTCCCATTCCTCCCCACTGCTCCCGTTCAAATGTACCAGCCATGATTTCCAGGTTCCTATCTCTATATCCCAGAGATGCAAAACCTCTTTAAGCATGAGGGCCATTGCAAAGCTGTCGGAAGCCACATGTCAGTGGTTGCAGGGGCCGAAGACAAAGGAGGCAGGGCCAAAATATCAGCATATTTTGGTTCATCACCTATGATTTGTAGTTGCAGCCTCCCTCCTTTTTCTTCCAGGAACTAGTTTTGCAGTATGTCTCCACAAACAAGCCAAGAGAAAAGATGGCTCATCCACTGTATATCAGATTTCTCTCCTAATCATCTAAGCTACATTTGCTTTTATTATTTTTGACTTGAGCTAATGGGATGAAAATAGCTTCAGAATATTTAATTTCTTTTCCAATTTTACATAGTTTTAAATCTTTTATTTGACAATGATGGGCTTGAACACTCTTGGAAGTATATTTCATTCTCTTAATTTTGCATCTGGTGCCACTAACTGAAACACAGCACATGATGATGAGCATGTTTGTTTATTTATTTATTTAAAGTATGTCTATACCATTCAAATTAGTACAATGCTCTCATTTCATTTGTTCTTGGGGCGAAAATCAAATGGAAAGGAGTCTTCATCATCCTTGATGGGTTGCCTGGAGGTTCATGGGAATGTATTATTTGGGATGGTCTTATCTGGATAAACTGCCCAGCTGACCCAAGTTCCTCCTGCTCTGGAGGGAGTTGCACACTCCCCTGAAAGGTTCCGGTTCATATCTCAGGGTGCTTTCGGACCCAGGATTGTCCAGCAGGTCTGGGGAAATCACTGGCACGCAGTGCCTTTTGTGAGCTTAACCTGATATACCAGTCCCAGCTGTCATGAGTCTAAGCTTCAGCAGCACTGATCTGACCATAACAAAGGGACTGAATCGAAGTCGCATCTCTACCCCACTTTCAGATCACTATCCGCAGAGTGATCTGAACATACCCACAGAATATCTCAGCCTCCCCCAACCTGGTTCCCAATTCCCACTAAGCCAAGGGAGCATGGCTAGTGGGCAGGAATGATAGGAGTAGTAGTTCAAAACAACTGGCGGCTGGGAGGCTTGTATACCTTCACACTTGCATTTACTATTAAAGACCCTAGAAGGGTCCAGTAACCTATAGAGCAAAATCCTACACATATCTATTCAAAACTCATCCCTTTTGAGTTCAATGGGACATAATCTCTGGTAAGTGTGCATAGTATTGCAAGCTTATTCAGCCTGACTGAATTGTGTTACAGTTCTTAATCCAGATCTTAAGCTTGTCCTAAGTATCTGTGTTTTCTCATCTATGGGATGTATGCATGGAACACACACATACTCTTTAGACCTGCTAAATGCACTAGATCAGGTAACTGACATACATTGAATACTATCTATACAGGTATTCCAATAATGTTTTGTTGTAAGTATCTTCACCAAGGCTTGCAAGCTGAGGAATACATGATTAATTGCCAAGTCATAGATGGACTATAACTGGTTAGCGTGAGGACAGCCAATAAAAAGCAGGACTCCTACACCTTTAATAGGAATACCAAAAAGGCAACCTATAAAGCAAGGGAGAGGAAAGTCACAATTACTGGAAGTCTCTCCTTTGACAACTAGCCCTATGCTCCTTCTTACTGCAGCAGTTACTAATATGGAACAGATGAACTACCTGAAAACTCACGTAGGCTTCTGCCAGGTATGGGGATAGGTACGCTGACCGAATGGAATTTGATTTGGGGTCCCCGTTCCACACAGGAAGACAGACCATTCCAGTGAATGGGAACTGTAGCACAATTCAGTCAATCCATCAGCCCCTGCCTCTGGTCTCAACAATGTGCGGACATTCATTTACTCAAGAGCAGAAGAGAGAAGGCTACTTTACCAACCTGGTGCCTCCCAGATATTTTGGACTTCAACTCCCATTATCCCCACTCACCACAACCAATGGTCAACAATGCTGTATGCTTTAATTGAAAGTATCTTGAAGGTACCAGGTCTGGGAAGGCTGCTTTAAATCTTTATCTCCCCATGAAAAATTCTCCTCTCTTTTCTTACTCTCATATTGGAAGGCCAATGTGGCTTAGAGGGTTTGCAGCTATGGAGAAGGGTTAACTTTTTCTTTAGAAGAGGGAACATGCTGTAGGACTTTTACAAGTACTTGTATTAAACTTTGAAGTGCTGAAGTCTTCAATGAACCAAGTCCTTTTTTACTTTCACTTTAAAACTTCAATGTTTCCTGTTGAAAAAGGGCTTTTGTGCCAAACCCATTTTCCAACACAGATGTAATATTTCATTGCATGATGATCCTAGATGATTAGTCAAAAGGCTTTCATGATGAATAGCACCGAGATTGCAAATGTCATCATTTATTCTCCTCCGGCTCAAAGACTTTGAAGTTCTCTGGAGCTTCCTGCATGAAATATGGTTTCGGTAAGAAATATCTCTCCAGGAACAATGCAAAAAGGGACCTGTGGTCACTGACTTAACTTTCATTCCAAGCCCTGTCTTGCATGGAGATACTATATTACATTGCCTTTGACATCAAGGCTGGCCCTGCCCTTAGGCAAAGCAAGGTGACCCCTGCAAGTGGCCAATGCTGATGAGCAAGAAACAGACAGGGCTGTCTGTCATTATAGGTAAAACTGAGGGCCAGTGTGGGCCAGGTTAGAATGTTGGACTGGGTCTCAGGAGATCCAGGTTCTAGTCTCCAATCTGCTATGAAGCTCACCAGGTAACTTTGGGCCAGATTCTCAGCCTAACCTACTTCACAGGGATGTTATGAAGATAAAATGAAGAGGAGGGGGCCTTGTAGACCACCTTGAATCCCTTACAAGAGGAAGAAGGTGGAATACAACTGGATGTAACAACAATAATAATACCAGAAACCTGTAACTGCTATTTATTTATTGGTTAAATATACTTGCAAACAAAAACACCCATTATACAGAAAGCACGTACGCCATCAGTGGGGATTTCTTCTCAATCCAAATTCCATTGTCATAGATGGAAGACAGCCATAGCAGGAAAGCAAATTTCTCCTCCATGGCTGTTGCAATTTCAATAATTATCACCTTGCTCAATTGATGCAATTTGCAATTTTTTAAAATCTAGAGGTTAAAAACTTTTAATTTTTTAAAACCTTTTAAAAACCTTTAAAAAAACCCCATTTAAAAAAAAACCTTTTAAAAACATTTTTATTTGCCCACCATTTAAAGATTTAGGAATGTTTAATCTGGTTTTAACTATCGACAGTTGCATTTCGATTTTGTTTTTGATCTTGATTTGTTTTGATTTGTTTTCATTGGTGATATGTTACTGTTGGTTTTATGTATGTTCTTAAGAATTGTTCATTTTTGATTTTGATTATGGATTGTTAGTTTTGATTTCTGTAAGCCATCCTGAGGCACTTTGCATATAGAACGGGGTATAAATATTTTAAATAAATAAATAAATAAATAAATTTAAGAAAAAGCCAATGAGAATAAGTGGAACTTCAGAGCTTTCCTAAAGGCCTGAAAAGAACCCTGAAGGAAGCTATCCCAGAGTCATATGGGTGCTGCTGAAATTGACTTTTCCTTGTACTTTCCATGCTTGGTGGCAACTTAAGTGAGAAACACCTCAGTTGATGACCTCAGACAGGATGCACCAGGTGGTGATTCTTCAGGTAAGTTAGGCCATTTCAGTCCTTCATAGTAAAGCCAGTACTTTAAATTCTACCTGTACATAAATGAAAATTGTTAGAAAAATGAAGCAGATGGGGTTCTTATGACAGAAAAAGAGGGAAGAGTAAGAGTTTGTCAGAGCTTGTTAATTCTTTCAAAATTTGCAGAAGAATGCATGTTTACTTAGGGGGACTGGCAGGCACCCAAATGAAATAGATTGCATTCTGGTGCACACAATAATAAACTTGAGCATTTTAGCACATTTTAAAAGATATGTATTATCAATTAGGATGGAATATAGTAAACGTTTCACAGCTTGTTTTATAATATACACTTCTGTTTCCCATTATAAAAGTGAAAACCAGAAAAATGCATAACCATCTCCATAAAAGAGAGAGCACAACATAGAAAATAGAATTTGACATAATTTCAAACTTATGCAAAGGATGGTAGCAGATCACAGCTCATCTCTAGCTTGTTTACAAAATAAATAATGAATTGACATGTCATATAAAAGGCCTCTGGTTTCATCTATTCTTTCTGTCATTTGTGCTGATGTGCAAGCTTTTCCACTGTCATTATATGCCAGATCTTTTGCAACCAAAAGTCCAACAGTAATGAAGCCTTAATCTTGCAAAATCTTGTTAGAATTAATTTCACTGCCACCAATAAGAATTTCACTGCCACCAATAAGATTCTTTATGGTGTATCACCCAAACTTTACCCTCAAAGATGCAATTTTAGGAACAAATGGGACCTGCTAAAATGTTGGCTTTGATATCTCTATGAAGATCTTGTCCAATATTGTTTGTTTGTTTTATATCCCACTTTTTTCTTTCTTTAAAGAACTCAACATGGCTTACATCAGTCTCCTCCTTCTGCACTCCATCTTATCCCCACAACAACAAACCTGTGAGGTAGGTTGGGCTGAGAATCTGTGATTGGCCCAAAGTCACCCAGTTGGCTCCATGGCTGAGTGGGGACTAGAACCCAAATCGCCTGAGTCCCTGTGCTCTCAACCACTACAAACTCTCTCAAGCACATACATCATATATGGTAGTAATAAAAGCATACTTGCTTGAGATGGTGTGTAGGGAATTAGTTCTAACTATAGATTTAACTGTATTAACAAAATAATAGAGAGTTTTAGATGCACTAATAAAATATTTCTCTTTTTGCATTTTATGAAGCAATATTATTTTATTTTTATTAAAAGCCACTCCATTCTATCAAAAGCTTTGCAAGCATGGTAGGTTAGGATCACCAATGGTATTTTAGCTATATTTCTTATATGTATGTAAAGAAGCCTCTGTACTATTAACTGTTAACTGTCTTTTCAGCAAAATACCAGCCTGGCCAGGTTGTACATGTGAGCACCCAGAAGTATTCAACCTGTTTGTTGGTGTATCTGTGATCATTTTCATACCCCAATTTAGTAGGGTAATTGGCCTATATGACCAGGGTAGCTTAGAATATTTATCCTATTTAGAAATTGCTAAGATCTGGGGTGCCTTTCATATAGTTATATATTAGAGTTCACTAATACTCCATTACATTTTTTTGCCAATTGGGAAGCAGGTAGTTTGTTTGTAAAAATTTGATAGGAGCCCCTCAGGATAAGGAGACTTGCTTGATTTGAGCTTTGAAGTGGACTGACAAATTTCTTCCAAAGAAATTATTTTCTTTAAATCTGTTTTGGTTTCTTTGGATATAGATTTGTTATTGGTTTTAGGTCAATATGTATCAATTTCTATCTCTTCTGTTTGCTCAAAGATGTACAGATCTTCAAAAAATTTGATAAAGGTAGTACAGACAGATTCACTTGCATATATTGCTTCCCCATCACAGTTTGCAGTATATCATGTCTTTTTAGTGCATTAGTTACTAATTCAGAGCTTTTCTTGCCAAACTCATATTTTTATGAGTGTCTAACATTTCCAGTTCCATTTTTTAACTTTTTCAGATCCTTATATATTTTATTGTTTCACTTTTTTGTAAGCTATCAGGACTCTTTTAGTCTCCAGTTGCTGTTACTTGGCAGTTGTTATTTTTCTGAAGATAGCTATTTGACTTACATAGGCCCATGAATAACAGTCTTCATGGCATCCCAAGACATGACCTACATTATGCAATCATGCCCTCTTGTTTAGCTGTCTGAAAATAATTTTGTGCAGCATCGCCAATATTTCCTGCCAATTACTGCTTCATTAAAAAGTCAGGGACTAAACACCATGAAAGGATGTGGGCTGCTGGCCAAGTTTATTCAACAATGTTAAAACATGGCAACTATCTGATACCATAACAGGTTCTACAGAGAAACCTACCAATGAGGCCCCTGAGGCCCCAAGAGGAGGATATTATCTATGTAGGATGACAGAATAAAAAAGGAATAATCATTAACTTTAGGGCTTGTGCTCCCTCCACAGAACAAGGTGGGCACATTCCCCCAAAAGTTCATCTAAAAATTACTTTGCTGTTATGAAAGCTGTTTTTAAATGTGCTATTTCCTCTCCTGTCCAGATCACTATTTTTAGGCCATTGAAGTCTCCACCTGCTGCTACTTTCCTTAAAATTATTCAAGCTTTTAAAGGAATCCTCTAAACATGTACTTTGGCCCATGTTTGGAGGATGCATCGCACCAATCGTTAGTTTTTCACTTCCATATGGGCTGTTAAGAGACCATAAATTGTCCTTTGTGGGTCATTGAACTCTAAGACAATTGAAGTCATGGAAGTTGATTATTATTCTGAAGCCCCTCCCTTAGAGAACCCCAAGGCAAAATACTGGATACTAAACCATCAGTGGGGTAGTTATCTACTGTCCTTCCATTGTGGTGCATTTCCCATAGCACAGTTATTTCTGATTTAACATTTTGAATGTGATTTGCTATCCTTCTCCTCTTGACATAGTCGGTAAGACATTTAACATTAAGGGTTTGGACCTTAACATGTCCCATTTGTAGAAGGAATCTGTATATTTAGGGTACTTACCACCAGAGCCATTAGTCCATTCTAGTCCCTATTTCTCAGTTAATAAGAACTGGGAAATCAGCTTTCAGATACACAGACCAGTTTCCCTTTAGAATCGTTAATGGGTAGGTGCTGTGTTCAGTTTCCTTGCTCTGTTAGGATCTGTTGTCCAAGCTCACTGGGCCCCAGGAACCATCTTGGTTTTTAATTAACTTCCCATTTGAGAGGGACTTCAGTGTTCAATGCTGGGTAAATAAATTCAACAGATGAAGTATAATTTATTGTGCATAGATTCCCATCAAGAGTCTCCCAATGCCTGTGAGGAATTTCCTTCTTCTCCTGTCAATCTTGGGGTTAACCATCACTATTTTCAGAGAGATCCAGGTTTTAATTTTTTTGGCTCTTGTAATTTATTCCCTAATTACCCTTACCATGTAGAAATCTCTTCTTGCTACTTTAATGTTAACTCTCTAGAGATTTTTAAAAGGTTATCCTTGAACAGAATTACCTACTTCACCCACCTCTCTCCAAATTTTGCCCTGCTGCAAAGGATCTTGTGCTCTAATACATTTCTAAAAATTCTAATTTCACCTGAAATTATCTTTTCTCTTTGATATGAGTGCTCTTGTCTTTTTATACAGTCTAGATGGTATTACACCAACTGGGGAAAGGTATTTATTTTACATATAAGGGCAGGAAGTTTGCACATACTGAAAGATAGCAAAAGAGAAAAAAATCCCCCCTTCTGAATCTGTTGCAGTTTCTCAGCAAAGGTTAAATCAACCCACCTATCTGTCATACACAGTATTACCCCTAAATGTCCCCTTGTATAGCACTTTGGGGCCCAGAACAGCAGTTCATCAAAGGAAAAACGGCTATTGCTATTTAATTCCTTTTTAAAAACTAAACTTCTAGGTTTAGCTAATTCATTTAAGACACAAGCTGTCTAGACAGCCATAAGAAAGGTTAATGTTCCACCTCCAACTGGGAAACAAAATTCCTTCCACCTTATAGCTGGTGTCATCCTTTCTATGCCTTTGAGCGGGCCTTCTGTGGAGAAGGAGAAGAGTGAGGCTCCACCAGGTTGCAATATAACCTGTTGGTTCCTCAGCAAGTATTATCAATTCCAATTAACTCCAGTATATGCCTTTTGTAGGGTAATAAGAGCCAGTGTGGTGCAGTGGTTAAGAGCATGGGACTGGGACTGGGACTCGGACGATCTGGGTTCTAGTCCCCACTCAGCCATGGAGCCAACTGGGTGACTTTGGACCAGTCACAGACTCTCAGCCAACCTACCTCACAGGGTTGTTGTTGTGGGGATAAGATGGAGGAGGAGATGTAAGCTGCCTTGAGCCCTTTGTAGGAAAAAGGCAGGATATAAATTGGAAAATAAAAAATAAAAATAAGAAATAAGAAAATATTGGCTAGTCAGTATACTTTATTCTACTCTTACTCCAGAAAAAATCCATTAAAAGTGGACATCTAATATAGAATGTTTGGACTTGGGTTTTTCTGGTTTTATAGCATCTCTCAATACTTGTTTCTCATCACCCTTTAAAATTGTATAAATTTTAGTAAAAAAGTTAACACATATTAATGATAATATTACAGATAAAACATTAAAACACATCACAAAATAAATATATATATAATCTAAACAGTTCATCTTCTTAGCATCTAAGCTTAAACAAAGTCTGCTCCATACCAGAGGACTCCAAGTTTTCCTAGTTGCAGTCAATCAGCATATATCAACAACATTAAAACCAAAACAAGACGAGACACTTTACACAAAACCTTCAAGGGTTTTTGTTAATAGCCAACATATGGGCAAACAATGGTTGAATATTATCCATTTTCTTTTCTGTGCTATTTCTTTCAAAAACAGTTTCAGAGTTATTGCCTGGGATAAAAGATGGAATATGGAAAATACTCTGGCTATATTTATTTCTTCTCTTCCCTTCCCAGTGTGTAAGACTGTTTTGTACCAAAAACAGAAGTCCCCTTTTTGCCAACAGAATACATACACCATGTAATCACCCCCTTTCTCAAGAGGAGGGTGGGAAGTCTTTTTCATGAGCCAAAATTATTTTGAAAGAAATCATACCAGATAGAAGGCTAGAAAATAAACCTTCCTACTTGAACATTTACAGCCAGTTTCTGCAAAGATTCTTTTTTGGGCTTTTTGTAAGCTCTGCTTCACTTGTTTTGTTTTTTAGACTCCAGCTTTGCTCACTGAAATTAATAGACAGAAGAATAAAAAGTGCACTGCTTCTGGCCAGCTCTTGATTCTGCTGTTTGAAAAACAAAACCAAACCTCCTGTATTTGAAATAAGTCCAGTGTCAATGAATTTTAGGACTAGGTGATCAAAAACCCATTGCTGGCTCAGCTGACAGACTCCTCTTCTTGCCAAAAATGTTGGCTTTCTTTCTAGTTACCTGTTGAAACCTTATTTAGAAATCTCAAAGCTCTGTCATGCTTCCTGCTAAAAGGTCTGAGGATTTTAGAAGGTGTGAGTGAAGACTTACTGGGCTAACAAAAGCAGTAGCTTGGTAAGAATGAAGCCATTGTTCTTATTACCTTTTAGCATATTTTGAGTAGCTAAAGCACTTGGTGTCTATTACCTCAATACTCTTTGCAATAACCTGGAAGGAAAGGCTGGTATTACTTTGTTCATTGTATAGACTCAGTGCATCAAGTAAATGGTTTGCCCAAGGCCATCTACTGAGTTATTGGCACATACAAGAACTGAACTAGTGGCAGTTGCCTTTGAGCTCTGGACAACCAAGAGAGTGGATCCAGAATTAAGCTGGATCAACTGCACTGGTGCAAGTGGATTTCCCTCCCCTTTCCTGAGCCTGTTACAGAGAATCAGGAGACCCTGCTGAAGGAAGTGAGCTTTAATGTGGGGGATCCCCAAAAACCTGGCTGAGGGGCCTTCTACCAGCAGAGCCCTTTACCTTGTGGAAGGTCCCATCGCAAAGAAGGCAGATTCTGTATCCAACAGACATAAGATGCTAGACAGTGCTAAGAAGTTTTGGGTATGGTAAGTTCCTGGGTGTGTTAGTCGGGGATCTGATGTTGTTTTTGGCTCCATGGAAAGAAAATGGTTTAGAGATAAAATAAATAACCATTATCTATTTTGAAACTGTTTACCATCTTTCAAAACCAAAGCAACTCGCGGTCTTAAAAATGGCAAAAATGAGTAGGAATAATCCAATAATAAATATTATTTCTTTAAAAAATACAGAATTTAAGAATGCAAACACTTAAGAGCAATAAAATTTAAGAGCAATAAAAAAAGCACAGCAGAGCATATAAAAAGCACAGGAATATAATATCACAGATTATTCTCAAAATAGAAGTAGGAATAATTAAAACCAATAAAAATGTTCTCTGCAAAGGTGAACTACAATTTTTAATTGTATAAATAGAAATTAGGAAACCAAATCTATTTCTTGAGGGACACTGACTATTATAGTGAAAGTCTTTGTATGTCTGTTTAATGGGGTTTATTCTGTGAAATTTTATATAGGGTTTTAGCTTTAGCCAACTTTTATATGGAAGTTTAGTTACCCAAAGGCAAATTGTATTTCAAGCCCTTCTACCAATCTGCAATCACTCTACTTTGCATAGTGTTGGAAGTGTTACTGCTTTAGCAAGAGCTTCTGATTACTGTTGTCTTAATGGATATTCATTTAAAAGAATATGGAAATGGGGAAGTAGATTGGAAGCGATTCACTGATTACATGTATGTGCTTTGCTCTTTTCCACAAGAGCTCTGTTGTGTCGGTCCAGCTGGCTGGAAGCAGTGTCAATGGAAACTGTGTGTGTGTGAGTGTGTGTGTGTGTGTGTGTTTAGCAAACCTCTGAGTATGTGAAGCTTATGCAACTCCTGGCTATAAAAAGAGTTTTGGAGCTTGTTGATAGTGAAATTCTGCTGTGATCGCCATACATTAGGCCTTAAAGATACATTTACTGAACTAATTTTTCTCTGAAACATGCAGAGAATTCATGGTAATTCATGCAGCATTGCTATAAAAGAGATAGTCATTATAAGAACCAGACAAGCATGCCATCTGAAAACAAACAGTAAGACAAGCAAAACAAAAATCCTGAGTCAATTTATAAATGTATGTGAAATGATTACAGTGGCAATTCACAGAATACTATTAATGATACTTGGCCCAGTCAAGGTACCTCACTTTAGATTCAAGGATGCTTAGGAAGGACCAAAACCACCTGTGCTGAAGATGATAAACAGTTTATTCAATACAGTGATGGAATATGGGTGCAGAATATAAACAAGCAGAAGAAAGCTTACATTCCTTCACTGTGGCCTACTGGTTCCTTGAATAGGCCAGGAGATGCTCCATGGACCTCCAAATTTGCTTGGATGAACAACACATCAATTCCTCTACCCAAGTCAAAAAGAGAATACTGCTTGCTGGAGAATTTATAAAGCTCCTCTCTCCTCACGGGCTTTCGGAGTCTATCAGTATGCAAACAGGTTCTGCCCCCTTTCCTGCTTCCCTGAGACAAAAGACCAGTTCTTATCTACAGAAATATTGGAGAAGGCATCTCCAAGGCCCTTATTGCTGGTGCTCTTCCTAACAAGTTGAAGGCCCTAAGGTGTTGGCATAGCAACAAGAACCTAGCCTAACTTTTGGACACTGGGAAACATCACTATATTACCTGCATAATAACCTGCTCACCATTCTTCCAGTAGAGTCTATCCAGTGCAGCATGGAAACACAACTTCCTTTCTTTACCTTTTGAAACGGGTGAACTTGTTTGACAGGAGCAGCAGCCAGTGGCACTTGCCCCTTTGCAACCTGGCTAGGCCATAAGTTGCCTAGTGCAGCCTTCCTTTGAGAGCATGCCCTTAAGTACAATTGGTAGATGGTAGATATGCGGGGAGTTTTTGGTTTGATGTTACTTCTATCTTGTCTAGAAGAAGCTTCAGTTAATTTGCCCTCATTTGGTCCGTTACTGTCAACAGACAGTGATTTAGCACTGAAAAAAAAACAGTTTTCCTGGAATAAAATAGAGTCAGTTATCATCAGCATATTGGTGACAATAAATCCCAACCCCTGCAACAGCTTCATTCACATATATCCCCTAAATAGCATGGGGGAAATGGAGAGAACTCCAAGGAACTCTACTGGTCAGTGGCCAAGGAGCTGAACAGCACTCAGCAAGGAATGGAGCCAATGTAGGGCAGTGCCTTCCATTCCCATCCCAGCAAGGCAACCAAGAAGGGTACCATGGCCAATGGTATTGAAAGCTCCTGGAATGTCCAGAAGAACTGACATGAACACATTCTCCCATCTAGTTTCTGGTGTCATCTACCAGGGTGAGCAAAAGCTGTTTATATCCCATAACCAGGTCTGAAGGTAGATTGAAATGGAGCTCTCTCATGCAGGAATCCCTGGAGCTGGGAAGTCATGATATGTTCTAATATCTTGTGCAAAAGTAGAATATTGGAAACTGGTCAGTGATTAAGCAATACAGTTGGATTCAGACAGGGCTTTTTCAACATCTGACCAAGAGAAGCATTAGCCGCACTCAGCCAGTCCTCCTCTGTCTGCTTTTCTAATCATTCTTCCTATGAGTGTATGTTAGTCAGCTGGCTGATTAGTTACTATATATACAGTGATTATAAACCAGTGATCAGACTTCACTCTGGCTTCTGCAATCACCCCAATGTTAAGAAGAGACTTTCTGGCAAGAAAAACAACCTGGGAGTCTTCAAAATGTCAGTCCATTCAGCTGTTCAATCATCAGTTCCACAGATAGCAAGTACAAATTGCCCTATCTCAGTGCTGAGAACGTTTTAGGGCAGCAAAACTGGAGTTGCATTTTGATTTGTCACTAAATTTGACAATGTGTCATGACTGTGCCCAGTTTCATGTAAGCAGAGGGAGTCCTTTCTCAGTTTAAGGCCTCCCAGGAATCTTTGTCACTCCTGCCTTGTGCCGAAGAGCTAAGTTCATGATCCTGTGATTGCTGCCACTTTCTAAAAGAGAGGTTGAAGGAAGCATTGGAGACATGCTGTGCTGATAATTTCTTCTCATTGCACTGATAACTGTCATTCAGGATGGCTCTGGTAGATTCTTTTCACTATCAGATTCACTGTTCTGAATTGGATATGAAATAAATAGGATTGAAAAAGCCAGATGGAAAGACAGTTTTAACATTTTGTTAAACATGTAATCATGCAGGAAACAGTGTTTTGCTCCCTGTTTTAAGCATCATTGATCACTCAGCACATCCTGATTCATAGGTGAATGTGCAAGCTGCCTCTGCTTGGAGTCATGATGTTTGTGATGGTATAAATCAACCTTCGCAGGCCAAGGCAGTTTGCAGTCATAGAGAATAAAATCTGTGGAAGGGTACATTCCCATCGCAATAAACGCAAGCTCCCAGACTTGGAGCCTGATGCTCATCCTATGCAGGACAGGAAAAGTAGCAGAGGCAAGTTTTACCCCTCCCACACACACCCATCCTCATGCCCTCCATTTTCACCAGAAGGGCCTTTTTGCATATCTGGCAGCACCAGTTCGGAAGGGGAGGGAAGGAGGCCTGAGAGACCTCAGAGTAACACACATCCTGGCCACTCCAGTCTCCTCCCTTCTCTCCCCACCAGAATACCCCATTTCCCCCTCTCCAAGGTCTCTTAAACGACCTTGGGGAGCAGCCAGCATAGCTCTTTCTGCCCCAGCAGCAATGGGGAGGGGGGGAGAGGGAGAGGGTCAGAGCTCCACTTCCTAGCATCAAGGTCAGAGCCAGTCTGGCAATCCAATATACCCTAAGCTGTCTGGGCTCCATAGGACTGCTCCCCAAAACAACAGTAAAAGAGCAAATGCATGAAAATACTGTTAAATCACAACAATAACAGAATAAACCAACTTAGTCAAACCAACTGAGTTTCGAACGTAGTGAGCAGTGGCCCACACATTCAGATTCTGCTTCCAAAGAAGCTTTCATTTTTTTATTGAAACATAGTCCCCCACGTAGAGCTGTCTCAGGCTGTGGCCGCTCTCCTCAGGCCAGGTGCTGTGGATGTTGCTGTTGACTACTTCCTGGTCGCTTCATGAAGCACAACCCATTTAGGCCAAACCCCTTGCTTCTTTCATATTGTTACAGTATGCACACTAAAGGCCTGCTTGAATAAAGATGAGTCTGCCTGCAGGCAAAAGAGGAAGCCAACCTGGCCTTCCTTCGGAGGGAATTTCACACCTGGGAGCGACCACCCAGAGGACCTCCTTTCTTGAGTTGCCTGTGAAGGTAGCAGTACCAAAAGAAGGGCCTCTCCTGAAGATCTTAAGAACTGGGCAGGTGAGAAGGTGGTCTTTCAGACAGCCTGGTTCCAAACCATGGAGAGCTTTGTGAGTGAAAGCTACACAAGGGGAAGAAGGATGGAGCATCACAGTCCATATGCTTCATTCCATCTTATCAGGATCCAACCTATAACCCAGGCAAAACTAACGCTCTTTTAAGCAAAGCTCTAATTTGTGCCTTAGGGGTGCATACCTCATATGAAGACCTATTAAATGGTTTACAGTCAGAGCCACTTAGATCTAGATATTAGAGGTGCTCCTGAGGAATAATTGCATCTGGTCTGGAATAAAAAGGAAGAGGAAAATTCCTTCCACCCAAAGTAGTGCTCCTGACACCCAGCCTGTGAATTAGTTGTCTATGAGAAAGTCATTCCAGATTCTCTTAAATCAGGATTTATCCTGATTGAACCACTCAAACTGAACACAGATTCAAACACAAACTGTGGTCAAACTCCATACCAGCAATCCACTTGGAGAGTCCTTCAGACTAGTTAATACAGAATGTACGTTAAATAAATAAATAGAGTTAAATAAATAAATAGAGTTGCCAGCTTCCAAAATTATATTCAACTACATGAGCATATTTGGGAAAAATGCACATTTAAAATGCATACTTTTCAAAAATGCACATAAGCACACTTAAATGAATGGGAGAAAAATGTGGATATTTCAAAGATACAGTTTATAGATAGATTTGGAAAAACAGACCCAGAATTTCATGGGAAAAGAAAAAGCAAAAATTATCCGATATGGACAAATGACAGGATAAGCTTTGAGGTAGAATTTGGGGGTCTTGGACAGGCTCAAGTTGTCCATATATGTACATACATATTGTGAATTGATCTGTTCTCCATAGAACAGTGAATTGCCTTCGCAACAGAAAGAAAGCTCACAAGTTTGGACAGCAACAAAACTCTCCAGAGTTCCTGGTAAGCATCCCTCGACCAGCACCTTGTGGTGACATCTGTAAAGCTTGGCAACTGAAACTGCCTCTCCGCTCTCTGCGTCATGAGGAACTCTTGTTCAGGCCTCCTTATGCCAGCCTGTGTCCTCTTTATGATCCGAAGCATCCCACACCTCACCAGACAAATAAGGAACCATCCTTCCTGCCATAAAAAACAGAAGTGGCTGAACAGAAGAGGGGTAAACAATTGTACAGATTTCTCAATAGGCTTTAAGTTGTACTTCATTGTGATTATTACGATTATCCTTTTAAAATGCATCCTTCATGGAGGATGCTAAATATTCACCAACTGCAGCTTGGCTGACTGGCTGCTAAATGCATTATTGTGTGTAAGAGTACTTCTGGCAGGCTTCTGCTGGCTATGATAGTAGCTAGGGGAGGAAATTGGAGCACAATTTTGATAAAGTAGCAATTAGCATTGGTTCAGTGTAGGCCTACAATATTCCAAGGGGAGCTCTTCATATGATAGCATGGATTGTTATCATTAGCGTGGCCTATTCTAAGGATAGTATACTGCACTATGTTGTATTATTACTATTATTATACAGGCAGTTAGGATTTGACTTGGTAGAAGGGAAATCTAATTGAAAGTATTCTATTTACCACCGTGGGCTGTGCAGCTTTAATTCTCTCAAGAAGTGTGCGCTCTTTGTGTTGCTGTTTTTAAAGGAATGACTGGATCCATGCGTGACATTTTGACCACAAGAATATCTTTAATGCCTGCAGCTATTTCAGGCTGTACTTATATGCACACATACATGGGAGCCTCGTGTTACTCAGTTTCAGGGCAACCTCTGTGGCATCTAGGCCCACATACTTCGTTGGGCAACCCATCAGGGGCTGCACATCCAAAGTAAAGGAGAAACATTTCATTTTCACCAGGGGTAGAGAAAAATGTGTCCACCTTTGCTTTCCTATTATTCCACTACTTCATTTCCTTATTGTATTTTCTTACTTTGTTTAAGCCATCTACCTCTCTTTGGAATTGTTCTTCATGCCTCCTGCCCACCCCTCACCCACTGGAGAAAGGAGACAAGCAGGGCAAGAAGCACGTGCTGCAGAAATGCTTCCTGGGATGGATGCTGCACCTGCTTTCTCTGTGTGACACATTTGGTGGTGTTTTACATGGTGGCAGAAGGAGAACACAGGAGCTGCCCCTGACTGAACTCAGGAAGACTTCCTTCAGCAGTAACCAAGCCTGGGATTGCATAACATATGTTTATTATCCTGGTATTTTGGCCAGCAGTCCCTATGCATAAGGATTCTCTACCCACCCCCCCACCCCCCGAAAGATAAAAGTTTTCAAATGCTTAGCAATGCTTTGGTGCATACCATGAATTATCTCTTGAGCATGTGGCAAAGCTGTCTGTGTTGGCCCTTATGTATTTCAGCAAACGTAAATGCATTTGACTGGCATTATGAGTATGAGGGCAGAACATTGCAGGAAATTTTTCTTTCTTTTCTTTTCTTTCAGGGAGACACAATAGCTAATTCATATTTTATTTGTTGTATTTATCTATCCATCCATTTATTTATTCCATTTATAATTCACCTTTTATAGAGCTAAAGTTCTCAGGGCAACATATGGTGGTGGTTGTTTAATAAATTTGGCCTTCTAGGATCTGTATGTATTTCCAGAGAATTTGATCCATTTCTGTAGCTCAGCAAACACAGGAATCTGCTGTGAGATTGATTATGGAAAGAAACCAGAATTACTCTCTGCATAATGACCTTTTATTTAACTTCTTTCCCCATTCTATCCTGCCTTTTGGATCCTAAGGAAGATAACAGTTTCGAAATAATAAAACACACAAGGAAACAAAGAACTTCTATTCTGTCCTTAATTTAAGGGTTTATTTAAGGCTGTCACATCATGTTGGGTACCCACAGACCCCATTGTTACGAGCTATAGCTTGTGTATATCTGAACCTAGGCATCAGGTATTTTTAATGGTCAGACCACTTTCAAATAACCCTGAAACAAACCATGGAGTAGTTTTCTTTTTTTAAAATCCATTGGTTCTCAATGGAGATTAGAACTGGTTTCTTTTGTCCTGCAGTTGAACCATCACTCTGCACTGGCTTCCCTGCCGAATGAAACCGGGCAGGGCAGAAGCGTGCCTGGCTGTAGGGGTGGGAATCTGCAGTGGGGCCAGTGCCATGGGCACAAAGCCTGCCAGTGGACAGGGACCCTGTGCGGTGCTTTTTCTCTCTCGTACTTCCCTGCTCTACCCTTCCATTTCTTCCACTCGCTGAAATCAGTGGAAGGTAAATCAACTATGACAACGTTAAGCTAGCAAAGTTGGGGAGGGGGGTGATTTCAGTCCCTGATGGGGGAAATATAGGAGTGCTGGATCCAAGACTGCCTGCAACTCCTTCTCAACATGCCCGAGAATGCCCTGCTTGAATCCCCATGGCTGGCAGGGCCTTCATGCATGGCGTTCCTCTCCCTGTCAAGCCGTCTCCGAGCATCCTGGTGGCCTCCAGGGGAGACCTGCTGCCCTGAAGGAGAGCAGCACTTTCATCCCTTTCTAACCACTTCTCAGCCAGCCTGTGGCTGGGGATGGGATCGCTTTATAAATGAGCGCCGCTGGGAATTGCTTGCATTGCCCTTGCCTGCCTCCTCGCTGCTCCTTGCTGTCGTTGCCTTCACCCCTTTCTCTGCCCTCCTGGAAGGAACTTGGTAAGGTTCAGCAGCTTGCCACATGAAGCATATGGACAAACACCAGTTCAACAAACACCACCATGCCTCACGTATATTATCTGAGGTAAGCAATTTACGAAGGAAGGAAAAAGAAACCTGCAGGAACAAGTGAAATGTGAAACTTCTCTACGCAGCCTGAATGCAACATCACACTCCATTTTGAGGTCACTGGTGTGATTAAAAGCTGGCAATGTTTTTCAACATGCTTGATGTCTTCATGTGGAGAAAAGGTTAGAGATGTCATGTGGAGACTGCAAAGGAAAGGTTTTATTTGCCTTGGATGGCAGAGTCAAAAGCAGAATGTGTGTTGAGACAGACTATCAAAGAAAGAAAGAAAGCCTATTTGTACTTAATGTGCTTACAGAACATTGAAAGTTGCTGAGGGCATATACAGCTGGGAAAAGACAGGGTTGTGGCTTGAATGCTGAACATGGCTTGTATCATTCTCTTAAACCAATTTTCTATAACTGGCATGGCACATTTGGTACGTACCCGACTTATACAGACCCTTTCTAGATGCATTATCATGCATTGGCATTCCTTATTCCCAAAATTTTATGGGGCACGTTCCAAGAATTCCCCTCCTTTTCTTTTCTGATAAAGCTGCATTTTCGCAATATCAAGATAAATCCTGTGGACACCAGTGGAGTCGCATCATTCTGCTTTTTCACTCTTGTGGGGAGAACATGGTTGTGATGTCAGCATCAGCCATGCAATGGAAGTGATATGTGGCCAGCCCTCTGTACTTTCATCTCCAGCTTGCTGTTTCTAGCCCTTTATCACTCCATTTTGGGTACCTGCCTCAGAAAGACTTTGTTCAGTCCAATCTTACATGTGACTGCCCAGAAGTAAGCCCCATAGATCAGCCACACATTTTACAGATGAAAACATCAGTAGGGATTATAACAGGCAAAGCATTTAGCTGGCCCAGTCAGGCACGGCTGCGTCCAGAAGAACATTCGAAGGCTAGAAGTTCCACAAGAGCAGCACTGAAGAGTGCAAAGCAGTGTGTCGATCTCTCAGTAAAGTAGGGGCCCAGAAATGATGTGGATTGATTGGCCTGGATGAAACTGCCATATGTTTATTTGTCTTAGTCTTAACAGTCTCCTTGACACTTCACAATTAGAGAGAAGCACTTGTTATACTGGTGCTTTGTTTGTTTGTTTGTTTGTTTGTTTAGGGCTCAACCTTCCATGGCTGCCTGTATTCTGCTCATCCTGGAAGGTTACAGGAATCCAGGGCAGGACCAAAGAGGCATGGATGGCCTGCACTCACGCCCCTCGCTCTAGAAAAAAATTCTCTCCTCACAAGAAGGAGACTCTGAGGCACAATGAGGATTTACAGGACAGCGCTGGGGCCTCCGTCCTCCCTTCCCCACCCACCCTGAAATGCCCTGGGAAAATGCCCTGCACTAGCCAAGTGAATCAGTGGCAAGAGGGGGAGATCTGAAGACAGATGTCTTTTCCAAAGTCACAGCAGGGACCCCCCTTTTTGTATGACCAGTCAAATAGTGTTTGCCCGCCATAGGACTGTGCACTTAGCTACTTAGTTATTTTATTGATTATATTTCTATACTCCCTGATAACTGAGTGGCTCACAACATTTAAGACCATAAATGCACTGTAAATGTTTAAACATTTAAAAGTACACTATAACCAGTGTGGTGCAATGGTTAAGAGCCTGGGACTGGGACTCAGGCGATCTGGGTTCTAGCCCCCGCTCAGCCATGGAGCCAACTGGGTGACTTTGGGCCAGTCACAGACTCTCAGCCCAACCTACCTCACAGGGTTGTTGTGGGGATAAGATGGAGGAGGAGAGATGACGTAAGCTGCCTTGAGCCCTTTGTAGGAAAAAGGCAGGATAAAAATCAATCAATCAATAAAATAGAAGTAAAACCTATGAGAATTGCAAAGATTGAAAATACAGCAGCAAAATTAAAACAATGGAATCTGAAAGACCAAATGCCTGGGAAAATGGAAAAGGGCTTTGTTTGGATGAGTTAGCTACTCTTTATGTCCAAATAATGTATCTGTTAGAATTCCAGCACTTTTGCTGAAAATTAAAGGAAAAAAACTGTTCCTTGCCTTCTCAATCTTTCGTTGTAAAAGCAGAAAGAAGGCAACATCCAAGCCTCAACACATAATTAACCCCAACATCTTAATAACAACCAGTAATATTTCCTTAACATGTGATGAGAAGAGGCCTCTGGAACTTGAAATACAAAAGTATAATATAATGTGTCATTTTCTCTGCTGAAGAACTTGATGATGTTTTAACAGGAAAGAGGGGCTTGAACGTGGCCATCTGCTATACCTGGCAGGTAAGCAAAGCAACGCACCTGGAGTGGGGTCAGGTGGCCAAACTGCAGCAGATGTCATTTCAGGTCATTGCTCTGGTAATTACAGAATGTGGGATGGCATCGTGATTCTTCTGCTTTCAGGCATCACCAGCTAACATGCAAGAGGCCCCCATCGTAAAATCTGTGGCAGGCAATGAAAAGTTAGGGAGAAGCATAGCAGCCTCCACTGCAATGGGGAGGTGTGGGATCCATTGCAGTGGCCACCGTAGCCTTCTGGATAGCACTGGAGGCTCCTCTCTTTTGCATGCATTGATTGATTGGGCTTGTGCCCCACCGTCCTATCCAAAGCTGCACTCAAGCAGCTTGCAGGCATTATTAAAACTGATGAGCAGTTCAGATTTCAAACTAGGAGACTGGTAAAAATGGCCAGCCAGTCTTTGCTCAGGTCACCCTCCTCTCCTTCACAGCTGCCACGGAAAGGAGCAGCCCAGCTGTGTCTCAGAGACTGTAAAACTGGCCACTGTGATGGGGGAAGAGGGCCAGGAGTGGAGGAGAGTGGCTCAGCGTGGATATGACAGATCATGGCAGTGCCCCGGTCTCCTTCCTCCCCTGAAGGGCTGCACTGGATGGTCAAAACTCGCTGTCTAACTGCACTTCAGGCTGGGAACAGCACAGAGGCAAGATTGTGCATGTTCCTCCCACCCTCTGTAGGAAGCCAAACATCCTCCCAATTCAGGGGATTATGGGCAGTCCCACCGGACTGTAACCTAAGACAGTGTAAAATACAATATAAAACATAAGTTTGTAGAATAAAAGAAAAATGTCACCCAACCTTACAGACCCATTTACAGGTCAAAGACCTGCCTAATTAAATGGTCTTTGCTTGCTGGAGAAAGGACAGCCATTGGCCATGCCAGCTGGGACTGATGGGTGTTCAAGTCCAAAACATCCGGAAGTTTGGGTTAGGCTGATCTTGGGAGTTCCTGCTATCAGCCCCACTTCCTTTTATCAGTTCCCATAGAAACTGGACAATGAGGAACTGAGTGCTGCTGGGGATAGTGCAGTTTGCCACCTCCACCTGCCATACAGAAGGCCTGATTAAAATGTATTTTAATAATTCAAACTAATATTTGCATAGCAGAAACATCAAGCAGTGGTGTTGTGGCTGATGTTTTGAGGTTCTTTTATGTTCTGTGGACTATAGAATGGACAAAAATGGTTTCTGCGTTTGTTGCAGGGTCTGTGCTTTTGTTCCTATTGTGTGGCCTGTTGTTCTGAATAGGAAGGTATTTTACATGAGGGGGGATGTCTACAGTTTGTGAAAGTCCCCAGTAAGCTGTTGAACATCACAGCAGTTTTAGCTGGAAACTAACATGGTTCCATCTTCTTGGTCTGCCCTACCCTAGAGTATTTTGTGTCATTGGTCTGCCATTCTTGATTTGCTTTTCCCCATTCCTGAGTGGTTACAGTTATCTCAGAAACGCATGGTGTATATTCTGAAGTTGTGAGTTTCTGACTGATAAATCAGAACACTAGAAGCTAAATCACAGGACTGAGCTGTAGAGAATGTTATGCTTGTAGTGGAAGCTAGAAACAGGTAGTTAAGTGGTCGATAAGTATCTGATATAAGGTGGTGCTTATCTGTAATTGCACAGTAGTGTCCAAAGACAGAACCCATCACATGAACTGCTCCAGGCTCAGGGTGATAGTACAGTGAAAGCTGGTGGGATTCCTCACAAGCACCTGCCCATGGTCCCAGACATTAAGGATGTTATCGGCGTATCTAAGGCAGAGAACAGACTTTGAAGGACAAAAGATGAGAAAGGGTTTCTTCCAAGTCACCCATGAAAATCTTGACACACTGTGCAGCCGTGTGAGTCACTGTGGCAGTACCATTTCCCCCAGATCTGACATTCATGAGGATACGTACAACATGGCAGAGTTTGTAAGTAGATGCGCATATCACCAAAAGGGAGAGTGTTCCTGAATACTTATAGTCTATCATTGTGAGAGGATGCTGGCAAATCATGCCTGAATATCTCTGTGGTACCTTGGTATTTTCTGGAAAATCATCTGGGGAGCACACTTTGCTCAGGAAACCTGCTGTGGCCAACAAGTAACTTGAAAGAATGGAGTCCCATATAACCCGGCATTCCAGCTGCCACTGCCCACAATGGTGGGATGCCAATACAATTTTCCATGAAGAAGGGAATTCTTTCTCCTACAAGGATACACTCACAGCCAGTCGTAATGCAAAAGCAACCAATTACGCTATCCTCTGGCTTCCTCCACAGGCACTACATAAGGCAAACCTCAGTTATTTTGCAATAGTCTTTCCCATAAACACAGGTTTATGGCTCCCAGGGAATAGTTTCTAATGGTTACATCGTTCGTTGCCTTAAATACTTCCCCTTCACTGAACAGGCCTAATAAGACCAAACTGCTCTGGATATACAGCATAACCTGTGCTTGTTTAACTTGGCCCATGAATCTTTTGTACTCATCTCCATCTGGAAGCCTGAGCAGACAGTTGGCTTCCCAGCAGACACCAGCTCAACTATTAGTTCTCTGGCAGGCAACGAGGGCTGTTTCTCCTCCTGGAGTCTGTGTGCTTTTGCCAACCAACGTGGTGCTTTTGCATGTCTTTTCCCCATATGCACAGCAACTTGGCAGAGTTGCCCTTGACTTTAGGTCAACCCCATAAAGGGATCCTTTGGCTTTTCAAACAAGAGAGCAAAATATGAACCAGATCACTGAAAGGTTGCTTCATCGTATCTTCATCCTCGAATGCATCTCTAGCCCCTTGGCCAGACTGAACGGCTACTCTCTGTCTGGAGTAAATGGAAACCGCTGAATAGCGCACCTATTCACTTCCAGCTGCTCTTTCACTTTCAGCACTGCCTGTTGCAGATTTCACCCTGCGAGTGTAATGCAAGCAGAAATGCCTTTTGCTGACATTCCTTTTCCAAAGGCAAAGGAGATTGCCATAGTTTCTGAAAAGCATTTGCTTTTAAGGCAGCATGATTTAGTTTAAGCCTATTCCCATCCTTTCTCCTTCTTTTTAATCTTCTTCTCTTCTTTCAGATATTGCAGTTAGAAAGTACATTGAACCTTGGCTGCTGCTAGTGCTCCGCTGACATTCAAAACCCCACGGTGGCTTTGCCCTGCTGCTTCCCCCACGCTGCTCCCCTGCACTCCCCGCTCCAAGATTCAGCAGTGCATGGTGAACCGCAGATGCTGCGAGCTCTGAGGCTGCCTTCTGTGCAGATTTGGGGTGGGCGGGGGAACTACACTGATATCCTATGGGACAAAGCTGCATCCTTCCCTTTCCACACAAAAAGCTCCGAGATGTGTCAAGGCAAACAAGCTGGGCTTTCATACACACACAGCGTTTTGATACTGCCTTTTCCAGGCACTCCAAAGTGCTTGAGAGCAAAAGGGGGAACTGAGCTGTTAGCACAGAGCTGTGAAAGGAACAGCTAGGATTTATTTCAAAATATAGCTGTACAAGCTCACTTCTGTTCATTGCTGGCCTGAACTTTTGTCTCTTCTTTCTCCTTAGCTTTATTCCACACTAATAGTTGCAGCTGCCAAACCATCATCTGCAAGTGCCATTAAATCACTGCACAGTGAGGAGACATGCAATAAATGCTGAATCTCGTGGCAGCATGAAATTGGGACAGGTGAGGCTAGAGATGCCAAGCCCTTTCCTCTCTCACAGCTGCCGAAGCCTGGCAACCCTCCCTCCTTGCTCTTGGCACCAGAACCATTTGCTTCCTCCCTCTGCACCACTGGGAATAGAGCCACTGGCTACCCTGTTCACCACTCGGCTGGCAAGCCCATCTTCCCCTCTCCCATTCCTTGCCTCCAACACACTGCTTCATCAGCGCTCAGTGTTGCCTGCATGGCTAGAACTAAAATTGACCACGAGGAATGAGCTCATGATTTAAGAACAGAAAGACTGACCCTGTTTCATCACCGTCACAACCCTCTTTCTCAGAGCCCCAAAAGGGGGCTGTGTTGGCTCATCATGGCTTCCACGGCCCTGACTCACACACAGCCTGCCCTGATCTGTTCCGATCCCGCCGTGCTGATGCACCGAAAGGGACATTGTAGGTCTTTAATTGAAATACATAAAGAAAGAAAATGGGGAGCTTCACCCTACACTGGGAAGTGCTGTGGATGGTGGAGGTTTCTGGGTGCCTTTGAGCCCCGGCATCTGCGGCCAGTCATGGCAGGGTGTCATGGCCTCTGAGGATGTCGATGGGGCTCATGGAGTCAGGTTCTGCTCACCGAGCTGAGCAGCTGGGCAGTGGCGGGAGAGCTGTGGTGGTGCCAGCCGATCTGAGCCAGTGCCACTGAAACTCCTAAAGCACTGGAATGAAAGGATTGCTCTGAGCAGGACAAACAGTGGTGTGTGGTGACTCCATTGCCTGGACACCCACCATGCCTTAATCCATTTTCTGAGGCTGCAATGCAATGCCGGGCCAGCATCAAGGCTGGCATGGTTGGCTCCCTGCCCAGGGCCCACACCCCACCTGGCGTTCCCCAGCAAAGGCCCCAGGAGCGCGTGCTCTGCTCGTCACCACAACCTGCCTCTTCCCTTGCTTCCTGCTGTGGCCCAGGCAACAGAGGGGTGAGAAGAAGGACCAGCCACCTGCCTGCTCACTCACCCTCTGCCTGTCAGGCAAGCAAGTGGAGACAACCATGAGAAAGAGGGGGAGGAGTAAGAGTGGCCAGTGCCAGTGCCAGGGGGACGCTGGACCCACTGAGGGGCAGCCAATGGGCCCGCACCAGTGAGGGGGTGAGCCCAGGGAACTCAGTGCCCCCCCCCCACAAATAACTTGGGCCAAGACCTGAGTTCTAACAAAAGCAGCACAGGAAAGGGAAACTCCGGGGTAACTTCATGTGACTGAGTTCAGGCCACCTTGTGACTTGGGGGGCGATCTAACTCCCCGTGCCCTCAGTGGATGCAAGCCTCTCACATGTGAGGTTTTCATGCATCCCATGCATGCAGTGAGGTGTGGCAGCAGTGGCTTCTGTATCTAGAAGGCCATCTGTGGCTGTGTAAAGGAAATGGCACGAGGGGCGGGGGCGGCTGGGGTGTCAACCGGAATTGGTTAAACTCCCCCCCTCCCAGCCTGCCTCACAACACATTGCGGGCAAGCCCCCCTTTTCCCCCTCAGAGGCCCAGCGGGAACCTCAGATGGGGCAGGGCAGGAGTGCCGGGACTCTGAATAATCCTAAAGCCTGCCAGACAATGCCCAGGGACAGTAGGGCTGTACCCTAAACTATATAATGACACCATCCACACGTGGATCTGCCCTAGCTGAGCTTCTATCACTCGCTTTAAAGGACACCCCTTAGGTCCCCGCCTTCCTGAGAAACTGTTTTTGGATTGCTGATCTTTGTGCAGACAGGCACTCGGTGAAAGAGGATGGGATTTTCTGAAAGCAGCACAAACAAATTGAATTCTAAGAGTTAAACCCATTATGCTGAGAAAGAAAGCATGTTGAATGAATGTGTCAGAGGGAAGGAGCCCAATCTTGAGACAAATGTAATAATGAGCATACTTTAATGCACTTCTGAACATTGTGCGTATTAGTTATATATTAGTCACTATGATCTTTTTTAAAAGGATGAATCCAGCGAATGTATTTACATATTAGAGAGCAAAATCCTCTGAAAATATGCATGTGATGTGATCTGCTTCTAAGATCCCTCTAATGTCTGAGCTAAACTTCAAGCAGCAGCCTAGTTCATGTCTCCACCCACCACAAGATCCAGTAAGATGTTTGACATAGCAAAGATCTAACTACTAGATCCAGATCCCATTTCTGAAGACTAGTAACTGGCTTGGTTAAATCAGTTAGTTGGCAAACTCTGCATCTATTTCACCAAGGCTGTGTTCACATTTCCATTAAATATTCCCCGCTGGGATCAGTGGAACTTATTTACTAATATATGCTCTTCAGATTTTAGCTTCCTCTTTTCTTTCTATGCTCTCCATACCTTTGGAAGCCTTGGACATTATATCCTGCTTGCATTTCCCCTCCGGGGATTGCATCAGGTTTTTGTGATCGCAGGCATGCTTCCCTTTAAGGTAAGAGTTAACCTGGGGAAGAGCTACACCACAGCCTCTTCTATTTATTAGAGAGTGTTGCTATGGCATTATGCAAAATGCATTTACCACTGTTGGAGCACATGCTAATGAACTCGACACAGTTTCCACTGTGTTGAAAATGAGATCTTCTGTCACACACAAATGCAATTACAAGAGAAGATGGAAGGGGTGGAAAGGAGAAATGTGCAGAGAAGTGTCCCTTTGAAAGGTTCTTCCTCCACTGAGCAATGTGCAAGCACAGGCAAGCAGATCAGCAGAGATTTAAGGGGTGCAGGGAGAGAACAGACAATGCTTTTCACCTCCTCTCTCTCTCTCTCTCTCTCTCTCTCTCTCTCTCTCACACACACACACACACACACACACACACTGGGGATGAAGACAAAGAGTGAAGAGGGAAAGGCTGTGGGCCTGCTTGCTGCTGTTGTCCCACCTCCAATGGGGTGATGCCAGAAGGGTCAGTACCCCATTCCCCTCCACCCAAAAGCAGCTCCTGAAAGCAAGTGCAGCTTCCTCCCATGCTGGCTTTCCCAAGAGTAAGTGCCAGTGAAGTTAATGCCATTGAAGTAGACGTGTATAAAGGCATGTCTTCAGCTAGTTGTTCCCTACACAGAGGGAGGGGGAAGCAGTGTTGTAGTCCAGCGTTGCAACCGAGCAAGCCAGCGAAGGAAGCTGTGGGGGTGAGAAGGGAGGAAGGGGAGCAACTGAGGTCTGACTGGGCACGTCTCCTTCTCAGAGCCGCTGCTGTTCCGCCGAAGCCCAACAGGACCCTTCCTCTTGCAGCACCGCTCCTCCAAGCCCACCATCCCTCTGGAACCACGTCTCTTCTCCCTGGAATGCTTAGCAGACACAAGCTTAGCCGGCACTGAACTATATACCACAGGGGAAATGCAATGCAATGCAATGCATGCCGGCTTTCCCAAGAGTAAGTTGGGAAACTGGACTGAAAGGGGTGGAATGGCAGACACTGTGCAAGGAGGAGGGCTTGGGGGAGCTTCATGCAATGCACCACTGAGCCATGCATTACCATACAGGAAAAATGTTTAGTGTAAGCTCCCTCCCCTTTGCAGCTGCATAATTTGTACACAGAGCCACCGTCGAATTAAATCCTGCGTGGGCATGTGTCGATTGTGCCATGAAATTTGCATGTGTGGGGGTTTCCAGCACAGAAACATGGATGGTTATGCCTCTCATGGTTCAGTGCAAAGAACACTGACAAGTCATCGATTACTGATGTGTACAGATGTGCCCACAGAGGTCTTCTGTGATATGATGGTGGTCCGGGCAAGATGCCATACGAAAATAGTGTACATGTAAAAGAACCATTCATTTCTTTGGGGCAGGGGAGTTAATTAGGGTGCACTGATTTATTTAATGGAAATGGGAACACTCTCTGGGTGACAGGGATGCAAACACCTGCTGTTCTGAGCCTACAGTTAATCTGCTGGGTTTTGCACGGCAGCACTTGGGTGTTCTTGGGATCACTGCAAAGGAAAAGGTTGGGAAAGCCCAGACGTCATTGGTTCTGGCTCAGTCAACCATTGCCCACCCTGCCCTCTGCCCCACAACTCCCTGTTGGCTTCAGTTGTCATTGCAAAATAGGATTTTCAGGGGGCACAAACATATGCTAGGAGACATGAGGAGGCAGAGCACCCGGAGGAGGGCCTTCTCTGCGGTGGCGCCCCGACTATGCAATGCACTCCCCAGAGAGGTCCGCCTGGCACTGTCATGATATGTTTTTCGGCGCCAGGTCAAGACCTTTTTATTTAATCAATATTTTAATATGTTTTAATATTGAATTTTATTGTTGTATTTTATTAATTTGCAGCCAGTGTGGATGGTCAATTTATTTAGAGAGCCAGTGTGGTGTAAAGCATGGGACTGGGACTCAGAGGATCTGGGTTCTAGTCCCCGCTCAGCCATGGAGCCAACTGGGTGACTTTGGGCCAGTCACAGACTCTCAGCCCAGCCTACCTCACAGGTTGTTGTTGTGGGGATAAGATGGCGGAGGAGAATGATGTAAGCTGCCTTGAGCCCTTTGTAGGAGAAAGGCAGGATATAAATAAATAAATTTATGTTGTAAGCTGTCCAGAGACACAAGTAATTGGATGGCATACAAATTTTACAAATAAATAAATAAATAAAACATGCAGAATACTTGTTCTCATTCCCTGTGCATAAGTTTTTCTGCGGTATATGGCTAGCTGCTGACAGAAGGCAGAAAGATGAACTAGACATGGCTCACTGACTGAGCACAAGCTTTGCATGCTGATGGTCCCCAGTTCAGTCTCCAGTATCCCCACATAAGGCCTTGAAACTCACAGGAGGTCCCTGGGGCAGCTGCTCTCCAGCTTCCTCAGCCCTGCTCAGGATGGCCATGCCGGAAGATGGAATTTTAAGTCCAATGTAACTACAGAGCACAGGATTCTGGAAGGCCGTGCAGGAAAGTTGCTGCCACATGCTGAAGACAATGTAAAGCCAGACAGACCAGTGATCTGATTTGATGCCGGGTAGTTTCCTAGTATGCCCATAGTAGCTTCCATATAGTGTGGAATGTCTGATCCTGCCTAATCTTGGAAGCTAAACAGGGTCAGGCCTGGTTGAAATCTGAATGGGTGACTTAAAATGTTCTGAACTGCCCAGAAAGCTTCAGCTACAAGCACTGTAGAAATATAATGTAGTAGCAGCAGCAGTAGTAATAGTGCATTCAACCTAAACTTGTTGAACTACAATTCCACATAATTTCTTACTTATGTCTTCCAGTGGTTTCCAGCTGTTAACACTGTATACATATTTCTCATTGCCAGTATAATGGTGTCAAGATAAACTGGTACACAAATATTGACTTAAAAATGTCAGTAGTTAACAAGTGAATTAATGCATCATATTAGTGGAATATATTTGCAGTGATGTCTTTGGGTTTTTGTTTTTGGTTTGGTTGGTTTTGGATTTTGGTTTGTTTTTTGCTTTGTTTTTCATTTTTTGTTTTTTTGTTTTTTTTTGCACTTAAAGAAATCCCACATCTTTCCTTATGTCCTTTTTTGCATGTTCTGCACATCTATATTGATCAACCAAACTGGAGCAAGCCCCTTATGATTAAAACTAGGGTATTTGGGACTATTCAAATAGAAAAAAACAAGTAGAGGTGAATTGCATTCAATTGCATTATTACGCAGAGAAAGTAGGAGACATTTTTCTCTCTTTCTTATAATATTGGAAATCTGGGATGTACAATGAAGCTGCGCAATGGGAAATTCAGGGCAGCCCAGAAGCGGCAACCTTTTGGAACTGCAAGCATGTTTGGCAGTTTGAGAAACCGATATCACCAGCGGGGGGGGGGGGGTGCTCTCACACATTAGCACCTACTCAGTTAAAGACATCTGAGGAGGAGGAGGAGGAGGAGGGAGGACAGAGTTGGGCAGATGGTCCAGCAGTTTCAAGGTTACCTAGGGAAGAATCTCAGGCAGACTATGAGAACCAGCCCACCAAGGGCAGGGGCAGGGGCAAGGAGAGAGACTTTTCAGAGCTGGGGGTGGAGGTGATGGAGAAGGAGTTCCTTGACCCAGTCAGGAAACAGCCAGGTGAGAAAAGCAGACCAGTTATGACGTGCCCAGCATTCCCGTCACTGAGCCCTCAAGCAGCAGGAGCCACCCTGGGAGTGCGGGGGGGGGGGGGTCAGAAGCCTCAGTTTGGATGCAACCATGGGCAGATGGTTTTTCCACATGCCAAGGAGAATGTCTTGATTTATATTGTACCAAATCAGGTTAAATGCTAATAAAAGGATTGTGGTTCTACATTCTCACCTAAGTCTGCTAAAGAAGAAAAGAAGGAGGAAGAAGACCAGCTCACAACATCCACCACAAAATGCCTACTATGGGATGCCTAGCAAAGGACAAGTCAGCTGCCCCAAAGCCAGAGTACAGTCTGAGTTCCAACATGCGAAACAGCCTCATGGGCCCATGGCACCAACAGAATCTTCTTTCACAGCAGCCCCAGCTGCTGGGAAGATGTTTTAATTTCAAAAGTGGAAGGACCAGGATGCCCTGTGGGCAATAAAAAGGTGTCTAGGGTTGCAGTGGCTAGTAGTCATGACGTTCCTATATTGTCTTCTGCATACCAGTTGCTAAGGAAAGAGACTCTGAGCACACAACTCACATCTTGTCTGTGGGTTTGTTGGGCGGCCACCAGTTTGTCACTGCAGGAAACTGGATGCAGGGCTAGGTAGGTAGACAGGCTATTGGTCCGATCCAGCAAAGCTGTCCTTATGTTCTTACATTACATAGCCATACATGACCGAGGATTTCCAACAACAAAAGAAACCCATTTGCATGCTCTTCTCCCAGATATCAGAATGCTCTGGGTGTGCATTAACATGCAATGACCTGACCTGCTTCTTTTTTCCCCCAGCCCCTCCTTTCTTCTTTAGTTGATTTAAAACAGATTGTATTTATTTGCAATTCAATGAAGAACCTGCATAAAATTAAATCTGTTTTCCTCTGGAGTGTAGAGGTTCTTCTGGGAATTGCATTTAATTTATGAATTAGTCAGGAGAACACCTGTTTGGGTTCATCACAGTTTTAGCAGGAAAAATACAGATTAAAACTTTTGATGGGATGTTAATTTTTTTCTCCCCTGCATCAGGATATGAAAAATGATGTTGAGAGACACAGACAAGAGAGAATTCATCAACCAAATGATGTTGATTCAGTGATGCACAGTGTATTACTTACTGTCACCACCAGATGCTTCAGACTACAGCAGCCATGAGCCTGACAAACATGTCCAGTCATGGGGTAATGGGAGCTGTAGTCCAACACACCTATAGGGTTCCAGGCCATGAAAGGTTGACTTACAGAAAGGACAGTGGCACTGGCAAAAAGAATCCTGTTAAGCGGAATGGGTGACAGCTAAGTATCCTCATATGCAGATGGCCGCCATGGCTTCCAAACAGCACTGGCTCTTCTAGGCGAAGTGGAAGGGACAGCAGGGCAAAGTACCCGAGTCTCTCCTGTTTCCAGAACTGTAGTTTTCCATGAGAATAGTGGAGTTCATGGAGTTAGACCATCTCCCGCCTATAGTCACCCTCTTCTGGTCTCCCTGTGATTATGGGTAGCTTAAAGGAAGCAAGAATGAATGTGTCATGGCAGAAGACTGGATGAATGGCCTGAATAAGGCATGGCAGAAGAGCTGGTTGCCAACGCTTTATGTGTCTGATAATGTTTTCGATTTTGAAGGGGACCTTCAAGGCAATCTAGTCCAGCTTCTCTTCTGCAAGATAGAATCCACAATCCATGGCATATCATTGAGCCATACTAGTCAAGACAATCTGTGCCTGGGGCAAATATTCCACAATCTACATATGGGCCCAGGAACAATCTCTTTAACTTGGCTTTTTAATCTGCTTTTAAGAGGTTTTTAGTGTTATAATTTGTTTTTATTTGATTGTGTTTTTTTTGTTCTGAGTTTTTTGGTAAATGAACTTGGTTGGCAGTATAGAAAATGGTGGTGGTGGTGGTGGTGGTGGTGGTGAATAAATGTTTGGTGACTTTATGTGCAGTCTATCCATAAAATGAATGATCCAGTGCTTTGACTGACTCTGCACATATGTGAAGATGTTGTTTTGTGCTTGTTGCACATAGTGCTGGATTAGAGGGTGGTCACTGGATCAGGGCAGGCTTCCTATCATCTCTGCAGCCCTCCCTTCCTCATAACTTAAAATGCTGCCCTTGCTTTCTATGGCACGAACCTGATAATGAATTTTCGAGTGGTAGCATTTCCAAATAAGACTCCAGTAAATGAGAATATTAATGAAGAATTTACTTCCAAACCTTGGGGATATGCCATAGCTCAGAGAAAAAGATATTGTGCTGCCCAATTTCAAAATAAATAGCCTTGCTAATTGTCAGTCTTTAGTCTGCCGACACTTGTGTTATCAGCTCCAACAACCCTGCTACCCTTTTCTCCACACAATGAGGCAGTGAAACGAGAAACTGTCACCTTTATGCAAGAGGTCTGGCTAAGTTTGTCTAATATAAGAACACTCGTGATCAACATTAAAACTTCCTTATCTGAGGCATGCGCAAACAAGCATAGCTTCCAGTCAGACAACGATTGTAACTGACTTTTAATGTTGCCATATATGTTTTAACCAAAAACTAGGTGTAATGGAATTCTCACCTCCCATCCTTGTCTCATTATGAAACATGGATTCCCATGTAGTTGGCCCATCCTTGATGATCTAGATCAAGTTTCTTCAGACCTTATCCAAACAGTGCTTCTGTGCCTTCATTTGGCACATTATGGAAGCAGAGATGGTCTCCTGACACTGTACATAGTGGCTAATGTCTCCACAGCATGACAAAATGTGCATGACTCTTGGTTGGCCAGATTGATCTGGAAACCAAAAATGGTAGAAAGGCTAATTCTCTGCAAGCCACGTAAGAACATACGTAGACCACAGAAGCATATGGCCAGCACCAGGGCATTCTGTGACTCCGAATCCCACCATATTGCATTGCAGCACAATGGAGATCCACTGATGATGCTCCACTTGCAAGCCTCTGGCCCCTGGAGAGCAGGATGCAGGGGGCACTTGTGGTTCTTGCTTCACCTGGGTCTTCTAATGCCTGAAGCTGCTCTGCATTGACTAAGCGGAGTGAAAGAGTGGGAGAAATCGGAGACAAAGAGGAAGAGACCACACCAAGGAAGTCTCCAGCTAAGTACAAGAAATGGAAAGCTGCTTTAGATGAAGGGTCAGCATCAAGGAGTCTGGCGGCACCTTGAAGATAGCACAAAGTGTGGGTGTACAACCTGCTAGCCAAGGACCACATGCCACAGGGCAAGAGTGGCCCCTACCACTAGAAGCTCAAGGCTTCTTGATAGAGATCTATTTCAAAGGGTGAACTGGAATTAGCAGAGGGGAAAATAAGACTCTACACTCCTCCTGCTGCTAACAGTGAGGAAAGAGTGGTGTATAGCAAGGTTGCTAGAATGTAGGCCTGTGTGTCTGTGCATGTGTGGGTGCATGTATGTAGCCCCTGACTCCCAAACTTTTATCACATGAGTTCCTCAGGGCCAAAAAGGATGCATGCCCCTGGATTAAGATCTGTGGACTCCATTTCATCAAATGCGCTAAGGGTGATCCTGAATTACTGGAGCATCTACGTATGGGAGTATCTGAGTTTGTAGTGGCCAAGAACAGAGGTGGTCTCATTCTCATAGTGGGTACAGGATACCATATTGATCACACTGTTTCACAACATTTAAATAATAATGAGATCTAAAGCAGAGCATACCTGCTAAAGAGTAAGTCCCATTAAACTCATGGGACAGTTGTGTCTGACTAAACACTGCTCAGATTATGCTGCATGTGATTATCACTGGATAATGATTTAGGGTGCAATCCAGTGGCCCTCAGGCATTATCTGGGAGGACACAGGATGATCTGGAGTTTCCATTCCAAAATACTGGAATCTCAGAGCCAGGACTCCAAAGGCTGAGCCCCTGCCTCTCTCCCCTTGCAGTCAGCATGAAAAGAAATGTGCCTTTTCTCCACCACAGGGTTGCAAGTGGGCCTTGGAAGGGGAACGCGGGTGAAGGCATAAAATGCCTGACACTAAGCACAATGGCAACAGAGACCACCACTGCTGCAGCACATCGACGAAGCCTCTAAGCTGGGGGGCCCATGTGTACTGAGAGCAGCGGACAAGAAACTCCACATTAACAGTCCTTAGCTCCTTGTCTGAGGTTTGCATGTAACATTTTAACTTGGTTCATCTATTTAATTATGAAGGCATGATCTGGAGGAACAGAAGTAAAAAACTGGAGATGAATGCATGGATATGAGAGGAACATGCCCAGCATACTCATAAGTTAGGAGTTACCTGGATCAAAATAGTTTTATGCTCTGACCTTTTGGAGAATGTAAATTTCTACATATGGACAGCAGGAATATTGGAAAAGCAGCAAAATATTTAAGAGGGAAAAGGCATCGCAATGACTTATGTTTTGTCCCATGATTGTTAAGACTTTTGATTTTTTTGTATGAGTGCCCTTTCTAGAGTAAAGAAATCTGTTGAGGATATTAATACAAACAATGGCAGTGAGAAACAGGGGAGACCTAAGAGAAAAAGAATTGCAAATATTGTTCAAAGGTCTTAAACAAGCATTGAGCATGAGCTGACAAGGGAAGAGCACAGAATCCTGACCTGCGCTGCACTTCTCAGATGAACCACAAAGTACAACTGTGAAGTTGCAGTCAGGTCAACTTAAAGCCATTGATCCAGCAAAAATGTAACAGACAAGTGACTGATGTAAAAATAGGTCACATCCAGTGCCATTATTAAAGTCATCTAGGAGCAAGGGAAACTCCCGCAAATGTCCAGCCTTCCTGCTGGAGCAGGCATAAAACCAGACAGCGACTGGCCATCCAGTCAACAGGTGGATTGGTCATTGCTGACCTCCTGCTTGTGACGGTAAGGCAGGCGGCTGGATAGAAACCCTTTCCTCCTCTTCACATGGGAAAAAGAAGGGTGCCGTCTCTGGCCCATCCATCTTGCAAAATAAACAGCGCTGACAATCAGGCAGTGCACCACCCTGTTCTAAGCTGGTGTCAGGAAAATCATTTCCAGGAATTATACATCTAGAAGGGCAACCAACTTGCACATGGATGTTTCCTTATATGTATAAATATTATACTAATTGAATCAAGGAGCAAAGCGTTCTACATTTTGCTTCATCATCCAAGCACCAGTTCTGGATAAAACTATTTATCTACTGTGAATAAAGACATCCTATTGTCTCCTCTGATTCAATGACTGCTTTACAAAATCACCGTCAAGCTGCCACCCTGCTGAATGCCTTTTAACCAACCAACCAAGTTTCTTTTTAGAAATTCAGCCACTTTTTCTAGGCAGTGTCTAATTATTAATTTGCATACATTGAAATAAATTAGTATTTGCACATGGGAGCCTTTTTCTTTCTTCCGCTTTTCCAGAAAAGTGGCAATGCTCCTGCCGCCATTGTTAGGTTAGACACTGCTTAAATGCTTTGTCGTGCTGATTATAGTGCAGTAAATCTGCAAAACAATAAGGAATGTTCCTGGCTTAATTAAGTCCAAAAAAGTAAACTCCAGTCATGCTTCCTTAGAAGTAAATCCCACTGGGATCAGTAGAGCTTTTCTCCCATAAGTGCATTTATGATTGTTGTCTAAATGTTCATAAATGTTTCTCGGTGCGGGGAATTGTTTGGCAACAAAGAGCACAACTTACAGTGGCGCAATATCACCACCACCATTTTTCTCTGAAAGAAAACTTAGTTCATCTGCAAAGCATTTTTCAAATTTTTTCTCCCACAAATAGAACTGCAAGATCTGCAGATCTGAACCAAAACACCATTCACTGCAAGATTCCTTGGTACGCCTGCACATTCACTGGCACTTTTTCCATTGTGATGTCAATTAGAGTTCCCCTTCTTTTTCTAAATGGACCTGGAGAAGGGTTCCTGCTTTCAACACTGTAATCATAACACTCCTGCCCATCAGAAGAAGCCTAAAGTTTCTCCTGGCAGGCATAGGAAAACAGGAAACCTTACAGCTTGGCTTCGTCCCTCAGAAGATGAAAGGTATCAATTGACAAGGGAAGGTAAGCAGCAGCTTCTAAAACCAAAACAAGCATTTCATTTTAGTGAGCATTATGTTTTTCCCCCCAGCGCTGTGCTGTCCAGGGGAATGCAAAAGGAGGGAGAAGAAACCAATTCTTAGTTCTTTCCTTTGACATATAGTAAGGGAGGTTTTGCTAGCTAGGCAACTTTGCCACATAATGGCAGGAATAGAAAACGCCCCCATAGCAGCCTGACCTCTGTGATAGCAATCTCATTCCAAAAGACAAAGCACAACCTCCTCCAAAAACCCCCACATGCCTTCTTCCTTCACTCCTTCAGTAGCAACCAAGATGACCAAAGAAGCATCCTGGGCTTCTGTGCAGTTTGAAAGGAGTTTCAATTCCATGGTAGAACAAATATTCCCTGCCTGTACACCTGAGCTTTAAGAGGTAAGGTGCTCTTTTCTGATCATTTTTTTCCTGGACAATTTTCTGCTTTCATTTCAGTCAGGGAGAGAAAAGACCTGAGTTTGGGTTTGGACAAATTTAACAGAAACCTTTGATCAGAGAGAAAGCTAACAGGGCTGTCACATTCACATACAGAATTCTTGCTACATTTTAAACAGTCTTTTTCTTCCACAGGCTGAGAAAGCACAGGCAAAGATAAAAACTTTTCAGTGAACCATATATATAAATATATTGGTTTTCCCTGGCCACAAACAATTTTCATCTTATATTATCACATGCATTCTTTGATTGTTTATTCATATATTTAAATCTCATCTTGCCATCCCTTAGAGGAACCCTCTTGGCCATCATAAAAGACATAAAAACTAATACAACCATAAATTTATGGGGAAAATCCCAACAAGCAGCAAAGTTAAACCTATAAATGCTAATACAGAAAAATATAAGGTAAAGATCCATATCAGACCCTTTCTATTGAGATATATGGTTATGTTCATACAGCGCTTTGGCTTAATGTTTGCTATTTGTCTTCTGTGATTCTTTATGAGTCAGATTCAACACAGAAAACTTTTCTTCCTTTTTTGAAGTTCAAAAAATTGACCATCTCAACAGATCTGGAGCTTAGTTTCCCAAATCTCTGCATGACTATCAGTTCCTCCCTTAATTAAGAGTCCAACTAATTTTCCTCCTTCCACACTTTTCAGGGGCAAATCACACAAGCTCTGCTCTCCCCCCATTTTTTTTTTCTGGTCCTAGAAGTAAAATTAGCATGATGTTCAGTTCTATTGCAGATATTATCCCAAGCCCTGTGAATGTATGCTTCAAGGTGCACTGAACTGTTAACTCTCCACATCATGAAGCTAGCATCTTTTGGGAGGTTTTTCAGGATGTACTGAAGCTCATTTCTATGTCTTCAAGGCAGGCAAGAGAACATATCACTCCATCAGTGATGGGTGCAGCTGTCTGCATGTGAGCCAGAGCACTGTGAGTTATAATTCTGGGACAGGAGGGAACCCTCCAGTGAGAGCAGCAATTCAAGAAGTGATGGAAACCACAGGACGAAATGGGCCGATGGGAAACAGAGAAAAAAGGAATCTTGTTTCAGACAAATCCACCCTTGCAAATTTGTTCTTAGAAATCCTCCAACTGTTCTCTGAAGTTCAAATGTTCTCCAGTGCTTTGATATGAGTTTTAGTGAAAAGGGAAGAGTTGGGGGCATCTGGATTGTAGAGTGGTGCCAACAGAGTAGGACGTTGTACAGACATCTGGGACCATACTCAGCAGAATGCACAGCAAGTGCTCTGGGTACAGCTGGGCTGTCCTAGCAGCTAGTAAAGTAAAATATGAGGAGGGACCCCAAAAAACCCAGGAATTATCTTTTGGAGGATGGGCCCCTTGTAGTACAGGCTTCCCCCACTAGGTGAGTGTTCTAGGAACCCACCTGCATCAGCTGGATTGTTGTGAGAGGCTGCGCTCGGCTTCAGTGAGGGGGTTTTGGAGACTCTTTCAACATGTTTGCCCATTGCATTATGGCTGAACTTAGTTCAATGAAATTTTGTTCAGCTGAGTGTTCAGCAGTTTTTGGCCATAAGCGGCATGACCTTTGTGCCCAAACTTGCCCCATGCAACTTTTTTTGTTTGTTTCCCTGGATGAAAAAAGTCCTCAAAGGGAAACATTTTGCAGACGTGGAAGAGGTGAAACAAAAAATGGCAAAAGCACTAAAAGGCATCAGAATGGATGCGTTCAAAACCTGTTCTGAACAGTGGAAAAATGTATTGATAGGTGTGCTGCACCAAATAGAGAGTTCTTTGAAGGTGACTTAAGTCTGAACATGTAAAAATAAATAAATAAATTCCTTTTTAAATAAATAAATTCCTAGGGTGTTTTGGGTCCCTCCTCATCCATTACCATACACTATGGGAATAGAGAGTCCGCATAAGGAAATGAAGCCCAGAATTCAAAATTATTGAACAAAACTACAGATGGAGTATAATTTTAATTTTAGACGATGGAGCCATCATGAGTGATGTGACATGATGAGTGATGTGACCCTCATTTTCTATCAAGCCTTTAGTATATTGAGTAATGTGTGCCTTATAGACTCTTGAATCCTAGAATACTCCAATTACATTTTTTTTTAACTTTCTCACATTGTCATACTGTCACGGTGTTAAGTAAAATGATATCTTCACTTGAGACTTGGCTCTGTTTGGATATCATTGCTTTCTTAAATTGGATTTAACTCTTATGCAAGGAATTATTTTTTGTTATGTATATGTATGCACAAACAGTTTGTATTGTACACACACAGAGAGAGAGAGAGAGAGAGAGAGAGAGAGAGAGAGAGAGAGAGAGCGCGCAAGAGAGAGGAGGCTGAGTTCAGGCAGATACAGATACAGATGATGGAGCTATCCTTATGAGCTGGATATTGACTTTCTCCTCTGTGACAGAAGGACTCCTTGCATTCTCAGATGGAACCAAGATCCAGAGGAGACATCCTGGTACAGAAGGATTGGGGAACCTGTGGCCTTTCCAATGGTGTTGAACTACAACTCCTTCCTCCCACACTATTGGGTTATACTGGCAGAGGCTGTTGAAAGCTGGCGTATAAGGTCTTAAGGACACAGGTTCCCCACTGTGGTGACAGAAGAGGGAAGCATGGCTACCTACCTCCCACAACTTCCCAATGCTACCTCGGAGGGCATTGGGACCTCTGGCTCCAGCAGTGTATATTTAACTGCATAAATACATGACCCAACAGCATTAACACTCAAATGCCCTGTAGAAGCTGGATTATGGATTCACACACACACACACATTCTATTCTTCTGTTTGTTTATTATTTATGTATGTTTTTATGTATTTTTTGTGAGCTGCCCCGAGGCTTTGTTGCGATGGGGACGGCATAGAAATGTTTTAAATAAATAAATAAATATCCCACTTTCCCATCCAAAAAGGAATCATTCAAAGCCACTAATGAACTACAAAAACATAAAACACAACAATAATTAAGGTGCATTAAAAAAAACTAAAATCAACAGCAAACACAAAAAACAAATATAAGACTGTGTGTAAATAAAATTAAGCAAGAACAGAGTCAAACGCTAGGATAACACTAGAAAAATCATTCCCTGCAATGGAAACATGTTCAAAATGGTTTTGCCTTCTAGCTGACATGAAGGTGAATTGGCACAGCCACTTCCGTGGGGAACAGGCACAGAACACAGTTATGGGGTTTTGTGCATATGTGTTTCCATACACATTGTATAAGTAACTTAACTATCTTCCTGTGCATGAGAGCAAAATTGTTGCTTAAAAGGAGAGCAACAAACAAGTGGGAGGTGAAGTCAGATAAAGAGGGTTCTCCAGGGATTTATGTGCAAATCTGTGCCAATGCAGAAGAAGGCTGTTCACAGATTCAGAGCTTCAAAGCAAGGTAAATAAAGTGTCCTAATTAGTTAAATAGATGGTAGTGTAAATCTTGCAAGAAAATCAATGGGGAAGACAAATAGATTTTGGGCAGCTAAGTCACTGAACAGTTAAATGGTGGAAATAAATACTTTGAAGTGCACAGATAATTGAATTTCCTTGACATTTTTGTGGCCCTGAATATTTACTAAAGATCAACATGATCTTTACCTAGATACACAAAAAGTAAGTATTTTGTAAAACTGAAACATAAATGTTAAAGACTTTCATTACAGTCACGAAGGAAGGTATTATTAAAATGTCTCATCTTTTACTGTGTGTCTTTATGTGACTATTAATTTACCATCAACCCCTGAGCTGATCTGAACATCCGGCAGAACGAGTCAGGTGGCAGATGTTGTGGGGCAGGCAAGATGTTTTGGTCCCCTGAGCTAGCCTGCCCGGCTTCTCCAAAGTTAGCCTACTCCCTACTCCACCCACCACACATGCGTATGGTGAAAGATGCCCTCCTATCACCAGCAGGTCTATGATTAGCTGCTGGTCTAGTTCGATCCTACACAGGGAAGGCTGAGGCAGGTGTCTAGTCCCCTGCCCCAGGCATCACAATGTTTTCCAAAGCCTTGTCTGACTTCACAGTCAAAATTGCTGGTAGTCAGCATGCACTGCCAACCAGAAGGCTATTTTTGGTTGATTAAAAACCCATCCAGGAGAAGCTGGATGCTCTGCTGGACCGGATTATCACTGGTTCCATTTCAGGTATTGCAGCTCTGGTTGTTCACCCCCACTGAATGATAGTCTACAGTGAATGCTATGGAACATGCTTTCATATAGCATGTTCAGTGTCTTTGGTTGACATCTGTATAAGGCTGTTGGAACCGCCTTTAGGAGCTCTGAGGCCAATTGCATTGATATGCTGGCAACATCCAGCACTCTTTCCCTGAGACAGCTGGATTAGGAGAGGCTATACAAGGAGTGGCTCAGTGCCCAGACTCAATGATGGGACAGATGAGAGCCAATCAACTGAAGCTGGATCCTGGCAAGGCAGAAGCCCTGTGGGTGAGTGGCTGCTGAGTCTGAATGATAAGCTCACTGCCTGCTCCGGATGGGTTGTCCTTCCTCTGAAACATCAGCCGCATCGTCTGGAGTGCCTTGGGCCCATCTCTGTCACTGGTGTCCTCTGCAGCTCCGAATGCCTTCTACAAGCTTCAGCAGGGCAGAGACAGCTTAATCATGGTGGTGCAGGTACAAGTTTACCACAGTCTGTTCCAAGTGGGGCTGCCTTAAGGTTGGTCAGGTGCAGAATATAACAGCTCAATGATTGCCAAGTGCTTCCCTTTTCATCTGGAGTAGAAACTTCAGTATGGTGGTTTCCTCTCTCTGGAACTCCCTGACTGTTGATGCCAATCAAGCACCAATATGGCTTATTTTCAGTGTCTGCTGAAGGCATTTTTTATTTAAATATATCTCCCCCACTGCAGTTGTTCAGCCCCATGTTATTGTTATAATCTGATTTAAAATATTTTACTTCTGTATTTCAATTTGGGTTATTTTTCTTGTATTGGTCACTGTTTGGGAATCCCGTTGGATAGACATCGTAACCTAAATGCATTTTAGTTCTAACAGTGCTTATCACAGGATTGGATGGAGTGGGCTGAGTCCAGGTCCTATTCAGGTAATAACATGTTTGCCCTGCATCTGGAAACCTGGCTGTTGGATCCAAGAGTGTCAATCGCCTCTTTTATCAGCCACCTGCACACGCTCCTGTGAGCAGCCATGGCCATGCAGTTCCACAACGCACACAATAGCTTGTGCATCAAAATCTCTCTGTGTGAGAATGAGTGAAATGCAGCCTGGGTATTTGGCATGCAGTTCCCCTACTACATAATCACCTAAATTACAGTTATTGTTATCAACAGCTTAACATTCTGAAATAAAAGTTTATGAAATCTCCCACCACCATCTTTAATCATTTAATAGTCTTAATAATGGTATTTATCTCATACTGCCTCCTCTGAATAGCTCAGGGCAATGCTATCTGCAACACTTGTCCAAGATGTTGCTACTGGAAGGGGGAAGGGCAAAGGTGAATCTCCCTTGACCTTAGTCTTCACACAGCTGTCTTGCTGAATTGTTTCCCCACCTAATTCTATGCCCACCTCTGCAAGAAAGGTCAAAATAGCACCTCACAGTAACCCACGCTCCAAAAAGAGAGATGTTTTTCACCACATATACCCAAGCTATCTATTGGATCTGGAAATTATAATAGCATGACTGAGCAATTCCCTGCATAATTCATCACAGATGACCTCTTATCAATGATAAACATAAAAAAGAGACAGGACCCTGTGATGAAGCGTTCCCTGTGTGACATCCACAGCCATTGTGCATGTCTGCCTCTCTTTTGTTCATCTAACACACACACACTCACACACACACTCACTCAAAACAATCCTAAAGCAAGGTACAGCCAATAAAACATACTAAAATCATATATCATCAGCTCATACAACAGTGAAATAAAGAAAGACAGATAAGTAAGTTTCCAAGATGCAGGAAGACAGATTCAGGCAAAAGTCTCGCGGAACAAATGGTGCGGACAGCCAGGAAGTCTCAGCACCAACATAGGTAAGTGGGGAAGAGAGGTGTTCCCCCAATTGCTTTTACACCATTCATGCACATGGCACCTCCTAAAGAATAAAGGGGTGGGTTGCTGGCCCACAGACTCGTACAGTCTAGATACACAAGGGAGCAGTTTTGAAATAGTGGCCAGGATAAACCAGCAAAGCAAAAAAATCGATTACTTCCATGATCTCTGCCTAGGTTTGGTTATTATATTAACATATAACACCCTTGCTCTACTTTCTCACCATCCTTATTTTAAACTCAACCAGAAAGAAAATGTCTTCTAGCTGCAGTTTCTAAAAATGCAAGAGCATTGGTGCATTCACCACTCCTGTTACCTGCTTGAAGCTGAAACTAATTAACTTAACTAAATCTAAGATTCAGCCACTAGAAGATTTTGACCAGTTTGAGTTGGGAGCACAACACAGAGAAAGTAGGCCAGATTCTGGAGCACCAGAGCGTGTTTGTTCATCTCCCACAGGGTGCTCCTCCACGTGGGTGACCTTGGCTGGCTGGCCGGCTGGCCAGCCTTCAAGGTGGAGGTAGAGTCTTCCTGTTTCCCCCGCTGTGTAGCTTAATATGCTGATGCAGCAGACATGTTTTTAATGAGTATTCTCGTAATTAATTCATCTTAATCTGTTGTGAACAATAAGCAATCTTGCAATTAACTGAAATGGATACCCAACTAATTAGCCAATGTGACAAATAACCAAACTAAAGTTAATTAAAAAACAAATATTTTAATTACATTAAACAATATTAGTCAAAGTTGCTATAAATGCATTAACTCGAGGCATACAGCGGATACAAGAAAAGGAACAATGAGTGAAATGAACCCCAAAACAAATCTCAAAGGTATTCCGTGTTTATTCTTTACAAAACTGATTTATGGTTCATATAGGAAAGTTGAGGGTCTGCTTGTCAGAACTTCAGTCCTCACAGCTCAGTTGTGGGACTCCCCCACACACAGGTCGTGCTTGTGGGTTTCCCTGGACAGCCTATTGGCCACTGGGTGAACAGAGTGAAGGGCTAAGTCTGCCTTCCGTCTGACAAAGCATGGCTTTTCTTGTGCTCTCAGGCCTTTTTGCCCAAAGGAGTGTGGTAGAGCTTCTTTAGTATGTGTAACAATGGGATAAAGATCGTCCTTCCTTGCATCTCTGTCTGCAGAGATGGTGATTTTCCAAACTGGGGAAGGGTTGATTCCAGTTATCTACTTATTCCTCAGATAATCGAACCCTCAGGAAGCTCTCAGGTTGTAAGAATCCCAAAGAGCTTTGGCTAGTGGCCAGTATGCAAATGTAATAAATAAATAAATAAATAAATAAATAAATAAATCATAGACGCTTGCTTTCTACTGAGTCAGAATCTTATCTATTTGTTGACAGTTTTAAAATTTTTATTAAATTTTTACCAAAAAAATACAGTGTAACTAAATGAAAAACATGCAATTAAAATTATACTAACACATGTCAAAAACAGTGCATCCTACCACCAGGACCATTAGATACATGCTAAATCACTTGCTCTTTCAAGAAGTTCCATTGCCTTTATAAAATTGCAATGAATGTTGTGGAAGTTCAAATCCTTTCCCTTTTATTAGCAAAGATATCATCAAAATTATTCGTATCTATATAGCCTTTTTCATTTTAAGATCGCAAGTTAATTTATCATTAGGAGCTACAGTGGTACCTCCGCTCATGAACGCCTAGGTTCATGAACAAATCGGGTCATGAACAAAAATTTCTGATAATTTTTGACTTGGGTGAAGAACACCGCTTTGGGTGGTGACCAAGATCGCAGCCATCTCCCCACCCCTCCCAAGTGGGGAGATGGCCACGATCACAGTTGCTTTCGTGCAGGGAAGGCCTGCGTGATCAGAGGCGCGCTGCTGCAGAAAAGACGGGAGCAGCAAAGCAGAGCCACGGGGGAGATGGCCGAGATTCCGCCTGTCCTTCCTGCAGGAGCACGCCTCTGATCAGGCACGCCTTCCCTGCACGAACGGAACTGCGATCGCGGCCATCTCCCCACCCCCAGCGCACCATTTGTGCCCATCTCTCCTTCCCCCAGTGCGATCACATCCCGCGATCACATCCGTCTCTGCCCCCCACCCCCAGTGCACCGGGATGACGGGCACGCGCAGGGATGACGGGCCCGATCTCGGTCATGCTGGGGGTGGGGGCAGGGAGATGGCCACACTTGTGCTTGGGGGTGGCGGGGGGAGATGGCCTTAATCTTTGTTTTTGTCACTTTGCTTTACATTTTTCTGATTTAAAAAATGGTTACAGAATGGATTAACCTTATTTACATGGAACTTATGGGAAAATTTAACTTGGCTCACGACCAATTTGGGTCACGACCAGAGTCCTGGAACGGATTAAGTCTGTGAGCCAAGGTACCACTGTGTATTCCAAACTTCTCTGTACCAATCATTTGATTGATAATCATGTTTTCCTTTTGCTGTCAGATTTCAAATTCTTTGCTTTTCCTTTATCTCCACATCTCTTGGGTTGACATGACTGCTAACAGCAGGGCTGCCTGAGTGGGAGAATGGAGAAGAGGAAGAGCCGTGGACCACTATGGACAGCCTTAGCAGGCAGTCATATCTAGTTTGTATCTGGGCACCCCACACGCACATACTTGTGTGCATAGCTTGTCATGTCTCTGAAAACCTTGGAGTACAAGAGTTGTCATGAGCCATTTAGAGCAATGTTGCCTTCATCCAATGTCTTCTTCTGACTTGGAATTCTATCAGTCTATCAGCAAGCAGGCTTGGGAGTCTATCAGTCTATCCACCTTCTGGATCAGGAATACTTTCAGCCCAAGGGCAAATGCCACTGTGGACAAGCTCTCGGGGGTCACAGTCCAGTGGTGGGCATAGCCAAAGTTGCAGGTGACTGGACAAAAAGCTACCGCCAAATCATAGCTTAAAGCTCTTCCTGGGAAAAGTCACACAACATGATAAGCCGCACTGCATAGAACACTACCAGTGAGGCTAAGAAGCCACCTGACATCAGACAGATGGCTGGGACGTCAGGAACAGGGTGTCTCCTCCTCTCCCCACAGTCCCCCAGGGTCCCCACAGGAACAGTGATATTCCCAGTCTCCCTGCTGTCAGTGGCAGTGGGAAGTGAGGGGGAAGCCCTCACAGCCACTTATTCATGAGGCACTGCAGCAATGTCCGTCACCATGCCCAGCTGCAAGGGTGGGCCACAGCAGCAGGAGGTACAGGAGACACCTCTCTTGCCAGCACTGCTGACCCACGAGGGCAGACAGAGACTGGGAGATGTGGGCCCTTCCTCCTGGTCCCAGCAGAGAGTAGAAGCATACAGTCAACTTCTCTCTGCCAGGATCCACAGCAGTGCTGGGTGGGACAAGTACTGCTGTGCTTGGCCTCCTCCAGAGGGGACTGGTTGCCCCTTCAGCTGGCAGCTTCACTGGATGGAGAGCTGAGGACCACTCTGCCTGCTCTGGAATAGGCTGAGGAGAACACGGTTCATCCCCCACCCTCCCAGCATCATGGCTGCTCAGTGACAGTCCCTCCGGGTGCAATCGGGCACTGCCAGCTCTAGATGAGTCCAAGTGGCACTGGGCTTGCACTGCACCACCATGGGCACTGGCCTTTTCAGGGTAGGGAGCCTCCGACAGTTGCCCTCAAGTGCTCCAAGAACTTCTTTTTTTATGCTCTCGTCAAGCGGCCACTTCTGGGCTCCTAAACTGGGGCTGGGCCATGGCTTTGAGGCATCACTTCTGAGCCCAGCCGCTAGTGTTACAAGCTACTCCCTGGAAGCTGTGCCCAGGTTTGGAGAGCAAGCTACGCCACTCAGGCCTATAAGCCCCAGTGGTTTAACATGTGGCAACCACTGCCAGTAACGAAGCATTCAGAGGTTTTAAAACAGGAACAGGGGGACTTGCACAAAAGCCAAGAAATCCCAAAACAATTAGTGGTCAGATGAAAGAGAATGTGGCTGGGCCTGGGCCTTTGGTACCTTGGGAGTACCAAAGCGCCAGAGTGGAACGAATTACCCGCACAAGAAGATTTTTCTTATGAATCCTTTAAAAAATAAATACATTGATAATGAATAGACCATGCTGTTATAGTGTTCTGCAGAATGTGAATTTTCAGCCACATAAGTTTCCTTTCATTACTATTTTGGTCACATGGAGAAACTTTACATCACATATTTTACTGTCTTATTACCTGATGAGATTAAGGAAAAAAAATAGTGTTGCTAATTGTCTTAATTAAAATTGAGACCATTAGAAATCTTGAAAATAACATTACTTTCAAATAGCTGAGCTGGTGTTCTAGGACAAACTAATGGCCCATCTAATTAAGCTTCTCATTGCCCTCTGTCATCTGCTGTAAGGCAGCGGTGTGCTAGCTAGATATGGATAGATATGATCAGTTAATTACACATAAAATCCAGGATCACAGGCCAGATTTTTTTGGCATATGTATCTTCCCTGATTGCCGAGTCAGATGGTGCAGCTCTCTTATTTGATACAGCTATTGCCATCACACTGGGCACGTGACACATGCCCTCCAATAAGGATATCAGATAAATCTGCAGTGGATTCAAATGAGCTCAGATTTCTATGAATCCAAGCCACAGATTCTGTAGCATACTAGCTTTTCTTAAGTCACACAGATTCCATAGATCTGAGGACTTGTTTTTAATTTCCTGGACCTGGTTGCAAATTTAGTCATCCAAAATTATCACTAATACAGCAAATTAATATAAACATACATATATGCAACATTTCATACATCTCTACATAAGCAACTTATAAAGAAAAATCTTGTAATAAATAAATCTCTGATCACTCTGCTGCTTAGCAATCTTTTGTGTATCATCTGCTCATGGATTGCGTGCTGAATTAAAAAGATGTGCAAAATGTTACATACCCTGAATTTCCTGTAAACTCTTGCCAATTTTTGAGAGAATTTTTGAGAGGGGAAAAAATACAAACCTGTCAATAAGCAGATGATGGAGCAAAAGATGCCTGAAAATCCACAAAACATAGATGGAGTGAATTTAACAAAAAAGGTACATCTGCATTGCCTACCCTCTAGTTTTTAACAGATGTTATAATTCAAGCCCTTCTCCTGCAACAGCATTTTAAAAACCATCTTCGTTCACCATGTTAATGATACACTATAAAGACAAAGTAGGGTTTTAAAATCTGTTGGCAGCAACCATTCAATATTAGCCCTTGCAGCGTGTGAAAGAGCAAGTTGTGCTCTATATGGCCTCATAATGCTCATGCATGTACATTGGAGTCAAGATGCATCCATGCTAGAGATGGGGAGATGTTTTCTTCAGTTCCTGTTTCAGTAAAAACTTACTGAATCAGTGTATTGACCAGAATGCAATTACCCTTTGATAACTGCACTTTTCAGAATTTTGTGGCACAATTCTTCAAATATTGCTTAAAATGCATACCAAAAATGCACAATGTGCATACTATGAAAATAAAAATATGCAAAACAGCAACTTTATGGATTTTTTCCTGCTTAGTCGCTGTGGTTGGAGAAGGAGGAAGAGGAGGACTCCTATAGGATAGACTAATAGATAGGATAGGAGAGACACCCTGCATGGGTAGAGTAAGAATTCAGATACATTTAAAGACAAATAAAATGAATCTGGGGGACTTCGGGCAGAATCCAACAGTGACCACCCACCACTGTCCAGGCCCCATGATTGCTTTGCACGAGCAGCACACACCACTTGTGTCACGCTTCAAGGCACTTCCCAAAACAAGCAGCCAGCAGGACATGAACAAGGGAGCTCAACTGGCTCGCCCTGTTCCAAAAATGAGCAAATCTGCTCATTTCCTGCCACCCCTGGAAGCACAAGATCTTCAGAGCAAAAGTGGCAGTGGGCCCCATTCACAGGGGGGCAGCACTGGACATCATCCTTGGTTTCTTTTTCCTGGCTTGGATCCCAAAAGTACCGGCATGAGTGGGTATAGGGAATGTGGCTTTCCCACCCCTAGCCTTCTCCCTATAGCTGCCCCCCAAAAAAGTTTCTTCTAGGGCTAAGATATGAGGGAAGGGTAGGTTGCTGAGGGACATTGCAAATTGCACAGAGGTGCTTTCCATGAGCAGAGTTTTGTTTTTTAAAATGGCCATCAGACTTGTTCCCACAGTGTTTAAGTTCACATTGATTTCCATGGGATTTAAACAACCCAACTGTATGCAGGATAAAGGGTGGCGGTTAATCTTCGCACCTTCATATTGTTCGTTGTTGTTGGTCCCCTGAACTATACATTTTGATTTTTTCATTCTATTTGCAAGCCTCTTCCTGGAACTGAGCTGTCTTGGATGAAAAGACACAACACACTGATGGAAAGGGATTTAGAAATGTTCTGAACTCAGAGCAGCTCCCACTGGAACCCTCCTTGTTCCAATTTGACAGCAAATCATTAGCAACTACCTTCTGGCTATGACTTTTCAGCCCATTGAAAGGTACTTAGTGAAGAGTAGTTCCCTTTGGCCCAAGCATTAAGGATTGTTAAAGGAAGCTGAAAGAGATGAAGTACAGAAATAGAATCCATGAATATTTGTGTCATGGGCCATTATTCCAGCCACTTGTACTTAATGCTGAAGTTGGACTTTGGAATAGGAAGGGCCCAAGACAACTTGGGCACCAATTTAGATCTTAGGAACAGCAGGGAAAATAAATTTTAATAAGTGTGGTCAAGGTTCCTCAAGGTTAACACCCCCCTGTTAAATAAATTCAAGGTTCAATTCAAAACCATGGTATATTTTAAGAGCATCTGTTGTCATTTTGGTATATGTCAGAATAATTGTAGTAGCCTTATCATCACAGGACAGGTAGACACACAAGCACGTATGCACAAGCCCCTCTGCACCTTTTTCTGGAGTGCAAGAGATTTATGCATCCATAGCCCGCAGATGTCCGTAATCGCTAACAGCCACTGAAATGACAAGGTCCCATGGGCCAGCCACATTTCCGCAATTTACTCAGTACTTGCATAGGCAACTTCTTGTGTAACGTTAGCAGTGCAAGTTTGGCCCAGTAGGTTTTCCAGGGAGACCCATGGTACTGCTATCCATTATTGGTATCACGTTACAGGTTGCTTGAACTAGTACTATGTCGTTGTGTAAGTGCAAATGGATTCTGCCCCACATGCAGAGTCAATGAGTTTAGCTAACCAGAAATATAGGAACTCTTGAATAATCACATAGGTTTTCTGGTTCATGTATCTCCTGCACTAAGGAGTCTTCATGTAGTGAGGAAAATGGAAAAACCCTCTTATTTATTATTTATTTATATTGCGATGTATATCCTGCCTTTTTCCTACAAAGGGCTCAAGGCAGCTTACATCATTCTCCTCCTCCATCTTATCCCCACAACAACAACCCTGTGAGGTAAGTTGGGCTGAGAGTCTGTGACTGGCCCAAAGACCCCAGCTAGCTCCATGGCTGAGTGGGGACTCGAACCCAGATCGTCTGAGCCCCAGTCCCATGCTCTTAACCACTACACCACACTGGCTCTCACTTTTATTAAAAGTGTATCATTTATTTATTAAAAGTAGACACTACTAGTGTCTCAGGACGACTTACAAAAAATCTTCCCCTCAGGTGTTCCATGTAGATTCTCATCTTGTTCTTCTCCAGGTGACGGCAGTGGCGAGGAGCACCTTCCTTCAGCTTCGGCTGATACATCAGCTGCGTCCCTTCCTGGAGAATGACTGCCTGGCGACAGTGACACATGTGCTGGTAACTTCCCGATTAGATTTCTGTAACGCGCTGTACGTGGGGCTATCCTTGAAGACGGTCCGGATACTTCAATTGGTGCAGAATAGAGCTGCCAGGTTGCTGACGGGGACTGGGCGTTGTTCTCATATAACCCCAGTTCTCCGTCAGCTCCACTGGCTCCCGATTGAAGTCTGGGCCCAATTCAAGGTGTTGGTTATGACCTATAAAGCCCTAAACAGCTTGGGACCTGGATATCTAAAGGAACGCTTGCGTCCATATATGCCCTCCCGCCCCTTGAAATCAGCAACAGATGCCCTTCTCCGGGAACCCTCTGTGAATGATATTAGGACGGTGAGTACCCGGAGGAGAGCTTTCTCTGCGGTGGTGCCCCATCTATGGAATGCGCTCCCCAGAGAGGTCCACCTGGCACTGTCGTTATTTGTTTTTCGGCGCCAGGCTAAGACCTTTTTATTTAAAATTTATTTTAATTGTTAAATTATTTGAATTAATAGGATTTAAAATTTTTAGCCAAGATGCACCAGGGGCTTTTAAACATTTTTTTAATTGTTATATTGTTATTATTTATGTATTTATGTACTTTGTATCCGGTTGTGAGCTGCCCCGAGGCTTCGTTGCAATGGGTGCGACATAAAAATGTTTTAAATAAATAAATGGGCTTCCCATCAGCATCCAGTTGGCCTCTGTGGGAAAAGAACACTGCATTAGATAAACCTTTGGTCTGATTCACCCTTCTGATCATAAATGAAGTCTTCTTCTTCTGGATCACTGTGTTCTGACATCTGCATAGAGCCTCTGCATCACACTCCCATTAACTGCAAGGCGAAAGGAAAGGTACTTTATCCACTATGCAAAAAACCTTTGTTGGTCTAATAAATGACCGAACTGGGCCATGGGGGATGTTATTCATATCCACTTCTTCCTAAATGTTGTCCCAGAAGATAAATTGAACTTGAAACTATTTTTGCAATTAGGACCAAGAGTGGCTGAGGACCTTCCTTAAGGTCCTGCACAGCCTTTTAAAGTGGCAGTCATTACTGAGATAAGAGAATTGCTTACTTGAAAGAATCCATTTTTGTCAGTTGCGCGCGCGCTCTCTCTCTCTCTCTCTCTCTATATATATATATATATACACACACACACACACACATATATATATCATTCATTCATTCATTCCAATAGATAATCTGAAATACATTTTTTCCAATACAATCTTCCTTTTTAGGGAAAGGTTTGTCCTCTGTCCATGGTCACAGGAAATAATCCATTCCCATCCATCAGAGACTTATTTTCTTCATCTTTGAAGACGAGGGTAGAAAGCACTAATCAAGGTCCTGAGAGCTAACGTAGCGCTTGCTGTGTTGACTTAAACTCTGATACCAACTCAAGCCCAGGTCTGCACACTGGATTGATGGTGAGGTCTAGAACGGACGTCTTCATTAACATTCCATTTAAGCTGTTGATAAAGAAATGCTAGTGCTCCTGCTAACCTGGCCCTATGTGTAATTCAAATTGGCCTCCAACATGGAAATATGTGATGCCTAAGTGAGTAGAAACCTATTAGGGATTCATCTCCATGTGTTGATGCTGTGCTCAGCTTAGTTAATGAGTTGCCCATTTGCCTGAAGTAATAACATTCATTGCATGGATTGTTTGTTTTTTCTCTGCAAGTGAATTTTGCCTGGAGTTCATCCTGTGCTGAATTCTGTAACTCAACCAAATTTTTGCGAATAATGAAGTGCCTGTAGACATTGTTCTATCCAAGAGCTCTAAATTTTCCAATAACAGGCAACCACCAAAGAAAGACACACCTGGAGCTTAGACCAGGGACACCAAGTGCTGAGCTGTGGTGCAACTCATCTTGAGGTCTCCATCCAGGTATCGTCTTTGCAGCATCTTAGTGACAACAAGATTGATGGAAAGTTTGTGATTATTTGGCCATATACTGCAGATTATTGTTTAGCCTTTATTGTTTCGATCTTGGGTCAACTGTTGCCATTGCATTTTTTTCTCTGTTACTTTGTTTTGTTTTGTTTTGTTTTTGTTAGACCATACATTGCACTGGGGCTTTTAAATCACAATCCTTGATAGTGTAAATGATCAGTAGTAACAATGGGTAGTGTTTTCTTTTGTTTGTAAAATTAAGATTATTTTGGAATAATGCAAACAGGATAAGGCACAAAAACCAAGGCTTTCTATTTACAGGAGGAATACACAGCAAAGAAAGGAAAAGCACAGCTGCGTGCATTAGGGTTTTATTCCTTTATCTGTTCTTCTTGACAGGTTGAAGTTTGTTTTTGATATTTCACCCCTGCTGAAAGATGCAATGGTACAGGTGCAGGCTGTGCTCACGTGTACTGTGAGATTTGGATGGGAATTTCCTTTTCCTTCCATCCTAGACCTTTTTCTCAATAAAATAGTGATTGCCTTATTATACTACCTTCAGCATGCCAGGATCATTCTCATTTATGTCCCCATTATCTAATTCATTATCTGTTCCTCCATCAATGGAACATTCCATTCTGCCCTGAGCATCTGTTGCCACCAATGAACAAATTGTTTCATAATTAGATCATGCCAGAACATGTTAGATATGCCAGGGGGCCATTTGCAATCTCTGAGGTTTAGAGTGGCTGCTTACGCATCAGCAAAACAGAGAAAATCCACTCCCCTCGACAAAAGGGACTGATCTGTATATACGATAATCAATAGGTATACCTGCAGTTTTTTAAATACTCAGCATAACGTAAATTTGACACGCAAAGCTCCTTGTTATTGGGTTGAATCCCGAAACATTCTTATACACACAGGTGGCTACTGCTTGTGAGACAGGGATGAATGAACAGCTGATACTCAGGACCATCACAATTCTTCCAACGTCATCCCACGGCTTGTCTTCATGCCTGATTCCTGCTCCTATTTGTGACTGCCACTCACTTTGCATGAATGGGAAAAGTGCACAAGCCAAGCCACCTCACATGTGGCATCTGCATACATTTCTAACTTGTGGACATTTCCTTGGTGGAGTAAATTGGGGTTGATTCAGTCCATGGGGAAATTCGCACTAATAGAACAGGGAAAGATGCGTGTGTTTGGCAGTTTACGAACATTTCCTTCTCTGAGATAAGTGGCACGTCCCTGAGTGTCACCTAAGCCGTTTTCTACTCTTCCTTAAACTTTCCAATGATTTTTTTCAGACTCAGGTCCCTTTCAGTAATTGCTGTTTAGGCAACACTGTACAGAAGGAGATCCTGCCTATTGTCCGTGGCTCTCTGGCCAAGAAATTCTACTTTCTGCAGAGCAGCCTTCTCCTTCTGACAACAGCTGCTTCCCTGCAGAATGTTTTTGTTCCAGCTTAAGGATTGGTGGCAAAAACAATCCCACTGTTTTCTATTACGGAATGGAATAGGGTGTTCCCTAAAAGTACATGTGACCAGTGGTAGCATTTGTCGAATTTACTGAAATCCTGTCAAAGAGAAAGAGTAGTGGGAAGTACGGAACGTTTGCATGGAAAGAGGCTGCTTCCTCTTACCATCCTCAGAGAAAAATGGTAGGAATACCTTGCATGGTAGATGGAAGATGGCAGATGAAAGAAATGGAAGAATTTTTGGGAAAGTGGTGCAATTTTAGACACCATCTGAGAAAGGAGAGTTTGAGATATAATCTTCAAATATCATATTTGTTTCATATTGGGAGATGGAGGTAGGAAACTTCTGAAATAAGAAATAAGGTTGTTTTACTCTTCAAATAAGGCTGCTGTAACATTCGCTATGATTTTGTTTGTTATCATTTCCCGAATGTTTGCAAACCATCATGGCTGCTTCTAGGAAGGTGTTACAAAAGTTCAGTTAATAACATTACCAAATAAATAAAATGTAGAAGAGCAAGTTGGGTCTGGCTGGCTGAATCGCTTGACTTGCTCAGTATTTATTCAAATATTTTCCAGATTAGTTTTGTTTCCTTCCACAGAGCACTGAAATTAACCTTTTTTAAAAAATCTGCTTCTACTTGCCAGAGTAGAAAGATGTCCAAGAAAGGCATCTAAACTTTTCAGTACAAACAGTGCATTTTGAATGGGATAATAAAGATTATAGCTACCATGGTAGAACAGTATGAAAACAATCAACCCTGATATGCATGGGAAAATGGGAATATGGACATGGCTGGGTTAAAATCACTTTGGATCTTTTTTGTTTTTAAATAAAGGGAGTTTTGGAATTCCATTTAAACACTGAATTAAGATATGTTGAAAACTGGAATTGCAATTGCCCTTTGCTGCCACCTTTATTATTTCTTTCTTAACTGTTCTTCCTTTGTCAGAGGTACAGATTTTATGAGCTCATTAATTTTGCTGTGCTAATGCACTTTCCTTATCTTCTAATTAGCTACTGCTGTCCTTCTAGCATATTTATGATGCTCTCATCTCTTCTCATTCTTTGGCTTGCTTATACTCTGAAGGATGCCTGCTGCTGAAATCTGTATGGTTCAGTGCCTTCCTGCCTGTTGAGCTCTTCTCGGTGCACCTGCTATCTTTCTCATTAAAAGCCACAGCAGCAGTGATGGATTGGGACCAGGGATCATGTAAGGTTTAGGACAGATTTGCATATATCAAATGACCAAACCAAATGCATAACATTTGACTTCCAAGCGTGCTTGCTTTTGACATAACAGATGATAATCTATAGATAAATGCTACTTTGGGCTGTTTTAAAGGGAAGAAATAAAGAGGTACATTCAAATGTTTCTCAGCTAGGCACAAAAGTGAGTACCTTGATATACTGAACACCTTGAGTAAAGCAAAGAGAGGCCAGTGATGTGCCTGACATTATGGTCATCGGCATTTCCAGCATACATCATGAAACAATCACTACTCTGAGTATATTTGCACTGCAACATAAGCAGCCCTCCCACCCTGGACTGAGGAGAGCCCCCAGGCTGAGCCAGCAAGGCACAAGACTCACTCTGCTTGGCATATGTTCCTGGGAGTGTCCAACCTGGGGAGGCTGCTGACCATCACAAGAAATGTTGTCAGTTCTGCACCGTTCTGGTGAACACCCCAGCTTCTTACATACATTGATGGAATTATTGCAATTCTGTACATAGCAATTCAGGAGTAGACCCTGTTGAGATTAGTGGAACTTACATCCAGGCACACAGGTATAGGATTGCAATCTTAGTGTTCATACTTATTGGACAACTCGGTCGTGCTTAGAGTAGAGTAGGTAAGCATTTGTGGCCCAAAGGTGCCTGTGCCAATTCGAGAAGTTGTCCTGGAGACCACCACAAATGGCTGTGATGACCACTTGCCATCTCCAGTTCCTAGAACGCCTCTACATCCCAACATGTAAACTGGAGGCATCCATGTGAAATGGAGTCAGAAGCCGCAGGAGGTGATCGCTTTGCTTTGAAATAATCCCCAGTGCCGTTAAGAAAACGTGTTCGTACTAAAACGGTGTGGAGACCTGGGTAGAGGACTGGGATCAACCCTTTCAGAATCTGTCCCCAGCATCCGCACACTTCCTCTTATGCTTGGCACTGTCCCACAAGGGAAACTGAGCCAAGAAGTCCACAAACGCTCGCAGACCTGACCCCTCTCCCACACCACCGTCGCACAACCAGCAGCCTTCCTGACAAGCTGCAGCTGCCCCAGGTGTGGCTGCAGAATGCCAAAGGGAACCCCGTAAGTGGGTGCACCAGGCAACGTTCCTGGTGATCAGCCATTGTCCTTATATGCCACTGCCAGCTCAAATCCTTGCACAGTGTGTGGAGCTTGATGGCTGGCAAGCAGCCCATGAATGCTGGAAGCACTCACCAAGGACGCGAGCCTGGGGAGCTGAACGGAAGGAATCTATGAATCCCCACCCTCAAAAGGATTCATCACACATCTTAGCTTGGTGAGCACTAATAAAGGTGCCTAGAGGTAAACTGCCTAACCCTAGAGTAGTCCCACCAAAATCAACAGCATTTAACTTAGTTTATTCTATCTCATTAATATAATAAACTGCTTCAATTGAGGTAGGCTTAGGTAAGCCAATGAATAAATTGTCTCCAGATATTCAAATATTCACCATGCAGCTCCCCCACCCCCACCAGTGGCCTGGCTCCTCTTGAAAGTACTTGCAGGATTAGGACCAGTACAATCATGCAGACCATCTGAGAGCCACAGGAAGCTTTATGAAAGGCTTCCTGGTTGCCATTTTGTCAGAGTGGCAGGAAGCTTTGTAACCTGTTTCGGCTTCGGCCACCAGTCCTGCAACAACTTCACTTTGGGCTTGACTCCTGCTGGTTCTGCCTTTGCCTTTGCCTTTGCCTCTGGCCCTGCTGTGCTTGCCCAGCACTCTATTTACCTCTATCATCCCTAGCCCTGGAGTTCAAGGATACCTGTAGTTCATATCCTGGAACTGGCACAGCAGAAATGTGAAGACTTGCACCATGTCAGCTCTCTTCCTTGTCCAGCTTTCACAGTCATGCATGGTGACTTGGAGCACAGTGGTGTGGAGGATCTTGGTGCTGGCCTTGGTCTCCAGTGAAACATCCTTGCGCTGGATGTTTCACTTTTCACTTTTCACTTTTCTAGCCCTTTCCTCTGCTGCCTTCCCAGTCTCAGTCTTCTTCACATTTCAGTGATTGAGCCCAAGTATGCAAAATCTCTCATGACTTCATTTTTTCATCGTTGACGTTAAAGTTGCCATTCTTTTGTAGATCTGATTTCTGCATTTTTACATTCAGCTGCAGTTGTAATTTTGCACTTTCTTCTCCCACTTTCATCAGGCGTAATCTCATATTATCTGAGACCTCAGTTAAACAGGACGATAAAGATAGAGCCAATTATTCTAGGATTTTTTCCTTCAAAGTTTGAGAAGGTTCCATTTTTATTAGAATTTTCCCCTCTCAATTCCATTTTTTTTTCGGTAACCACCACCATGCCCATGGGACTTGGGGGGGGGGGGGGGGGAACCAACGTTAAACCCCATCCTGACTTTGCTGACCCCCTGACATTGCCTGGGAGACCGGGGGGGGGGGTCAAAATCTGAGCACAGATAACCTCTGACCTTGATACTTGAACCCTTTGAACCCTCTGTGTCCTTGGAAACCTGTCATGTCCTTTGTAGTTGGCATAGGAGGGCTTCCTGGGAGGGGAGGGGAGGGGAACAAGTCACAGGGAAGAAAGGAGACTGGGGCCAGGCTCCGTCTCTCAACCTCACTGCCCTAAATCTAGATGGTCAAAAATGCAGGGCACTATATGCAGCAGCAGCATAAATTAAGATGTTCTGTAGGGGAAGGGGTAGAAAAACTTTGAAAAAATAAATAAAATATAGCCCACTCTGTGGTCTGGTTGCTCATAAACCTCCAAGTCTGCAGGCAATAGGATTGCACTTTCTGGCACAAATAGGGCTTTTTCCTCCTAATTCCTATGGACAATTGGGAACCAGTAAAAAGGGGTGGGGAGGCTATCATCATCTGGGGCTGAGGAGGGAACAATTAAACCTGAGCTACTAGGGGTTCTGACTAAAAAAACTGTGTAGCTGAACCTAAGGAAGCTACTTATTCCTTGTCTGGTCTATTTGTCGGAATTAAGCTACTAAGTGCAGCCACTACTGTCAGCTGGGTTGTTTCTTAAGGTAGCCAGCATTTTTAAGTTCATGATATTTACTCTGAAATGGCAGAGTTACTTTTCTGCAGTGAAGACAGCCCATTATTTCTGGGTCATTATGCGTGACAGAGAGAAAGCCACTGTGTTTGCATTGAAAACAGACTTAGCGGAATTCAAATAGCAATAGTTATCTCTGCTCCAGTCAACAGGTTCTCATGCTGCAAAACGAAATAGGAGGGAGGGAGGGAGGGAGAATGCAACTTTCTGGAAAAAAGAACCACACACACATACACACACAAGCTTCAGCAAAGGCAACCCAAATACCCTTACATGTGTAGAGCTCTTAACTGTAGGGACGGCAGCACATGTGTCCAGCATGATCTCAGTCTCCCTTTAGACCTTCCTTCTCAGGTTTTGGGTGAAGGGAGTGGTGATACCACGCCTGTCCCTGAAGCCCTTCCTCACAGGCCTTTGCACGTCCTGGCATCCACTCATGCTTATGTACATTCCTAGAGAACAATGGGTTCAGGATGTGGCCTAGATCACCTACATGTTTCCATCCTCCACAACGGTCCACCAATTAGGTGATGTGCATGGCGCTAATTCAACAGAGATCTTTTCATGCACCCCCCAGGGTGTGGGGCATGGACCTTTTCTCCACTGCAGCACCATTTTGAGCATGTGGCATTCAATCCAGAGAGGGAGATAACTTGCATGAAACCCCTGTTCTAGGTGAGCACCAATGCTACTGATTTAGCTACCTCTGCATGAACCTGGTCCAAAAATGTTTGCCATAGTCAATGAAACAAGATCTAGAAAAGAAATAAATACATTTTTTCAGTCGAGTTAAAAATTATGTCTACTTTTTACTTCCTCCACCCCACTCCCAAATCTACAGACTAGTTGAGCATTTTAAAACATATATTTGGCTACAATTCGGAACCATCAAATTGCTGCTTCATTTTTGCAGCAGAAGCTTCTGTTAGGGTGGGAATGCGTAATCTCCTCGATGTAGCAATTCTGGGACTTGGCTCTAACCAGACATTGCCTCCACGTCAGGATGGGGAGGGAAGACTAACACTTCTTGAGGGGAAGTGAAAGACCATTCTGAACGAATAGGAGAAAGACCAGTCTGAACAAATTACAAATGCAATAATAAGTTACAGTTTTCATTTCAAACTTAAGAGATTTGAGTTATCATAGTATTTACTAGGTAACATAATAAAATCCTGCCTATTCTGGAGCTGATAGTAGTTCACTGCTGCTGATTTCCTCAGTATTTTTTTTTTAATCAGGGGTTTTTCAGGGGAGGGAGTCTCTGTACTGGGGTTCTCACATATTCAATAGTTCTCACATATTCAATAGCTGTAATCTTATTTAATATTTCTTTATTTTCTTTTTGGAGTAGTATCTTTTCACCCATGTCTAGAAAACTGTCCTTTTGAAATCTAAAGATAATTATTGGTATTTCTACCTTTAGAAAGTTAAAGGTTTCCTGAATCCATGTAAAATTGCTGGGTAAGGGCAGAAATCTTGGCCTTTCTGAGGCATTTTTGTTTACCTTTCATTAATTCCAGTCATCTTTTCTGACCTAATAGCATTTACCAGAGCAGGAATTGTATTTTAACAGGTAATAAATTGAAATCAATAAGCTTCCGACTGCAGTTTATCCGAGGTGACTTTATTCTACAAGTGACTATAATTGGCTGCAAAGTAATTTCTAGCTCCTTCATTCATTTGAGTGCAATGGCTGGACCATGAGGGCCAGGTCAGCATTCAAACTATTCAGAACTCCCATTATTAAGAAACTAGGCTGAAGTAGTTTTTCATGGCCAGCTGCTTGCAAATTATAAACTTTACCATCAAAATAAACATCATACACTCACTAAGCATCAGCCCTGGCAAAGCAACTCAGCACAAAGGCCTTTGCATGGGGAGAAAGTTGGAAACAAAATGATAACCAACAAGAGAGCCAGCTTGCATTATTAAAAACTAGGTGGGTACAAACAGAATGGGATCAGAGGTTTTCCTTCAGTTCACCAAGAGTTTTGCTGCCGGAAATTGTAGTGCCTGCCTATTGGCGAATAGGTAACATGCCTATTTTACGTAGAATACAGAATGTAACATCCCAGGGTGTTGCAATGTGCTGAGTTCTCTTTTCCCTTCCCTGGGCACAGTGGGCATTCCATGAAAGCCCAGTAAGAAGAATGTAGTATAGTAAGAGCACTGGTACGCTAAAGGCCTGCCGGGCTCAGCACCTGGCTTTCCATGGTGATTAGCCAGTGGCAAAAGAGGATGGGGTGCGGGTATCTTTAAGAGCAGAGCAGAAGAGGGTAGCTTGTAAACAGACATAGCCAGAAGACAAGCCGTGCTTTTATTTGGATCCAGAAGCCGTAAGCACCCCTGTGGATGAAGACTGAGCAGTATGTTAACCAAGCCAAATGACCCAGTACATGATGGTGTAAGCTCTGGGCAGGCAAAGGGATATATCATAAAGCACAGTGTTGTTGAGCAGAGCTCTCTGATTCGTCTTTCTGTCTCTGGGAACCCCAGAAAGGCAGCAGTGGAGAGATCCCAACTGGCAGGCGGCGCACAACACCTCCAGGGCTCGGGTGTGTGCCGAGGTTCATCCCCTCTGACAGCCTCAGGACTTCTGTATCTGCAACACCTGAAGCTGGTCTTGGATTTAAATGCACCTGTCAGCTTGTCAGCCTGTTGGCAGCTAGACTATTTGTGCTTTCCCTGAGATAAGCCAAGGTGAGTGGAAAGGCATCCTTCCGCTTGCCCAAACTGGCCTGCTCTTTGGGCAAGCATCCACGTCTGATAAGCTCAAACACTTGCAAATCCTCCAGCCTTTAGGATCTTTCCCAAATGACACAGTGTGGACAGGGCAGCTTGCATCACATCAGCATTTCTCCTTGGAAGACCATTGTCTTTCCGCACCACTTCCACTCAGCAGCATGCTGAAATCCTCTCCTCTACGCAAGTATTAAAGGTGCAGGAGCCCTGCCCACTGGCCTACCTACTAGATGATGCCCACAGAAAGCCACTGGAAGGACTTGTGAGCAATGGGCCTTCTCTGGCTGTAGTTCCCAAGCAACTGGGGGCAACGCTAAAGCCCTCTGATGTCCACATGTGAGCCACACATATGATCCAAGCAATCCAGAAACATCTGCCTGCCCTCTGCTTTCAGACCCCTGAGTTCTATCAAGGGCAGAGGAAGAGCCTTTAAAGCCATATGGGTCCATTAATAGTCATTTTAATGGAGCTCCCCACCCAAGGCGAATGGGGATGGCTATTTAATGATGGCCAGTGATGGACACTGGGGCTCTGCCTGGTAAGGAGAGACAAATGAAGCCTCTGAGCCTGCCAGGCTTGCAAGTAAGTAACTAGGGAAATTTATGATACCTTGAGCTCAGGGATATCCCATCCTCTCAGTGCTGGTCAGAGCTGACTCCTGCTGAGAAGGAGAGTGCCAGCAGGGGGAATGAAAAGGCAGAGGCAAGTGTGTCAAAACTATGAACAGGCAGAAGCCTTCCCTGCTCAAAAAGTATCAAAGTTATGGGGGAGGATTGAACAATATTTATGAATTAAGAACAAGGTGTTTTTCAAGCCCACCAAGTAAACAGCAGTCGTGTCACCACTAAAAGTCAAGAATGCAAGAAGGAAGAAGCGGAGAAAATGGGTGATTTCCTAGTTCTCTGACCTTCAGAGTCAGGAGGAGCAACTTTCCTGAGCAAGCTGCTGGGCTCTTTCTGCTTAGGGCAAGTGTAGCCCAGAGCTGTGTGAACTGGCAACATGTGCAAAAACAAGAGCAGGGACAGATGCCAAATTTGTTCCATCCGCATTTTAATGCACATTGTTCACATTTGCGTCTGCCAAACCTACAAGTTTGATATTCTGAATATCAAAATGTCCAAATTCCTGGGTTTCTTACTACAGTTCTCCTCTCAATAAAAAGCACAAAAACAATGCACTATGGGAAAGTATGAGAAAAAATGAGTATTTTGGTGAAAATACTGCTCAGAAACAAATTATGGGTAAAACAGTCAGCTTCTGTATCTGCTGATCACTTGCTCATTGGGGCAGTTCATAATTCGGTCATTCAGGTGTTGCAGACCTCCTCAGATGCATGACTGAGAATTGCTGGAAAGCCAGATCTTCCCACCATTTTGTTGATTTCGTTTGGTCTCCCGTTGTAGGCTAACTTTCATAGAAAGCAAGCCTCTTTAGCCAACAAAATGCTATAACAAACTCTTACTACGCTTCTATTATCATGTGTCACACTGCTTTTGGTTTTCACATGTGTCAAGTATGCCCAGCAGTTTTGAAATTCACAGGGCTGGCGAACTGTGCTGGGATATCAGGGAGCTGTCTGGCTGAACTGTGAGTTTATAGTACATCCAGACAGCATTCTTGTCACTTTTCATTTCAGTTTTGCCTCTCACACTCCAGTTACTACTGCCTTTGTACACTCTCCGCATGTGTGTGTGGTTCTTCCTCCCGAAAGGGTGTTTTTAAAGTAAACATGGAACTCACACACCTTCAATACCCAGTACAGATGGTGTGACATGCTTCAAAACAAAAACAAACAAACAAAAACACAGAAAAGGGAACCTAGCAAGGATGAGCTACGAATCATTGTATCAGCTCACAGATGCAACGGTACAAAATGACATGGAGAAAAACAAATTTGCACCAGGCAGTAAATTTGGGGACCTGACAATCATTACTTTGATCACAGCTGCACTTTTTTCACCTGCTTTGAAGTCAGTTGGTGGGTAAGCGTTGGTTGGAAATGTTCTGCGTAGATCTCTTAGGAACATTCTCCAAAGGTCATTCATATATTTAAACATTCTGTAGCCCTGCTGGTGTTGCATTTTAATATGTAGCACCGTGTTTTTCCCCTCCTAAACAGGTATCCAGCTTTCTCTTCTCTTAAGGAAATGTGCCAAAGGACAGGGTGGAGCAAAGGCTCCAGAATTTCCAGTTTGTCCAGCTGCTAGCAGAGTAAATTCCATTACGTCTGTTCTGACGCTGCAAGTAGTCTACTCTCTGGTTTGTGCATGTGTGTGTGTTGTCCAATATTTTGCTAGAGTAAACTGGAGTGTTGGAAGCTGTGCTGCTTACCCCAAATTTAGCCTCTCGAAAGATCTACCCTATGAGATATGACACTGGGAAACTTCAGACATGACCAGAGAAGATATGAATCACTTATGTAAGTAATGCTACTTTGAACATGCACACACACCTAAATCACAGGAATCCCATTTACTTTAGTTGTTTTCTCATATGGTTTGTAATTCTCCCATCCATGTTACACAGAAGGCACTTGCATGTAGCTTGTTCGGTAGCTAGTCTTGTGTCGTTCTATAGGGCTGCTTGCTTAATTATGGCCCAGTAGACAACTGGTTAATGACCCAGAAATACTGGCAGACACCTTCTCACTGAGAGTGAATGCTTGTGAGATTTCTGGGGTGGACTTCCAGGTTTTGAGACGGTGACACCCCTGCTCGACATGTTGTGCGTGTGCATGTGAAACAGCAATTCCTTGCCACTTAGACTCTTGGTGCTGGCCTTCTATCTAACTCAGGCATTTTCCCAGTGATGGTTTGTTTTGGTTTGGCTTTTTCGTGGTGAGAATGAATTCACCTCCTTTCCTTTCCTCCTGTCTCCAGGAGGCACCCTTGCCAGCAGAGATGAATGAGCAACCAGGCAGACTGTAATACGGAGCATCTGCTTCTGTGATGGTCCAACAGAGAAAGCAAAATCTCCCTTCATAAATAAACTACCATCAGGATACAATTACTCTTCCCCAGTTGGTCCTTACACTCTTTGGCTTCTTAAAGGAAAGGAAAACTAAAGGGCTTCTGAGTACTTCAGCATCAAGTCTGATGACAGGAAGTGTGAAAACCCTGGCATTCTCATCCAGACAGGCCAGCAATTATCACTTCTGCCCAGGAAGTTTTCTCTGCTCTGAGGAAAGACGGCACCTATGGAAGACACACAGAGAAGGTCAAAGGAGGGAATTTTTATTTTGCCGCTCTACAGAGTTCAGAGAGGAGCCTCACTCCCTCAGGGTGTTACAGTTAAATCCAGCATAACACCAAAAAAATTGGACTTTTCCCCTCTCTCCTCCTGCTGCCTCTTTATACCACCTAGAAATCGGTTTGAAAAGTGGGGTGGGGGCTCCAGCCTTTCATAGCAGGGTGTCTGATAGACTGGGGGTTGGGGGGAATCACCTCTTCCACCAACCAAATAACAGACCTAGCTCCACCCTTCCTTGCCTCTCTCCACACCCTTCTGACACCCTTTCCTCCAGTCCATGGACAATCTGCCAAAAGTAGTAAGTCATTAGCTCCCGATTCTTGCTGAAAGTTGAGAAGAGTGACCTTCCTGGACCTTCTCACAGTGGCCTCAATCCTGTGTTACGCCATTAGGCACACACTATTTTCTATTTTTCCCTTCCTTTTTTCAGTTTATAATGTTCAGTTCTATATGTATTTAATAATTGTGGTTGTATTATTGTATTTCATACTAGTTTATACTATGTAAGCCATCCTGAGCATTTGCACAGAAGGACGGAATATAAATGCTTGTAATAAATAAATACAATAAAATACACGTTTTGTTCACATTTCCAAGAACATTAAAACAGATACCCATAGGAAGCTTTAACAAATGCCCTTTACAGTAAAAATGGTATATAAGTGGGCTCCCCGATACCCTTTTTAAAAGTTTTAACAAAGACATTAAGAAGAGCAAGTGCCTATCTAGTCCAGCATCCTGTTTTCCATAGTAGCAACAAGCCCTTAGCCTGTTTGTCACCTTTCCAGATGTTTCCAGATCCTGTTTTTATTTATCTTCATTTTTGCTTGAACCTCTCACTCAAGCTGGCCCATTCATTGGCATTTAACAAGCAAAGGCAATGAGGAACTCGGGCATGAATCTCAATTCTAACCTTACTGATTGTGCAGCGGATGTGATTTGTTAAAATATAAATTAGCTCTCACTGTGTAAATTTCACCACTTTCTAATCTTTCTTTCTAATTTCTATATTGATTTGGATTAATTGCTATTCAAGGAGTCACAAGCTCTTCCCTACGACCTTCTAATGACTTGCATTGATGCTCTCTACTACTTGATTTGAATGTTAACTCTGAGTGGCTTTTCAACTACAATTGTGGTCTAGAAGTGGACTTCCCATTATCAAAAGCCAAGCAATGCAGGGCTTTCTTTCACATGTTTCCAGAATTGCTTGCAAGCCTTTTTGTCATCTGTAAGTCAGAAAAGTTTTTGGTATCCTGTTGGCTGTGATATGGCAGGGATTACTAGGGATTCCAACAATCTACCTGCAGTGATGGATGTAGGACTGCACTGAGCAATCACCTGCAAGTATTTTCCAGGGGAAGTTCTAGTTCTGAAGAGGGAAACAACTTGTCTTTCTGCATAATTTCCTACACCTCTTCACCAGCATTAATCCCCATTATCTCCTCATTATATCCTGCTTAAACACCTTTCCTTGTTTTATTGTTTAATTTCTATACTGCCCAATAGCTGAAGCTCCTTGGAAGGTGGTCCAAAATACTTGGGTGCCCTTCAGCATAAGATCCAAGCTGTGGCTGTTACAATGCCCCAGTGTCTTGTGACCTACAGTTATTGTTATATCAGTGAGGTCATCACAAGGCCACCCTGTGATTAGGAGTGATGTTGTGCAATGTTGGAAAAGGTGCTGGTTTAGAAGCACGGAGAGAAGCCTGGGTCAATAAGGTTTAGCTGCTTCATTAGGCAATGCAGAGCGTGGATAACGTGGAACATCTTTGATAGTCCCAGACAGGGCTTTTTTTAGAATGCACCAGAATGGCATCTTTTTTTTTCAATGGATTTTACTAAGTGATTTTGAATCACCTGTAGCAGGTCAGCAGCAAACATGATTAACATAGTGCCTGGGGGCTGCTTTTGTGTCTGTGCTGATAGTGAGATAGTGAGGGCGCTGCTCGGCCCCCTGCTCTGCTGCTCGGCTTGGGATTGGTGTGTGTGGTCGTGCACTGCTTACTGCCGGCGGCGACCATTATGTTTATGTGTGTGACATGAGTTCCGGAACTTTTTTTTTTTTACAAAAAAAGCACTGGTCCCAGAGATTCCATCTTTCCCCTAGGGATCTGGGGCTGAAAGACCGAGGGAAAGGGTGGGTACATGCAGGGGAAGGTGTAAGCAAGCACAATTTGTGACATTGCACATTACCATGGGAAACATCTGTTAAGGCATCTGCCCTAGTTTCCAAATTTCTGGCTTTGTGGAGCTTGTCAACATGAGATAGCCTTAACTGTGTTTTTAAAACAGCAAGTTCTTTCTTTCACTGAATGCATAACTACATCTTGTATTAACCCACAATGTATACTCTATAATGATTATGAACCTTCCTCCTCCACTCTGAAACAGGAGATTTATGGCTCTATATATTGTAAGGAGTAAGAAGGCCCAGAGAGAAAGAGATCTGAGTGAAGACTATTTACTTGTGTTCTTAAGTGTGTTTCAGAACTTGAGGTGGTCAGAAAAAAGTATAATCTCAGCACTATGATCTCAAACTGTATCATCTCAAAAAGGTGGACCAAGCAGGGCCTATGTTTAATCTAGGACATCCACTTTTGAGGATGAGGGACAGTCACTGGCTCACAAGTGCATATGAAGTACATAAGAAGGCAATGGCCAGGTGATGAGACTGTGCTACTTATCCACCCTCAGAAGTGGGCACACTGGAAGATCCCCAGTATCAGAGGAACAGGCATGGATATAATGCAGGAGGTTGCCTTTGTATAAGCAGCTGCTGATGCAAAGTCCTCTCGGAATCAGGACTGCAGAGGGATTGGACATCTGTATTGGGAAGAATGCAGAGGGAGATGCCCATGCCTGCAGATGTCTATGCCAGTTTAAAAATATACGTGCATGGCATAGCCCTCCCCCCGGCCATTTCCTGGAGCCCACATCACACAGATAATACCTGAAGGAGGTCACCATCCTCCCCCAAACACATGGGCACCTCAGCACCTAAATGTACATATATAATCAACCAACATATGGAAGTACAGATCTTGAGTCCAAAGAAAGGGAATTTGAGTCTGCCTCTGTAAGAAAGCTAACATTCTTTACAAATCCCAGAAGTTTGTAATAACTGAAGCCTGGGTTCAAGTTCAACCATCACCAGGCCATGCTGGGAAAGAGAAGAGCCTATGTGGACTTAATCCTTAGATGGAAGCCAGGCCATGCTGATCCCACAGCCTCTAAGACCAGTTCCTAGGCCTTTGGTCCCTATACAGCTTCTTGCTTCAGACCCACTCACTGTCGAGCTCCGAGCCTGCCCTCTCCCTATGTGCTGGCCTTCAAATATCGCTCAAGCTAGAAAAGAAAATGTGTATCCTACTTAAAAGTTTTTCTTTCCCCCTTCTTAAGTTCTGCTGGGTACTGGCACAACAATAGAATATAATCATCCGGTGCCCTAGTTAAGCAGAAAGCAACCCCCACCCCCCGCCTGTGCCTCAGCACTCCTATTTCCTATTGCTCCTGTGACTGCTCATTTTCTGCATAAGGAAAGAGAAACAGCTGTGAAACCTAAGGGCACATGGAAGCTTTAAGATGCTGTGTGTTTTGCACTGTATTGCTAAACCAGACACGTGGAAACTGAAGAAGAGTCCCCATCAGGAAGGCACTCCTCTCTCCCCCATCCCTGCCACCCTTTCAGCACTAAAGGCGGGTCCCTGTCTTGAACAGCTAGGAACAAAAATGGGATCACTCTGGGACAGGATTGGTGTGTCCTACACCACCTGGATGTTTACCAGAAACTACTTCAGCACCATTAGAAACTTCTGTTCAAGTGCACCCAGATACAAATGTGGATATACAGCCTTCTCCAACCTGGGCCTCTAAAGATGTGGCAACCTACAACTCCCATCATCCCCAGCCAGCCAGGGCATGCTGGCTGGGATTTATGGAAGTCTCAGTCCAGTGTATCTGTTGGAAGCCATGTTGCAGAAGGGTGCTAGGCACACCTACCTGGGGAGAACTCCCAATGAACACACTGAGGCTGATTTCTGAGTAGACAGGTACAGGATTGTACTATTAAGCATCCAGGAAGCTGAAACAGAGTATATTATTAAAAGACTTTTCAGTTAGTGTTCTTTGATTTTTAAATGATATCTTATATTTTCAGGAAATTACTAAACATTACAAAGTTGTTATTAAGTATTTCATCACCTACTTCCTAGATGACCCACATCTCAGTAATAAAAATTATGCGGAAAGTTGTTGGTATGGCTGTCCCAAAATTACAGGAAAAAGTCTGAGGTAGAAAATAAGAAAAAATTTTGAGGTAAACTGCCAAGCTCCAGCCACACGCTCTCAGTTACCACCTTATGTTGCCTCTGTGAAATCAGGTGTGTTTACACACATTTATGGGCTGAACATGAGGAAAGGTTTCATAGCATTTAGCCACCAACAGATTTCTATTCCCTTCAGATTTCTACGGGCATCCAAAATGCCATGAGATTTCCTGCACAAGCAGCTCTCTGCCTCCTTTTCAGACCCAGTTCCAAACTTCAGCCTTATCTTACTTCTGTGGTCCTCACAGACTCCTGAATCAGCATATTCCTTGAGGGTGGGAAGGGCAATGTAAACCCCCTTCTAGAGCAACCTGCAACCACCTCCGAGGATGGACACCACTCAGTTATCTCCATAGCCAGGGGAAATCGCCAGGTCAGACTTGCCCAACTGGTTTGACCAATTCTTACCGTCTCTTTACAACCAGAGACTCACAGGCTGAGGGGGGAAACCCCCCATGGTACAACAACAATAGCAAACTCAGTTTGTAGAGGGCTTTCAAGTATTGAAAGTGCTACACATGCATCATCTAGCTGCCCTCCTTACAACAATCCTGTTAAGCCAGTTTTGTTATCCCACATGTTGTGAAGGGCAGGCTGGGGCTTAGGAGGAGTGGCTTATCTGCAGGTAGCTAGAGAGTTTATGACAGAGGCAAAATCTGAAGCAGGGGCTTCCTGATTCTGATCTCTTAAAGGTGGCCTTGAAATTTGCCTTTCAAAGCACCATATGAACATGCCACTGAAAGTTCTATTTATAAAGCATGTTTTACTTCTGTTTAAGGATGTTTGGTACTTCTTGCTACTGAAATGGAGTATTGATGGCTTAAAAATTAGTTCTTAAACTTCCGTACTCTTCCTGTGGGGGCGGGTGGTGGTGAATGCCTGGCGTTTTTGATGTATGTAATTAAAGCTGTCCACAGATGAAAGACTTCACAAATAGATTGGTTCTTAACCTTAAGACATGTTCAAGTCTTGAATTAATGCAGTCAGGTTTACTATAACATCCTTGATCATTAACAAATGCACTGTTCTATTAAGTTTTTAATCAAGCCAACCAGAGTTTTTGTTTTCTCTGTAGATGTTAGTATAATTATCCTTAATGACATCTACTAAATTTTCATTAATTTGAATGCACTTTTTCATTTCCACCACAAATGCATGAACACAGTGGCACTTTATTTACTCTCTTGTAGACTAACAACATCTACTACAAATGGAGCATACTCAACCTGGAAATTGCCATGGTGCAGCATGAGGGATCCAAAAGCCGCTTCCCCACAAGCACCCTTGTGATCTTTCTTCCACCTCCAGGTTTTGATCAATGGTTTCCTAGGCAGCCCTCGGGATTTGCGCTCTCATTCCTACTGGCCAACTCGGGGGAAGGCAATGTGGCTCCCTCAGGCACCGAGGCCCCCCAGACTGGTGCTTGGTGCTTGCCAAGCTGCCCTTCCTCTTCCTTTGCCAAGAATCCCACAGTAGTCCTTCCACGGTGATGCCACACGCATGTTCTCCAATTGCCAAATGCATCTGGGCTTCTCCAATCTCAGACTGGATGCACAACTTCCCGTGCATTGTGATGCTCAGTGGGTCTGAAACCCATTCAGTTGGCTGGATGGATCCTCTTTACATAAATTGTTGTGAGGGATCTAAAGCCATTGTTTTTTATATATGACCAGTTGCCTCCACGCGTCAATGCCTTTTTACATTTTTTCTTTGCCAAGTTTAGAATGTATATACTCTGTTTCAAAGTAAATCACATTATTTCCCATAAAATAATAACAGTCCTCAGTTAGGACATCCTACCTTTATATTTGAGAAGGAAGGACTTCCTGGAGAAGAGCCTAATGCTGGGAACAATAGATGGCAAAAGAAGAAGGGGACAGCAGAGGATGAGGTGGCTGGATGGAGTCACTGAGGCAGTTGGTGTGAGCTTAAGTGGACTCCAGGGGTTGGTGGAGGACAGGAAGGCCTGGAGGAGTGTTGTCCATGGGGTTGCAATGGGTCAGACACAACTTCATGACTAACAACAACAACCTTTATATTTAGGGTGATGTATTTCAAAATGAAGCAGCAACTACCAATGGTTAATGTGCTGAAGGAATGTGGTAAAGGATGAGTACATCCTTTTAAAGTGTTTTCCTAGGTGCATTTACTCAGAAGTAAGCCTTACTGGCTCCAGGGGGACTTACTACCAGGCAAGTGTATCAGACTGTAGCTTATGCATACTTAGACAAAACAACAACAACCACTTTCTACAATGGCCAGCATACCCTAGCCAGGACATTTTTCTATCTGAACACGAATAGGGTTTCACCTTTAATATGCTAAACCATATTTAGTCCCCACATATTCCTTGATAAATGTGCTGATGAGAACATACCACAGTTGGTTTCTGACAGAGGAAAAGCCCAAGGAAATGATGTAACTAAGCCTTGTCTCCACCCAGCAGAGGGGCCATGCTGGCTGCATGAAGAAGCATGTGTCAGCACATGGGATGAAGTAACACAAAAGCAGGGGAAACACTTTTGGCACATCAAAGCCAGCTGAAAGCATGAGAGGAATTGGTTCAGATCCAGAGAAACATCCTCCATTAGGGGAAAAAACCCAACCCACTGGCTGCGAGGTAGCTATAAACTAAGTCTGTTGTCAACCTGATAATATTTGGATGAGGATTAGTCATTTTGTCCTTGGTCTGTTCTGGGTAGTTTGGCAGTGGAGTAACCATGGCAAGCCTTAGAGATGCCCAAGCTGGGGAAGCTTGCCCAGGAGGCAAAGTTAAGCAGGGTGCTGGTTGTCTGGGGATGCTGGGAACTGTAAGGTTTCTTTCTCTCTCAATATGCATAAGATTGAGCCTTAGTGCCTTAACTTTTAAAAAAGTTCTACAGGTTGTTTGAAATGATCTTCCACTCATTAAATTTAAAGTATGTTTCTTTTTCTATTCCTGGTTTATCATTTATTCTTTTTTTTAAAAAAGCAGCAAAACATACTTTGTTTGAGGCATCATTAACAAGTGTGGTCAGAACTGCAAATTATATAAACAGTGTTAAAGACACTGCTGCCTAGTGAAAGCATCATGTTATATGCAGTATAAATAAAATAAGCCCATAAACTGATGATTAGTGAGATGTTGACGGCATTCCTTGCACAGGGCATTATTTCTTCTGAGACCTTTCCTGAGAGCAGCTGTTGGTAATCCATATGATCATCACAGCCCATGGTGACCCATCAGCCCTAGGACTGGGCTGGCAACCCAAGCCCCCCCTGCCATGGCTTCTCATTACATGTGAACCAAGCAAGGATAGATTATTGGGGTACTGGACAAGCCACCCAGCACCCATAGGCTGCTTTGTCAATCACCCCAACAATCCACATGCCAAGCAGTTTTGTCAGGCCCGTACTGTGCCCCAAATATTCAAAGTGGCAGGGGCTGCCACAGCAGGAATCGCCCCTGGAAAATTCGCCCATGGGGGCTCCTCGATACTTCTAGGCCGCTCTTTAATTGCAGTTTAAAAGGTGCCAGCTTGAGATTGGCATGAGTGCATCTTGCTGCACGACAAATAAGTGGCACCTTGTTTTCAGAGCCACCGGGCAAAAGAACAAGCTCTGCCACTTGAAATTAGGGCACTTATGCTTTAAAGAGTGGCAGAGACTGAGACAGCTGCCACTGACTGCCCAAGGCCTCCTTAGCAAGGAACAAAGGAAGTCCAGCATTTGGGCTTGATTAGTCATGCTGACATCCCGAAAACAGACCCCGGCACAAGGCCCAGTGCAGTAGGTGAGTGCCAGGATGTCGTTTCCAAGCGGTGCGCTGGGCTAGTCTTGAGGGCACTGCTAGCCAGTAGGGGACTCTTGTGCTTGCTTGTTCCACATTCCTATTTGTTCTTCTGATAACGTATCTGTTGTAACAACTTCTGTCATCTGCAGCTCTGAATCTGTCAATGTAGCAAATTCGAGATGCACTTTCTTCCTTGGCCACCTTGAGGGAGAGGGAGAAGGAAAGGATTGTACATCCAAGCATGCTTTCTAGTTGAAAGCATATGTCAGCACTTGCCCACAGCTGGTCATAAACAACCTGCAAACGTTGTGCTTCCTTTGTGAAGGATTTGCCTGAGCTAGCTCTGAGCTAGCCTGAGCTTATCAGCCGTCACTGTAGAATTAAGGTGCATTGGTCTGGCCTAAATAAATAGACTGATTATTGGTGCACGCCAGGGAAGCAGTCTTTAAGAAGCTGTATGTTCTTTCCCCTTTGGCACCACTACAAATGCTTATTCAGTATCCAAGTTTCATTTTTGGTTCAGTCTATCAGACATGTCACAGGTGTGCCTCCGGAGCTCCCTGTGCAGGTGACCCCAGCAGCTGCCTAGGGAACAGGTAGTGGGCTAGTCAACATCTCAGAAAAGGTAGAGGGACCCTGAAGAGCACCTGTGATGCCTGGAGATCCAGAAGGGCAAGTCAGATTAAGGGCAGCTTTCACAGAAGGTGGCTGCCATTGCATTCCATGGAAATCTTATGAAGACAATGGTGGAACATGAGCCTTTTACAGACCATTTTCATGAGGGCAATACAAAGGAGTTGAGGAAGCCACAGTCCAGTCTGGACTACGCAGATCTAGAGCCTCTGGTTATCTATCTATCTCTTCATTCATTCATTCATTCATTCATTCATTCATTTACAGCATTTCTACCCTGTCCTTAACAGCATCTCAGGACGACTCACAACAAACAATAAATAAACAGAAAAAGTACAACCCACGTAATGCAATAAAATAAGGTAGAATGCAATAAATAAGATAGAATGTAGCTAAGCAGGAGAAGAAAAGTAGTTAAAATTTAAATATTAAAATGTCAGGTAAATAAAAAGGTCTTGACCTGGTACCAAAAAACATATAACATTGGCACCAGGTGGCACCAGGTGGACCTCTCTGGGGAGCGCGTTCCACAGACAGGGCACCACAGACAGGGCGCCACCAGGGAAAAGGCCCTCCATCTTCAAGGAGGGTTCCCAGAGGAGAGCCTCTGCCTCTGATCTTAAGGGTTGGGGGGGGGGGGTCATATGGGGAAGAAGACATTCCTTCAGGTATCCTGGTCCCAAGCCATTTAGGGCTTTATAGGTTAATACCAGCACCTTAAATTGGGCCCGGACTTCAATCGGGAGCCAGTGAAGCTGATGGAGAACTGGAGTCATGTGAACATAACGCCCAGTCCCTGTCAGCAGCCTGGCAGCTCTATTTTGAACCAATTGAAGTATCTGGACCATTTTCAAGGGCAGCCCCACGCATTACAATAATCCAATCGAGAATTTACCAGAGCATGTGTCACCATTGCCAAGCAGTTCTTGTCCAGATAAGGATGCAGCTGATGGATCAGCCAAGCTGGAGGAGAGCGATCCTCGCCACTGCCACCACCTGAGCCTCCAAGGATAGCTGTGGGTCAAGGAGCACTACCAAGCTGTGGACTCTGTCCTTTACGGGGAGTGGAACCCCATCCAAGACAGGACAAAGATCACTTACCTGGAAACTCAAGCCACCCACCAAAAAGACTTTAGTTTATTGGCCCCCATCCAGCCCATCACCTTGGTCAGGCATCAGTTAAGGACAGCCACTGCCTCGCCTGGATTAAATGTAAAAGAGTGGTAGAGCTTGGTGTCATCAGCGTACTGATGGCTCTACAGTCCAAACCTCTGGATGACCTCTCCCAGCGGTTTCATGTAGATGTTGAAAAGCATGGGGGACAAAATGGAACACTGCGGTACTCTGTGGCAAAGCTGCCATGATGCAGAGCCATAATCCCCCAGCACCACCTTCTGGAATCAGCTGTTGAGGTTGGAGTGAAACCACTGCCAAGCAGTGCCTCCTACTCCCAACCCAGCCAGCCTATCCAGGAGGATACCATGGTCAATGTTATCAAAAGCCGCTGAGGTCCAGGAGAAGCAACAGGGATGCACTCCCCCTGTCCTTCTCCCTGCACAGGTCATTATACAGGGCGACCAAGGCAGAGTCAGTACCACAACCGGGTCTGAAGCCAGACTGAAATGGGTCCAGATAATCAGTTTCCTCCAAAATCGCTTAGAGTTATCCCGCCACCACCCACTCGAGCACCTTGCCCAGAAACGGGATGTTGGTCACTGGTTATGTTTATGTTTTTAATATCCTCCATTCCACCTAAAAAAGAAGCTAGAAAATTATAAGGCCAAGACCAAGATTAAAACAATTGAATAAAAACATGTCAACAGAATTAAAACATAACTATGAGAGAAATAAGCAGCCCTCAACCTATTAAAAAAACTTTTCAGTGGCAGGCCAATTTGTGACCCTGAGTGAATAAATTCATATTTGCCTACCTGTGGAAGGACAATAGCGAGGGAGCCAACCTGTCCCCCTCCCCTCTTCCCTTGGGTCCCACCAGCATGCTTGTAATGGCAGCAATACTGAGAGAGGATCTCCCTGGAAGACCTTAAAACTTTCTTGTAGTAAGTCTGATGTAGGTTGTGCCCATCTATGTAGCTGTGTGTGGGTTTAAGTGTGAAACCTTGATTAGCAAAGAAACTTACAGGGTCACCAGATTTCCTCAGATGTCAGGACCCATTTTTTGCTGAGCAGGTCAGGCAGTGGATTTTTGTCTGAGAACAATGAGGGAACCATTGAAAATACTCCCCCCACCCCAACCCACCCCCCAAAAAAGCTGCGAAACAGTTCATTATCTTCATACCTCTGTTAGTTACTCTAATACCATAACAATTCTTTTTTCTGCATTCCTACCTTGTCAAAAGGAGTATAACAGTGGTAAGTCATGAGTTCTTTTTGCAGAACAGGGCAGAGGGAAGGTCTTGAGTACTTGTAAGTGTACACAGCATAGGTCGGTTCTGAAAGAAAAATAGGGGGTGCTTAATGTTTTAATCAAGATTCCACCAATATATTGCAAGTGAGAAAATGCATTTATTCATCAGCCTTTGCCATCATGAGCTACGTTTAACTACTCCTCAGAGATTCCTTCCTCAGGGGACAAAATACAGTTTCTACATGCTTTGGCTTGGTCTCCTCTAGCTGAAATTGCCAATGTTCTAAGGGCTTTATGTCAGGAACATTCTGATTAAGAAATTGAACAGTAAGTCTTTCTGTTGTACATTTCCTGCATGGTTGAGGACAATCTAGAATGGTAGTGACCCAGATGTTGCTTCCTGCCTTCCTAAAACATAGCATCTGTTGTGAAAGGTACACAGACTAGGTCAACATGAATTTAAAAACTGGTGCGTGCTTTGGGACATTTTCATGTTATTACATTCAGCTCAGAGGTAAATTCATTGCACTTGAGTATAATCATTCAAAGTTAAGGCTGTGCAGGTTCTATTAAACAGTGTGTCACTCGAAAGTTTCTGGAGGAATTGTATCTGGTATAGATAAATCCACTACACAGTTTTGTTTAATCGTACGCCTTTCTTGAACTGCTGGCATACAATGTTATATCATATGAAAGACAGTTTGTCCTCTACTGACAAGGACGCTTGATAGAATAATGGAGAATTGTGAAAAATTCAATAAAATATGGCATCTTCCTTGGGAATATCTAAGCTCATGTGCAAACAATTGTTCCAAACTTCTCAGCATCAAAGTGAAGTTTTCAAGCTGCTTCTCAGCATGGCTTCTACACTGATTTCTGCATGAGATTTCCATAATGCATTTCTCATTTGGCCAGCTTATCATTATTATTATTTTTCACTTATTGCCTATTCCTTTTTACCATGTGTAGCCAAATGACATGAGGTGTAAAAATTCCTGGCCTGACATTAAGGATTTAGCTAAGAATGGCATCTTAGACTTTTAAAACTTGTTTTACTTTCAGAAAATGGTTGTGAATAAGGCCATCCATTTGTACATACTTATATAAAAACAAGCTTATTCAATTCAAAGGTACTTATTCCTGAAACATGAAAACAGTGAGGCTATAACTTGGTAGACAAAGATCTGCAAATCTCCATTTTTATGTTGCGTCACAAAAGCTGTGCATCATCAGTATCATCGCCATCCCTGTTACCAGATTATAAGCATTGTCTACATGAGGCATTTATTGTGCACTCTTTAGTCCTTACTCTGATTTCTATGCAGGTTCTTAAATGATGTCATTATGTCATCTAACGTTTTTATTGCAGGGAAAATATATTATCTGTAAAAACAAAAGAAAACAAATTCTAATTTCCCCTTGTAGAATTGCACTATTCTGCTGTGCCATGGTATGACCAAGAGTCAGTGTGGTGTAATGGTTAAGAGGGCAGGGCTGGGATTCAGGCGATCTGGGTTCTAGTCCCCACCCAGCCATGGAGCCAACTGGGTGACTTTGAGCCATTCACAGACTCTCAGCCCAACCTACCTCACAGGGCTGTTGTTGTCAGGATAAGACTGAGAGCAGGAGGAGGAGAATGGTGTAAGTTGCTTTGAGTTCACTGGGAAAAAGTGGGGTGCAAAGCTAAGGAATAAGCAAATAAAGTAGCATAAAAACAGGAAAAGAAAATCCTCCATTGAAGTCAATCCTGCATGAACCCAAAGTAAATGCAGCTGATTAACGGCCTTGTTTAGAAAACCTCTGTGACAGAAAATGGAGTTTTCTGTGAACATCAATCCCTCTGATCACAGTCTTTTGTACCTTATGGCATTTCTTCCTGGATTGCAATACTCTAGCTCAATTTGGAGTTCTCAAATTTATCAAAATTTCTCCAAGCAAGTATGCTCTTCTCAGTCCTATTAGTACATGGTGGTTAAAATCCCTTATTGGACTTATGAGTGATTATCTTGACTGGGTTTCTGTGCATCCTTTTAGATATGTGATCTCAGTGTGGTTTCCAAAGTGCAATCCTCGTGCCAAATCCACATTTTGGAGATGTGATGATCCCACATGTAAATGTGTTGCCAGAAACACATGCTGCAGATACTCAATTTGTTAGCCTGTTGGGAAGTATCTCACATGCAATAAGGCCAATGACCTTGGAGTGATAGATGCGCATCTAAAGCTAAGCTAAGAGCCTGATGGTTCCGAGCCACAGTTAAAGACTTGTCACAGACCTGTTTTCAACAAGTCAAAAATGCCTTTAAGAAATATTGAACTGAATTCCTACCAGCAGCAAAGGACAGAAGAGTTTATTAAATCATTAGTTTCCCTGAAGCATGAAAACTGGTTTTTTTTTTTTTTCCCTTCTTTACATCGATACAGCTCCAATTTCCTTCCAGATTAGGTTCCATTCTGAGGGTAGAATCCTACTTGGGTTTTTTCTCTCTCAAGATGATAAAAGCATTATTAATATAATTTATTAATAGTTAATAAAATTAAAATTCGTGTTCAGTGGAAAATTGTCTTGAGGGAAAAGCCTTAGAAAGGCCATCTCCTCCTACACATGCAAACACAAATGCTCATCTTCAGCAGCCGCCTTGTATGAGTTCCACCCTAATTCAATCAATAAGAGATCATTTGCTCTAACTCATGCTAGTAACCAATTGCTTCCTTTTTCATGTCTGACAGGACCAGAGGTTAACATAGCTGCTCAAATGCATCAGTTTCCACCATGTTGCTTAAAATGTGAATGGTTTATAGATAGGCATTGCTATAACTACAATATTTTTGATATTTTTCTCCTGCAGCCTTGGGATCTTTCCTCCTCCTGCACTCTCAGTGGCAGCTGTCAGAGTGATTTGGGTGGAGAGGTGGAGGCAGACCTACTCCACTTTCATTATGAGAATAAAACCTTATGCCACTTCAGATTGGCCTGTTCAGATGACAACCACCTAACTATCTCTGATTCAGTTATGCCTACTTCATGCACTCCAGCTGAGAAGGGCTATTGCCCACTGCACTGCGCAGCATTAAAGCCAGCTTTCCATATGGCTTCAGTGACTCAAAAGGAGGCAGGTGTAAACTTTGTCAGGGTCATGGCTGAAACGTGGGCGGCCAGAGACAAGGCAAGACAAGAGCAATGCAGGACCAGGAAAGAGAGTCCAAAAGTGGGGTTTCGTGGAAAGGCCAAGTCATAGTCACGGCACAAGCTGAGGTCAGAACCACAAGAACGCGTAAGGGCGGAACAAGGACATGGTCAGGAAAAGGCCAGGCGTCAAGAACCAGGAGTACAAACGGGTGCAGGTACCTTGGACAGGACAACAGGGTAGGAGACACGGCACAGCAGAATACGTGGCAAGGCAAACTATACGAGGCAGCAGCACCCAGATGCAGCCAGGCTCGGGCAAGATGCAGGAGCTGAACCACAGCTCACATAGGAAGCCCTGCTTTACTGAGGCGACACAGCAGGGCAGCGTGCACTGCAGAAACCAGGAGCAGGAAGGGTCAGGCGAGGTGCAGGCACAGCCACGAACAGGAGGACCTGCACTGCTGAGGCAACGTGGCAAGGCAGGAGGCACAGCAAGATGCAGGAGACACAGCAGAAGGCAGGAGAGGGCAGGCAGGGGACCCCGTGCTGCAAAGGCAACATAGCAGGGCAGGGGCACTTGCATTGCAGAGGCCAGGTCTGGAGGAAGAGCTTGCTCTTCTATAGCGCTTCCCGTGGGGACTGCCAGCTGGCGCTTATCAGTAGACGGAGAGCTCCAGCAAGACTTGGACTCTTTCCACAAACACAGTGGGGGTTGCTCTGGTTCTGGCCACCACAGCAGCCCAGATCCTGACCCTTTAGGGCAGAGAGAAAGGGGGAGCCTTCCCAAATCAGGTGCTTTGCAGAATGATTACCCAAGGTGTGTGTTTGCTGTGCCTGATAGACCTCAGATGCGACCCTCAGTATGCCTAGCTAAATCCCTAATGTCAAAACCAGGATTTTTTACATGTCATCCAGAAATTTATTATTTGCTTATTAAAATTGTGTCCCACCTTTCCACCAAACAGTGCTCTGGAGCTCTCTGTGCTGATGCCATCACAGGAACCAGTAAAGATCAGTTCTATATTCATAAAGCATTAGTTTCCATGTGGAGCTCTGCATATTGTAAGGCTGAAAACTAATCTGTGGCCTGATAATCCTGAGCTTCCTAGATTCAATCCAATTCCACATGCCCCAGGCCATGATGGAGCCCTATTTTTCCTTCTGCACCTCTGGCCAAAGCCTGGCACCATGCCAGGTCATGACAGAGACTGGGAGCCTGTGTGTGCTTCTGATTTCCCCAGGCAGCCCTCCCACTGCCTCCCCATCACTCATCATTTCCCCTTCTTTGGCTGAGCAGAGGAAGAGAGCTGGGTAGAAATATGGGAAGCACGTACTGAGCTCCCACCCCCCTGCAGTGGCCTTGGCATTCCAGCTACTTCCGTGTGCATGCCGAGCAGGAGAGCGGGGAGAAAAGTGGGGTTCTGTTCAGTTCATGGGGAACCCTGCAAGCTGGTGGGACAGAGGGGGCCCTGACATCTGACTTGCCTTTCTAGCCAAGAGGCACCAAGGGAACCCAGTTCCAGCTGCTCCTGTACACGAAGTGGCTATTGACCTTCCTCTCATCGAGTTCTGCAGCACTCTGCCGGCAGAAGCCCCTGCGTGTGAGTCATCCACCCGAGCAACACGCTAAATGCGTACTGCCATTGCGAGATTCCTTCTACTGCATTCCCACTGGGACAAAAAGCTACGCGAAGTTAAGGCAATAGAGAAGAGAAATGCCAGAGCTATGAAGGCAAGTGGTCCTCCAGAGCTACAAAATGACTATCCCGGGGTTTGGTAGTCCCTGTTTCCCACCCATCCACCCCCACTTCTCATCCATTTCCATAACAAAAATCTGTCATGGATGCTTAAATATTAGCTACATCTGTTTTACACCAGTGTGTTCAACTGCCAGTGTAAGCGCAGCTTTCAGATTTGCTCATCTGTTACATTAAAAGAGTTGAAGGGGGTCGGTATGACTCCTAGGTGGACCTTATTTTACAATTACAGATCTTATCTCAAAGTCTCCCATATCCACTAATGTATCTGACAAACAATGCCGTACACACTGCCTGTGTTGTCTTCTGTTGTATTGTTTGTATTTCAAAATGGTGATGTACCTCAGAACAGAAAGGGGAGGCAACTATTTATAGAATATTGCCTTTAGTAATAAATATCCATTGAGTTAAATGGTATGTGTTCTAAGAAGGTTGATGTTCAAAACTGGGAGGAAAGACAAAAATTAAAAGAAAACCATCTAGGCAGGTTGGCCCCAGAACCATGGCCCCAGGATCACTGAAATGTTTGTAGTCGTGTAGTCATCTCTTTTTCTTTTCCTTTTGCATATACAACTGCAGCCTTCATAAAGGAGTCCATGGCTTAAATTATGGAACCGTGAGCATCCATGTGAGAATCTTTGCTCACATTTCATTTCTCAGATTCTAGTTTAAGCTGAAACTTGCTGCTAACCACAAGAGGACATAGAAGTGAATAGCAAGGGTAAACGAGAGCTATAAAAAGCATGGACAAAATTTCTGCTTGTCAGAAAAACTCTTCGAAGAAAGAAGAGAAGCCTTGAGCACAGTCTCAGAGGGGTAGTCCTTAGGCATCAGCAACATCTACTCTATGTTCATGTCAGGCAGGGAGACCAAACTGCTGAAGAATCTGCATTTAGAAATACAGAGATCATAGAACCGGCAGTAAAGGAGACCCAGGCCTGATTTTCATGGCACCACAATCCAGGCCAGCACCATCTTCTGAGTAGCCTCTGCCCATGCTCCTGAAAGTCAAAGAGAAAGGACACCAGGGAGTGTCCCAGGTGCATCTGCAATTCTAAAATCATTGCTCTGTTTGGTTCTGCACAAGGGTGAGCAGATGAATTTGGTATTTTGAGTCAGTTTTACAGAAACAACTTTGCAAACAAAGTTATGATGAACTTAAAAAGCTGTCCACTACAGAACTGTGACCTGCTGTAGTGTGAGCACTCTGGTTTAACCTCATGGTGAAACCATGACCAGAAACCAGCTGTGTAGCTACAAATGTGCAGATGTGTCGCCCTTTCTCCTTGGGCTTGCAGCAGAGCCCTGTCTGTGCCGTGACCATTTGCTCCTATCCATGGCTCGGAGATGTGATCCAGCAAAACAAATGCGCAAGTGAATGTTCAGCCCAGAGTGGCAATGGCTGCACTGGAGCTTGCCAAAAAAAAGCTCGCTTGTGTGGGGAGGGGGCCTTCCCCTGTGTGGCAAATACTCTTCCCAATTCTGGGCCTGGGAGGATGAGGAAGACTGTCAGAGCAATACAGTTCCGGCAAGGCCCAGTTTTCCCATCAGGGAGAGTGGCAGTGGTACTGGGAGAGGGGGCAAAGGGCCACAACAGCCGTTCCCTGCTGCAGTGTATGTGCCCCCCCCATCCTTCAGTTACCTGTGGTGTCGAGTGGGGGTGCACTAGCACACCAGTTCTCAGAGCAGAGTGAGGTTGAGCACTGGCTGCTTTTCTCTGCAGTCTCACTGCTTGCACACCAGCTCTGAGGCTGGTGTCGAGTGGTGCCTTCCATGGACATGGATAGCATTAGGTTTAGCAAATGGCAGAACTGTCCTTCTGCTTTCAGCTGTCCATGTCCTGTCTGTGGCTCCACTCTAGCCTGGTAGCTCTACTGTTGCATGTGCAGCAGTTCCACCAGTGCTGCTCCGTGCCACCATCTTAGCTGAGGTGCCCCACCAGCGAATCTGCCATGGCTCATCATGCGTATCTGCTGTGCTGCTAGTGGAGAGAGACCTTCTGCCCAATCCTGTAGCCTCTCAGCCAACACGCACCTCCATAGGGGGTTGCCCTAAAAAGCAGTGGAGAGAAGCTGTGCCCCAGTCACTTGGCTGGAAGATTTCTGGGATGCGCATCATGCCAGAATTCATAACGTCATACGGAGAACAGCAAGGAGAGAAGTAAATATAGCCGGGAACTTTTTATGGACCGGGGCCTCAGGCAGATGTGGAGCTGCATAACACCCATTTCAAAGGGGAAAACTCACCAATTGTTTTCATTACAAGAATAGGGCTGGACAGGATAATATGACATATCTATGGCATGCTGCCCAGAGACCAGGGAATGACACATGAGCAATGCAAAATTCTAATTATTAGCCACACAAGGCTCACAATGATAGAAAAGTCAGACATAAGAACCTGACATACTGAGTCAGACCATTTCCATCTGGCTCAAGGATTGCTGATCAGACTGACAGTGGTTTCTTCCGGTTTTTCCGCCAATTTATATGGAGATGCGGGGCACTGGCCCTGGGACTTCCTGTGCTCTGTCACTAGGCAACAGTCCTTCAAGGACAGAGATCCACTAACATTGGCAGAGCTGTGGCACATAAATGGTCAACACAACATGTAATTTGATGGCAGTAGAGCAAAGCAGCAGCAGCAGCATCTGCTCCTGCATGAGACACTAAAGGCAAGAACACATTCTCACCAAACCAAAGAGACTCATTCTAGGGTAGAATATGGAATGCAATGTCAGCGGGATGGTGTATCTACTCTAGGTTTTAGTGAGAGCAGAAACTGAACGGGATATGCCCCCTCGACTGACTACGGAGCCACCAGCTCCCACTACCTCATCGCACAGTGCATGCAAGATGCAAGTTTTCCTACCACAAGGGAGCTAATTCCTGCTTGGCAACCCACCTTCCTTTATTGCTGCGGTGTGGTCAGAACACTCTGTGTGCATCCATTTGACCACAGCAAACGCAGTGATCCAGGTGGAAGTAAATGAACGATATGAATGCAGCGCAGCCGTTGCCTGTGCCACTTCGCCAGACTCACCAGATTAGAGCATTTCTGTCCAGCATCATGCCAGGCTAGGTCTTTGCAAAGAAGCTCGCAGGAGACTCGGATGCAGAGTCCATTGTTTCACAGGGGCCTTGTTATCTTGTTCACAATAACAACAAAGTATACAGCTAGGTGAAGGCTCCAAGGAAATCATCCTTTGCTAAAAGCAAGTATTTTCTCTTCACGGTTAGAACCATTATGTTTCATTGCCCTGTTGAGAGGCCAGCTGCCTCGCAGAACAGATTTCTTGCTCTGGTTGATATGAATTGATTGGGCCGACATGCATTTTCCCTTGATTGGGAAGCATATGTGTGTATAACCAGTAGTAATGAGTTGATTTCCTAAGGTTTCTTAAATGAGAAAGTGGCATTTGGAGAGCTGTTAAAAGTTTGAGGGAGGGATATCTTGCTCAGTTCTGTACAATCCAATCATGAACAAAGAGCAAGTGTGGACCATTGACTTTGTGGAGAGTTTTTAGAGTCTATCTAAACCCAGGAGTCAGTGCATGGCCCTGAACACGGCTACCTTCTGTCTGCAAATTAATTGTGGCTGATTATGGAGGTCTGTTTCAAGGACTGAGAAGCTGAACAATTAAAATATAAGCCCTCGATCTTTTCCAGGGGTGCAAGACAGCAGTTTGGTGGTGACAGGTCTTGCCAGTATGGTGACAATTTGAAGAGAATCTCTAATGGCAGAATTTTATGCATGTTCAGACTGAATAAAGTCCTGCAACTCCCCGCATTCTCGGAAAGCATGTACTTTTTTCTGTCCAAACATGCGTCAGATGGCTTAAAGCACCCAGGGCCCCCGTGGCAGCTTTCTTCCATCAGTATCAAAGGACTTAACACAGGGCCTTGAGCACAGTGCCATTTTGGCCACAGAGGCCTTGCTTAGGGGCGCTGAAAAGAAGCAGCAGCATGGTGAGGCTGGGTCTAGCCCTCTTTTAATTTCCCAGGGTACCCCAGCATACTAATCTGTAAGGGCATTGTACGAAGTGAAATGGGAACTAGCCATAGCCACTGGGTGCAGACTGGAAGAAAATACTAAAGCGGGGAGAGCGCAGCGTGCAAATATGGTCAGCCGCTGACACCAGCTCTGCCTTGACAGAGCCTCTTCAGTGCATGATGAAAAGTAGCCCAGCAGGTGCACAGCTGGGTGAGCAAACCCCCATGGGCACTAGTGGGCTCCTTCCCACTGCGAAAATTTATATTAAGTTCATGAACAATAACAACAAAATCCCTTCACCCAGAAAGTTGTACATTATTCCTTGGTGTGCTTGTTTTCTGAGTGCAGGGACTGATGAGGCTATGGCTGAGACTTCAGTATTATTGGTATTATTATTACTATTATCATCATCATTACTAGACTGCCCCACAGCCAAACCTCTCTGGGTGGCTAAACAATTCATAAAAGTAGATGATAAAAATACAGCACAAATATCATAAAATGGGGGGGGGGTTAAAAAGTTTTAAACAGCTAAAAACAGGTGATAAAACAAACAGTAGCAAGGAATATCTCTGCAAGACACTTGGTGATAAACCTCAAGCTCCTGGGTAGCTGAGTTAGTCTCTAAAGGCCTCAGAGAAGATGGCTGTCTTACCCCAGTGCCAAAAAGATGACAGATTCAGCGCCAGCTGGGCTGCAGTGGGGAGGTTATTCCACAGATACGGAGTGACCACCAAGAAAGTCCTCCCCTTGTTGCCACCCTCCACACTTCCCTCGGAGTTGGCACTCAGAGGAAGGCCCGAAAGGTTGAGTCACCTGAAGTGGTACAGTCCAGTAGTACAGCCTAGACACAGATGTCCACCTCTGCCAGAAACAGATCTCAGTATGAAAGGCTTCCTCAGCAGGCCACCTTAAAGACAGCACTAGATGGAGGTCTGTCTTTCACATCTGCTGTCAGACAGCACTGGGAACCAGTTGTTGCCCGAATTATAGCTCAGGGAAGTGTGCACAAGTGCTTCAGAAATGGAAAGTGCAGTGTAAGTGGGGAGACTGGAGCATTTTCCCCTGACGTGAGAGGGAGATAAGTCAATAAAGAGCTGCCACTTTTGATAGCGAAATATAACCTCCAGCACTGGAGCCCGTATGACTCCAAGCACCCCTGGCTGAGCATCAGTACTGACATCGTCCTGCCTGTGGGAAACCAGATGCTGGATAGATAGACCCTGGTCTGGCCCAGAAGGGCTCTTCTTATGCTCTTGCAAGAAGGAAAGTTTTAGGAAAGGGGTAACGATAAAATGTCCCCCACCTCCATCCAGAGATCAATTCATTTGGATATTTATACATATCTCTGCATTATATTTGTCTATCTCAGGGCAGTGCACAATAATTATGTGTCTATATTGAAAAGGCATACAATGATACAACTACAAAATGTTGAAGACTGACCCTCCACAGCCTTCACCAAGCTGGTATCCTCCTGGTGTTTCCCATCAGCACCAGGCAGCTTGACCAATGGTCAGGAATTCTGCAAGCTGCGGTCCAAAGGATCTGAACAGTTGGGGAAGGCTGTGGAAGGGATTCCTTGCCTGCTACACCATGTGCCCACACCTGGAGCACCTCTGGATGAGTGCAGAACTTTCTCACTAGCAGCCCTGTTACCTTTGTCTGCATAATACCAGAAGTGTGTAGTTGGATTTCACCACTTTTGTTATTGTGCCTCTTGGGGGCAATTCCAACATCAGATTTTTCTTACATTGGTCAAGGATAGAAAAACTGTGCACATCTGTATATATCTATACATTCATCATGCACATGACTGTTTTGCCTAATGTATGCATAATGAGAAACTGTGGTGCATGCCACCCTTGCAGCATAAGAGAAATAGTTGCTCTCTCAGCTTTTGCAGAAGATTGTGAATATGTGCATGCACTTTTCCCCATAGCCATGTAAAAAATGTTGCATGTAGAATGGCCCTTTGTGACACATCTAAGCAAAGCTCAGCCTAGAGACATGTTTTTTTAAAAAAAGATTACTCAGCAGATCATAAGTCCATGAATTATGTCAAAATTTTGCCACTGTAAAATAGAAGTACTTTTTCAAGCCATTCTAGTTCCTGTTCCAATAAAGAACAAAAATTAAGAAAGCAGCCTTGTGCTTCCTTTCAGAACTGCACTTTGATCCCTATAGATATTTTTCCCCTTTGAACTTAAAAAAAACCCCACTGATTTTGTAATATTATTGATGTCTGATTTGAAGAGAAGCTAAAATGTTGCCTTTTTAGCATGTCAGTACTCGGGAAGAGTGAAGTAGGGTGGAGGAAAGCGTTCAGAGTGAATCATTTAAGTATTTTTAACTGGCAGCTAAGTTACATCCCCAAATATGAAACCAAACTGCCCCCTACTGTTCAGTTCATACTCTGGATCTATGTGTCCTTAGAGTGAGAACAGCCTCTGAAACGCAGCAGCAATGATAAGACAAGCAAAGAGAAACCCTGGAAACAGCTCTGTAGCGAAGCGCAGAAATATCAGATACATTCTGATGCAGGTATATGGCACTTTTTACAGGGTTGATTGGCAGTCTTTAAACAGGCTTCTTAGAAAAGCAGTGTTGACGTGAGGTCAGGAACAAAAAGACACAGGCACTCAAAGCACTTTCCGTTCCCCTCTGTATAAGTCCAAGCCCACGAAACTTTATCTATCTGCTCCCACGATGCCCGTGTGTATAAATTCTTCTTCTTCCTTGTGTTATGTAAGCTTTCGTCTGCCTGTCATTGCTCTTGAGGATAAAGCTTTTGGAGCAGAACTCCAGCTGCTCCAAATGGCTGCCCCTAGTTATCCAACTTGCAGCTGACAATGTGACTTCAAGCTATTCCGTGCTGGGCTCAGTATCTACGCTGACCAGTTTGGGAATTAAAACTGCAAGATGGTAGCAAATGAATGTTCACTCCTGGAAAGAGGCTGAATATCCAGCTTTACACTGGAATGGCATTGCACATTTAGAATTCCAGGTCTGGTTCTGGATATTATATTTTACCTTGCATTTTAGACTGTCTTAAGGCAGGAAGGACAATCTGCAGCTATGGGTGCCTCTGTATGCCCCTCCCACTTCCGGATTCACAACCCTCCCACTCCCCAAACTCTGCCGGAAGAAGTCAACTGCATGCTGCTCCTACTGCAAAGGATCGGCTATCCTGCATGTGGGGAGTGGTGGTTTCACCTGCCCATTCTTTGCCCCAGGGAAGAAGGTGTGGGGCAGGGGAAGCCATTTCCCTACAGCTTCACTGGAAGGATGATCCTCTCAACATGGCCACCATGAACCTGATGTCTTAGGAACCAGGGGAAGAGCTCTGCATCAGATCATGGCCCCCTATCCATGCTTTGCTGCAGCCTAGTATATACAGGGGCTGTTAATGCCAGCTCAGCACAGCTGCAATCCTGGACTCAGCAAGCAGCCCAGCAATTGCTGGGGAAATGATGCTGGCAGATGCTCCTGAAGTATCCACTGTTGCCACTGTTCTGACCCACCTGCAGCAGACACCCCCACAGTAAGGCACTGTACCATGGAAAGCTACGGGTGAGCAACTTGGTCCAGCAAAGGCTGGGCATGAACTGAGGCCTCCATCCAGTCTGTGACTGCCTGAAGTATGTGTAACCTTAAAGGACTACCCTTAGCAGACACACTCCTTTCCTTGGCCTCCTGTCCGACATGGTTCCTGTGCCACTGGGGAGGTGTGTTACAGCAGGATGTCAATCAGGCTTGGGGAGAAGAATCCACAAGGCTCCCCACCTGGGTCCCATGAGCTTCTGACCTCTGGCTTCAGGTTCAGTTTCAGGAACCCTCAACCAGTGGTATGGCAGCCCGGGACTCATCCTGTTAATCTTCCTCTGATTCTGAGCTGAAGGCCAGAACCATGACAGTCACCACCCACAGAAGATAATGCTCTACATCAGGATTATCCATGCAAGGAAGGCAACAGAATGCTTTAAGCAATGCCCAGCCAAGCCAAATACACTTTCAATAATGCCCAAGGAACACGCATCATCCTTCCACGCACAGCCCAGCAGCAAGAAAAGCACCTCCCCTATTCTAGGCCTTCACAGAAATCATTTACTGAGGAGCAAGTCCTGCTGTTGGACCACTATATCCATCCTAAATCTCCAGGCACAGCACACAGTATGTCTATATTGATGTCTCAGTGAGGGAAACCAAAATAATTTGAAGGTGGTTGGAAGCCACATGCGCGAGGAAGGATAGAAGCTGTCATCACGCCCTCACAACAGGAAGCACCGCGAGTTGCCTGGTAGATCAGCAGGAATTTGCAATGCAAAGAAAAACGGGAAGGGAGGATTTTTCCTGGAAAAAAGTGACTGTGTTAAGCACACAGCTTATCTTCTGGAGCTCCTGCTGGCAACAAATGGTCACATTGAGTGGCAGGCAGCAGACCAGATGCCAGACTCCTCTTTTGTAGGGAAATACTTGAATTACACAGCCAAAGGCATTAAGAAGACCCATTCTGGGGCCTCTATGATCTCCTAGGATTTAAAAGTATAATATGCCCCCTTCCTGGATCAAAAAGTGACAGGACTCCCAGACATACAACCCAGGATCAAAGTCTGTAATCTAGAGCCAACGCTCAATGGAAAAGCACAGTATAAAGGGGGTTACAGGTTTAGCCCATGGCTATAGTCTGCCAAAGTTAAGGTAGGAATTGCTAGATGCACACCTGGCAGAAAGCAGTGTGGCACACAGACAACTGTGTAGTGGACACTGCTAATCCCTGTTGAGTGAACAAGGGTTGTGAAGTCACTGGACTATCCCCCAGTGTTGCAGGAGAGACTTGAAACAGGCAGAGCTGTTTGAATGAGCTGTGCCCCAGTCTCTTTCGTGGGGAGTGGAAGGCTGGCAGGGAGAATGGAGGAGGGGCAGGTATCACACATGGAAACATGTTATCTTCCTCCATGGCTTCTCACACACATGCTGGCTTACCTACGTGAGGAGTCTTTGCAGATCCAGAGAAGCAGAGTTGAGGATCCTGGAGGGTCTGGATAGTTCTTAGATGTGGCAAGTTGGCAGGCACTTTGGGAACTTTGACAGATCCTTATAAGTACTCTCAGAAAATGGCTACTGGGCAAGGTGGCTTGCCCATTCACAAAATGGTTGCCATGGTGGACATGGCCAGTCACAAAACACCCAGGCCTCTTATGAGACAAAAAGGCAAACTTCCCAGACCGAAGAGCAGAAACTTATCCAAGAAGCTAAGGACAAGACACAACTGCAATGTGAACTCCAAAAGACAAGCATTCTTTTGAATCCAGTTTTCTGGGTTTAACACCAGGTTTTTTAATCCATTTCATAGAAAACACTCTGGTGAGGTTCAGAGTTGAGCAGCTTAGCTGGGAAACTGTATATAACACAGAAGTGGCGTTTTTGACTCAACTATTTTTGACCCAATTATTTGTTGCTCCCGTATCCTTTCCACAGAAGACATACTGACAATTAAGTTGGTCAGGAAACTAAGAACAATGCAGAAGAGTAGTCTGATCACATGTTTGTCTCTGCAAAGCACAACACAATACCCTTTCTACAAAAAATAAACTGGTGATGCTCAGAGAATCTCTCTCTCTCTCTCTCTCTCTCTCTCTCACACACACACACACACACACACACACACACGGGGGCGGGGGCAGGGGGGCGGTACCCACTGGCCCCATATTGGAAATCCAGCCAGCCTTCATTCTTTATGTTCTTTCTGGCCATTTTGTGCATTGTTTGTCCAAAAAAGCCCCATGACTTCCCATCTCCCCTGTCTCCATATGTTTGAATATATCAGACCTGTGTCCCTGGATGGGTCTAATAAACCACAGTGAAGTGCCATGATTGGCTGCAGAGTTGATCCTATTCTCCACTGTACTTGCTGCAGCACAGATGGAGAGCATGGTCAACCAGGGCTCTGCACCGGCATCAGTGAAAATGAACTCATGTCCGTTCATGAAATTTTAACTTCCATGCTACCTTGTCATCGGCTCACCCGCCTAAGGGACCACACTGTTGTGTCTTCTATTCTGCCTCATCTTCACCCCATTGTCCTTCTTTCACTCTAAACCTCCGATAACATGACGGCATCATTGTGGTTGTGCATCTTTTCCCTTCATCACTGTAGTTTTGTGCTCCACCAGCAGAAAAGGAGCCCAGAAGGCATCATTCTCTCTTTGCTTTTCACCTGGCCCAGGAGGGTGCCGCCTTGATGGATCCCAGCCTCAAAGCTGCCTCCACTGCTGAAGGTGCCACTCCCATTAGAGGAAGGGTGGCTCATGTCTATTTTGGGGCCTCCTGGTGATAGAAAGATGAGCCTATGATGGTGGATGGCCTAGGTGAAGGATAAGCAAGGAGGCCCAAATAAAAGCTGGACAGATACCCATTGTCTGAATACTGGCAAACTCTTTTGGCATGGACAATGTTATGCCTAAGAAAAGAGAGGCAAGCAGATTTGCTACTATTTGCATTTGCACCTGCTCTTGCCTTTTCTGTTGCTTATTCTAATGCTGCTGCTTTGACAGATTTTGACTAATTGGGTTGGTCTGAACTGTTAACAAATTTTGATACTGATTTCTAATTTGTTGGTGATATTTTAAGAAAATGGTTTGGTTACTGAAAGGTTTCTTCGCTAGCTAAATGTGGATATTTTTGTGCTGATTTGCATGTTTTTATTTATGTTTAAAGAAATTTAATTGCGGGAATACTGTCATTTTGTGAGCTGCCTAATGTGAATATAAATGTGATGATTTATGAAATGAGTTACATAAATTTGGTATACTTGTGAAATTTACATATTTTACTTCATGTATTGTTATACTGAAGTTTTTGTCTTGCTATGCTGGAGCTGTTTTGAGCATAATTTTGTGCAGAAAAGAGGCATGTAAATTTAAACAATTCAAGGATAGCATTAGTCTGTCAGATTGTCTTGATTTTGGCATCCCTTCTAGTAAATATCGCCTGGCACTTCCACCACCAGGGAAGACCTTTGCAAGTTGCCATGTCCCACCTAGGCCAGAGAGGAGTATTTCACTGCTTGCTGATCCCCGGAGTTAAGAACTAACCCCACATCTTCTGTAGCCTTCAGCCCTGCCTCCACCTGCTTTTTACACCCCTGCCTTAGGGCCTAGCAAAGGCACTGAACAGTTCTCTTATTCTCTCTCTCCCTTCACACAGACACACACTTGTCTCTGCTAGTGGAAGATACAAATGTTGACAAGAGAGAATGGTGATGCAGACTCATAAGGGAGATGGAGTGGAGAAGCTTCTAGACTAGGTCAGAAAAGGGGAGCTTGTCAGGGAAGAGGAAAGAAACCAGCTGCAGGGAAGCATCTTATGTTTCTTCCTGAAAGGAGTCAACCTGAAGTTGGCTTTTCCCACCAATTCCATGTGGGAATTGTATTTCCAAAAGTAGGATTCATCCACCTAGGAAGGGCCCTCCTAAGCATTTCTAATCAGCCTATAAATCATTTTCTGTTCCCTCATTGTATGCACCATGCCATGAGCTATAGTTAACCTTACTAAAACAACTCTAGAGCAACCTTTGGCATGGCCTGGGCTTCCATGGGAGGTGGTTGAAGCCCCATCAGTGAGGGCATTCAAGGATAGGCTGGACATGAACATGGCGGCCATGTCATAAGTGGAGCCAAGTGGAGCAAGGGGTCAGACTAGATGGCCCGGGAGATCCCTTCTGACTCGCTCTGTTTCTATACTGAGATTTTTTTTCCCACACCCCATTTCTGCAACTTGCTGGTACAGCTATTCAGTTTATAAGCCACTCATATATATCAATATAAACTCAAGGAATACCTCTTCCACATCCTGTCCAGATCTGCAGAATGTTAACCAGACAGAAGCCCAGAAGTATACTTTCAGAAATAAAATATATGGTTAACATGGCTTGTACTGAAACAGGCCAACAGTTGGCGGTGGGAGGAGATGGGTGAAGGGGGGGTGTGCGCACTTGTGTGAAATGACTGTGTAATGTTTACACTTCAGCATCAAGGTTGTTCAGTTGGTCACCCATTGACGATAGGGAAGCTCATTCTGTAATAAGTTGAAAAAGGCTTGTGGTTTCAGAATCTGCCTCTTTTTGATGCTGCAGTTAGGGAAATGACACCAAATTCGACTCATAACTGGGCTGTTAAGAAAAAGGGTCTGCTGATGAATCCAGCAGAGGTGGGGTAGGGGGTTCTGTGTGTGTTTTAAGCCTTTCTGCATTTGGTTTTAATAATGCAGTCATATTGCCTCTCCTGCTGTTTTCTCTCTTTTTAACCATGCTGCCTAAAGTGGTTCCACAAGATAATTAGATTAACAGGCTGAAGTTTGCATCCCTGTGGCTTTGAAAAAGGAAGCAGTGAAGTTTCCCAGAAGACAGGATTTGGTTAGTACATTTAGGTTAGAGAGCACTAGACCTTTAATCAGAAGGAGAAAGAGTTTGTTATAGGATTTTCATTAATACTATTGTCCTACTTCCAGAGCTGCTGTAACCTTGAATTGGTTCTTAATAATACACAAAGTGATAAAATAGTAAGGAGCTTTGGCATGTCTTTCAGCTACCGGAGTTATCATTCTGCCATCTTTAGACTAGACCAAGAAATTTCTCTTCAGGCAGCATCTTTCTGCTACAGCCGCTAAATAGAACAGCTTTAGATTAAAAGGCTGCTGGGCTGATGGTCTAGAAGGACTTTCAGTGATCTAAGGCTTTGGCAATAATGAGACTGGCCCAGCGACTTATCCTTATCCTTGGAGACCTTCTGCAAGGGCATGCTATAATAGAGGGCATAGAATAATAATAAGAACAACAGTAAATGAAAGATGATCCTGACTGATGGGTAAGTTGGTATACAATACGTCTGCTCCCTCGTGCAGCAATAAATGAAGCCATTCTGCTGCATCCTGAGTATGGAGAATTAAGATGATTATTCCTCAATGTTCTCTTAGGAGATTTAGCAAGAAAATGGGACTCTCGTTGAGCTGTTCTAAGATCAACACCCACTTTCGGTTAGGGTTGCTCCAGTAATGAGTTCTGCTACAGCCTGCTTGGCCCTTGTGGGCCACAGTTAAGGCATAATCTCCATGAAAGAGCCAAAGTAGAGCTGGCATGTTGCGTGCCATGATCCCGAGGATGCAGGCATTTAAGAGCAAAAGGAAATAACCAGTGTGGGGACCCCTATCCAGAGGAGGAAAGTGGTATGGGAAGCTGGGGGCCTTTAAGCCACAGTTGGGCAATTTGTGATCCTCCAGATGTTTTGTCCTACAAATTCCTCACTCATGTGTTAACTCTTTGTGCTCCTCTGTGTTCCTGATTCTGGTGAGGGCTCTGGTGGGGGGAGAGATATTTTTAAAAAGGAATGTGACAGAGGAGACTGGATCCGTCTGTCTGTCTCCCCCCGCCCCCCCCCTTATGTGTGTGGTATGAACAGCCCAGGGCTTCTGTCATATCCAAAAGCTGAGCCTTCCCTTCTTTGCCTGCATGGAGGCATGTGCAGGTTGATGCTTTGTTGGCTGTTTGTTGTTCTTCTCAGAGAGGAAGATGCAAACATCCCCCCTTTGGGCATGACAATGGAGAGCAGAGAACAAAGAGCAGCTCAGCAGCACTTGCTGCCTCTTCCTCAGGCGCCACTTCTACCTGCAAGCTGTCCACTGCGAATCAGCCAGAAACCAGGCAGGGGCAGGGTGCATACGAGCTGCAGAATCTGAGGAGCAGGGCCGAGATGAGAACAAGCCCATTTTATTCAAGTATATAATGTTCTCTCACAGATCAAACCCAGGGGAAAGTAGTTCTCTGAATGTGTAGCAAAGGCTTGCATTGGCTGGAACCTATGACATGATGAAACCACTTCATCCTCCCCAGAATAATTTTTTCAGCTACTTTAAATAAGGGAAAGAATATAACCTTAGCACTGTGTAACGTTTGCTGAACAGTCTGTTCAGAGCTTGGGAGAAGCAGCAAAACAGACAAGTGAATTGGCATTCAGATTGTTGATAAACATGCCTGTTGTTTGTAAGGTAAATGTAGGAGGAGGCTGACTCGCCCTGCTGCAGGGAACGATGCTACAGCTACTTTTAGGGGGCATGTTTGTGTGCAGCCAAGTTACTTTGCCAGCATCTGTTCCAGAAGAACAAAATGGAAATCATTTGGACTCTCCTGAGCAGGTTTTTGAATTCGAGGACATTTTATAAAATAACAAATACTGTTTGTTGTGCTGCATTCTACGATCACTGGCAGCACCCAATGCTTTGCCTCGGCCTCTAAGCACTGAAACAGAGGTCCTAAATATTCAAGCTCAAAGTCTTTAATAAGAAAAGGATGCAAATTATCCTCCTTGCTCTACCACCTTCTAAAAAAGAAATAGCAACTTAGAATTTTAGTTTATGTCTCTTTTGCTTCCCTTTGCTTTCAAATCTTACATCGTCTTATACTTGAAGTTCTATAGCTGTATGCTGTGGGGCTGAAGAAATGTTTTATAACACTTCCAAATCAGTATTCCAGCCAGGTAGCCAGGAACACTGCAATATAATTTTCTGAATTCTGACCAGCTAGGAATTTTTGAGTGCAGAAGTACTATCATAAGCATACAGATTATAGGCCTGTCCATTCCTTTTATCCTGCATCAAATGATACTGCAAAAATGGTATGAAGACTCTCGAAAAGCATATAGCAATGGGAAAGCCATGTCCAAAGGTTGCAATAGAAAGAGCTTGCCGTTCTAATTCATTTGAAATGGAACACTGGGTGGATTTTGCTTTCATAAGGCATCTATAGTTGTCCCCAAGGACGAGCCTCCCACAAAGCTTGCGGTACTTTAGCCCACGGCCCTGTTCATCTGTTCAATACCTGAACAGGCCAAGCAGACAAGAAGAGGTGTGCTCTAGTCCTGACCCACCCTTGTCACACCTGCGGCCTTCTGCTCATGGAGGGTGACTTTCTGAAGAGGGGGTTTTCCTGCAGCCACGTGAACTCTCCACAGGCCCCAGAATAGTGAAAAATACTAGCATCGCAACTGTCTTGCAATGTGCTGCATTAGTGTTCCATATGCATGTTTTATCAAGCATTATACATTTCAATTATATCAATGTATATCATAACGTATTTTAGGAAGTGATCCTCTGGCCCCTGGACATCATGTGTGGAGCCATAGAATACTGCAGATGCTTAGATCAGGGACTGGAAGGAGTGCTAGGACCTCGGAGGAGAGAATCTACCCTCCCTTCCCACCATCACAGCTGCTGTGGAAGAAGCCACTGGCTCCATCTCCAAGGGAAGGGCAAAGACAGCAGAGGCCAGGAAGAAATGTTTCATGTGTTCTCTGCAGCATCCTTCCCTCCCCAGCGAAGTACCATTTTTGACCATCTAGCAAAACTACAGAGCAGGAGAAGTGTGGAGGTGAAGATCCCCCTCTGCTGCTCCTCCTGTTCCACATTTGGACGATTATCAGCTTCCAAGTTCAGAAGCTGACAAGTATCTGGATTGGCTGGTCTTTGCTGAAAGGCACAGACCTGTTTTCTGTCAAAGCTTGAAAAGGATGGCACCTTTAAGTCTACTTAATTCTTGTTAATTGTTTTCAAGATATTTTAGATATGGTCAGGGCAAATCTGGAAAATTCAAATCTTTTAAATCCTTACCATGGCTGCTGACTAGTCTTCTAGTTTCTCCTCCACTACTTCCCATCCTCCCTTCTGCTCCTGTTCCCATCTTCCATGGGTAGGAAAGATCTGGGACTCTGAGCCTGATTATATTTACAGACATGCAAAATAAAGGCTTTTGCATGGGTTAGAGCACTGGCAGTTCTGTGACTTGCCTGTCTCCTGCCTTCTATTGATCAAATAGCAATTGTCTGTGAGTGAGCAAAGCTGCAGCCACACTGCCCTCCCCTGCTGCTGTTAATGTCGCTGTGACACCACCCTGGCTGCACCCTGCGGCCCTTTAAAACCAGCAGAGGCAGGTGGGCTAGCCAGCAGGTGCAGGCTGCTGCCAGGAGGCACTCCCCTTTCCCTGCAACGAGGTGCTTTTTAATGTTGGCTGCCGTGCGACCTGCGTGGGTTTCTACAGGCGTTGGGAAAATTAGAAAGTCAAATCAGCAGTGCATATTAATGTTGCTTTTTGCATTAATGAAGTCTAAAGCAATGTTTACTGTTTCAAGGGGAGTGTATAATTATGCAAATTGTTGAGCAGGCTGTATAATATACATTATGTCCAGGTTCACTGACTAGAAGAGGAGATGTGATGCTTTTATGCTGCGTGCAATCTTGGGGATTCAGTTTGCATTTCTTATGCTTGGGCACTCATACCTCTGTCTCCAGAAGGAGCCACTTACCGTCAGGGCCAAGCTAAACATGGAAAAAGGCAGGTGGTTTGACTTTTAAAGGGAAAGGGTCCTGAGTTACTGTTAAACCTCCTCTTGCTTACCTTCCCTCAGCAATTCTCACTCCCCAGCTGGTCAAGGACATTGCCAGCATTTAAGTGAAGTTGAAAAGAAAATGCTCAGGTGGGAAAGCTACAGGGAAATATGCCATGGGGTGGGGGAAGGTTCTGCTTGTCCCACCCTCCTGGACCTTCTCCTGTTAAATGTACTTCTCCATGTTTTTTTACTTGCTTAAACATTCAGGATTTCTACTATCACCTGTGCTTTGACTATCAGCATTGGGCCCTTAGCCCAGTTACCTTTGTAATAAGGAATGCAATTATCTGCACCCCAAGGAAACTTCTGCTAAGTAAGGCAATCCTACTCTGCCATTTGTACAGTGTTAGGGTCTTCCCTGTATCAAGAGGAGGGCCTTTCCCCAGGGAAATGCTTCTCTTCCTCAAATTAATTCAATTATTTTACTCAGCCCTAAAAAATGACATAATTCCTTTTCCTCCATGTGCTCCCGGTGAATGAAGTGATAAGCTGGGGAAGAACAGGGGAGGCATTTTAGACCAGTCCAAAATTTCAGTTTTTCAGAGCCAGAAAGAAAATTAAGATATTATACAACTTTCTGCAAGCTATGTGAAATGTGGGCTTTGCATTTTAAAGTCATGGCTCTTACAATAATCACACATTTGTGCATACACTCATGAGATTTCCTCCCATATTCTATGAGATCCTGTTACCACTATGCCCAGCCAGATGCCTCGGGGAAGCTGGGCACCGGCACACTGGTCTCCTGCCTCTTGCCTCCTCCAGCAACGGCTGCAAGTGGCGTGCTGCCTCTGATACCGGGGAGCCATTGCGATTGGTACCAGAGGTCTTGAAGAAGGCCTAGGCAGGACGGGGATGCTGCCGGACAGAAGAGACTCAGCAATGGGCAAGGAAGGTGGGAGCTGCTGGTGCATGGGAGGCCATAGCTCCATGCTGGGCTACTGGCTTTGCATGCAGAAAAGATCCAGTTCAGCCTGGCATCTCCAATGTGCAGACCTGGCCTCAGGCAGCTTCCTCTGTTCCTACGCTTGGGCAGTATCCCAAAAAATCATACAAAGACTAAAATCGAGCTGTTGTCCATGCCTGACTTGGACATCTGTTTAGCCAGACCTGGCTCAGTGGAGCCATTAGTCTCCCTGGGCAGGGGAGCTTAGCTGGAACTTAGCAGGATAATAAAAGGGTTAAGCCTCATGCGGGGGGAGGGTTCTATTGGGGGCAGTGCAACAGAAGTAAAGAGCTGCTGCTTTCTTGCACTCCTGGCTGCTTCTGGCACTCCCTGGTGGATGCAATGAGACAATGGAGCCCACAGGGAGCACTCAAGCTGCAGTGCAAGAATAGCTTCTGCCCAGCTGTGCAAGTGGCTTGACCTGTAGTACATTGAACTGTGCCAGGCGTAGCTGCTAGTCTTGCTGGTCGGATCATCCACCTTTCTACTTTCAAGGGTCCCATGAGCCATACTTGTCGACAGCAGGCTCAACATGAGCCAGCAGTGTGACGTGGAGGTTAGGAAGGCAAATGGCCCCCTTGGATGTATAGCCAGAATTGTGGCTTCCAGATTGAGAGAGGTGTCAGTATCACTCTATCAGACTTTGGTGTGCCCATGACTGCAGTGCTGGGTCCAGTTCTGGGCTCCACATTATAGGACAAAGCTAGGTTAGAATTGGTCCAGTACAGGATCACAAGAATTGTACTTGGGTTGGGAGGGATGAGATATGAGGAGAGATCGGGGGAACTGGTTCTTTGCAGCCTGGAGAAGAGGAGACTCCAAGGGGATCTTTTAGCAACTTAGTATGTGAGGGCATGTCTTGTGGAGGAGGGCCATGACCTGTTCTTCCCTGCAGTGGAGGGCAGGATGCATTCCAATGGGGCAAAGCTCAAGGAACCAGGCTTCAGGTTGTACTTCCTGATGGTTAAGACCCCTAGGATATGGAATGGGCTGGAGGTGGTTGAGGCCTCATCAGTGAGGGCGTTCAAGGAAAGACTGGACAGCCACATGTTGGGGATTACATGAGTGGAGCCAGTTGGAGGCAGGGGTCAGTCCAGATGGCCCAGGAGGCCCCTTCTGATTCACTGTGTTTCTATATTTCTATGTTTTCTATGTTTCACATGATTATCTATATGAGCATCATCTTAATGCTTTCTTCTAGAGGCCAAATTTTTAAACATCCAATAATCAGCATGTTACCTGCTGTCAAGCCATCACCAATTTATGACATGGCAACCCTATGAATGAATGCCCCCCATGACAAGCATGCACTGCATCCTTCCCATAAGTACAATCTCGGATGGCCCAGGCTCAGAGTCTGACCTGAAGTTTCAGAATTTTAGCATTCTTCTCAGAGCCTGCAGGGAAGGAGTTGACTCTCACATGATGCACAGCTGGCAAGAAAGGGGAAGACAGACATGGATTTGTCATTCTGCCTGCCTATTAGCCCTCTGCAGGTGTCACACTGAGGCATTTGACACAGTCACCCTCTGAATCCATGAGGGCCAGCAGGTGCCATCCCACCATGCAGAAGCTCCAGGGCATTAGACGCCATCTCTGATTCTGGTCTCGGGCTTTAGGAGACCCCACGAGCCTATTACTGCTGAAGGGTGCTTCCGCAAGATTTGTTTGTAGATATTCCCAGGCTTCTAGAACATTTCCACAACCTGCTTAGCTTTTATCGCACGAATGGTATCAACTTGTTCAGCTTGAGCAGAGTTATTTCCACCAGTGGAAGCAAATAAATAACTCCACAGAGAGCGTCCCGTAGGAATTGCATGGATTTCTGCAGTGAGATGGAGGAAATATTGCTACAGGCATAAAGAACACAGTCCCTTACAGTAAAAGTGAAAAAGTCTAATATAAAGTTTTGTAGGAGGTGTTATAGGGTAAAAGATACAACCGAGTGATGTACTTCAAACAAGGACCCGTAAAGGTTATACCCAGAAGCAGTTGTGTTTAAAGGAACACATGCTCTTTGGCAAACAAAGACATTGCACATGCTGCTCTCCTTTCCTGTTTTAATAAGTTGAGCCGAAGAATATTTGCACACAGCACAACATGCCCATTCCATGTTGTTTTTGTTGCTTTGCCAGTCAATGCGTTCCAGTTAAGCTATGATTAACCACAATTCTGACTAAATGGTATAAAGATAAATGGACTAGAAGAGCCATTGTTTTAATTCAACCTTTAATTTAGTGTGTGTTTACCATTACATCTTCATCCATTAATAAAATCTGAGACACACTTATTCCTGCTATTCGGTTGCACTTTGAGTGCATTTTGATTTGTGTTTGCGTGCAAGACCATTTGCAGCTGATCGTGTGGCTGTCCTAGCAAGGACAGAACAGTCAAGCTGTTCTGCGGTGCCCATCCTGCCTGTTGCAGATGCCACTGCAGGGGAAGCACAGTCTCATGCCCTGGGAAATGAGACACATCCGGCTGCCTGGGGTTGTCAGCCAGGTCTGGCCCAATTGCCAAGAAAATATTATTCCGTGGTTTCATACTGGTTTGGGCTGATGCTGCTTTGAAACAGTTTTGAAATGCATCTCCTAATTCCAGCCTAATCTGAGAATAATTTTAGGATCATTATGTGTGCGCCTTATTACAGGCAAGATGCAAATGCTCTGGGGATGTAATCCTATCTATGTTAGGGCAGGAAATTCTCAGGATGCAGGAAACTGCAGAACCTTTTTTTATATATAAACATGCACAGGACAGAACCAGTGCATGTTTAAGGAGTAAAGAGGTAGCAGCCCTAATTCACTCAAAGCCCTGAGCCTTGGTGGACAAAGCTGCCCGTTCTACTTTCTCCCACATACACTTTTTTTAAATGCTCATGTTCTGAATGTCTCAAATATGCATTTTGGTGAATTCTTATCAAAATTGGACTGAGAAGAATTTCTTACCTTTCCCTATCAACAAGCAGCCAAGAGTGCAGGAGCACCGCCATCCAGCCCAACTGCTAAGACCTTTCAGTGACCCACCTGTATGGTTCTCCAGTCCCACAAAGCTGGGTGAGTAAAGACTTGAGAGATCACTGTTGTAAGATACGTGTGCACACACGGTGGCATCCCTTTGCACAGTTTGACTGAGCACCCTTGGGACTCTTCATATGCCTTTCTGAAAGAAAAAATTCAGAATGATACCAGCTGCTTGGCAAGGTCAGGAAAGGGATCTGAGAGAGGCATAGGCCAGGGCGACTTATTTTATATTGTTAACTTGTTTTATATTTTTATTGTATTATGTTTTAATTGAGATCTTTGTGAGCTGCCCCGAGGCTTTGGCGAATGAGGCGGCATAGAAATTTTCTAAATAAATACAAGGGAAAGAGAGGAGGGAGACTGGGGATGGCTGGAAGTGAGGTACTTTAGGTCTCTCCAGCGTCCTTTCCTCCCTCCAAAACACAAATGCTGACTGGCCAAAACTGGCTGCCTAGCAAAACTGCCGAGTGGAAGGTGCAGGGTGGCGAAGATCGCCTCCATCACTCCTCCTGTTCTGCAAGGGACCAGTGTGATGAGCTCAGCTTCAGAGGCTTCTGCTCAGCTCCACAGAAATGGGGCCTTCATCTATCCAATCTTTGATGTAAAATGAATTGATTTTTCTTTTAATGTTTTATGCATTTTTCAAGTCATTTTTTAAAGTTGGAAAGTAATTTCTTCAACTTCAAAATAAGACCCATTATGAGAATAACAGAATAAACTTTCAATCAAATATATATGGCGGAAAAGAAGACCGACATATCTAGAGAGTACAACTGCAGATTGCGTCTGCAATAATTTAATTTTAAATTCTGTTCGTGCAGAATTTATCAAAGATAAACTACTACAAAAATGTAAAAACTGTGTATTTCCAGGATTTGCAAGCTGTTCATTGTATAAATTACATCTCACTCCCCTTATAGAATCCTTCGAATTGACTTACTAGAGACAGAAAATAAATTTGGCAATATTGTTTGATTCTTTGAGTAGGCAGATGGATAAAGTTACCTTAAAAGCACAATTGATTTTTATTAGGTGTATGTAAATGATTGAATTGCTCTATGAAACATATCATAAGTTGCTTTAGTTTGCACTAGAATATCAATGAATTGCACATCTATATATATTAAGCATCTATCCAGCAATTTAACTAGAAGAGGATATTGATGGGATGTTTATAGCCATTTGGTATTTTTCACTCTTTAATTTTAATCATGTTAGAAACATCTTTCCTTTCTTCTCTATTTCAGTAGATGTGGCTCCGGCAAACATTTTGAAGCTTGGTAATGTTTGAATTTTAAAATCAGAAACATTTCCAGTGTTCTTTCTACTCTTAAATTACTTACCCAAATAAGGTTGTTATTGTTGTAGCTAGTGCTACTGCTGCATTTTGTATTTCTAGTTGAAATATAATGCACGAATTACTGATCACAAAGAGAGCATGAGATGGACAAGAGTCTGGTTTCGTTTAAGAAAATACCCAAGGCTGCAGTTGTGTGTAAATCTCCTGAGAGCAAGGTGCTCATCTCTTAAGAGACCTACTGTTAAGGAAACATGCTCCAGAGTGCATGGCATGGGTTGCAACATGGCTACATTTCAGACCAGTTGCCTTCTTGGTATTTCTCAGTATAACCGTTAACTGGTATCATCATAACGAGGCATGTCCTGAAACCAGGTCTAGCCATGGCTCCCGGCATCATGAGTGTCTGATGGAGCACATTCATTTCTTGCTGTGAGTGAGACCACCCTGTAAATAAGGGCAAGGTGACGTACCTTGGACAAAAAGTCTTATCTGTACATGAACGGTAGATTTTGAACTGGTGGTGACTGGCCAGAGAGAGATCTTGGTCATGGCGGAGATCTCCAAGAAGGTGTCAACCCAATGTGCAGCTGTTCTGCAAAGGGCCAGTGGGACATATAAAGGAAAGGCTAAGAAATGAGACTGCTGCTGACATGGGGTCCTAATAGTGAAGCTAGGGATACTGCCACCAAGTCACTGCATCTCAGAAAATGATCGTGTGGGGGAGTGCAGCAGTGTTCCTCTGGAATCTGGCTCTCTTCTGCTCCTTGGACTTCTTTCTCATGCTCAGCCTTGGCTTAGGAAGTGAGCGGCGCCTAGATGAAGTCCATGAGCACTTGAGGAATTCCTCTTGTGCAACACAACCAAGTTCTTTCTCAGCATGTGCAGAACATACAAAGCCCACAGATCACATGTACAGAAGAACGACTCCATTTGTACAGTGTTTGTGCAGGCTCATTTCCTGACAGACACCCACAAAAACACTTGGCAGGATCAGGGCCAAGGCAGATTTAGGGATGTGAGAAAGCAGACCCAAGTCCAGGGGGCCAAGCTGAGGGAATCCCACCCTCAGAATGGATTCCTCACACATCCCTATTGTGGAGTTAGAAATGCCAGGAAAGAAAATCAAAATGACAGGTTGCAACATTTGGATCTTTCTTGTTAAGGAAAAAAGGTGATTAAGGAGAGAAGCTTGTTAAAATCATTCAGGAGATGCAGAAAATGTATAGAAAGTGGGGTTCTCATAGTGCTAGAATTCAGGATCTACATATGATACCGATTGAAAAGAAACATAGCACAGAACAGATAAAAGAAAGTACCTCTTCATGCAGTGCCTAATTCATTCATGAAATTTGCTCAAGATATGGCCATGGTCTCTCATTCAGATGTCTTTGAAGAGAGACCAAACATATTCATGGAAAATGTACCTATCAATGGCTCCTAGAGAAGATGGCAGCACGCAGCCTCCAAGTGCCAAGACTGTACCCCACAGAATAACAACTGATAAGAGCAACAACGCAAGTGGGTCCCAGCCTTCACTCACCCGCCTGTTTGAGGGCTTCCTGGAGTCAGCTGATCAGCAGTTGCAGCTGATGGACCAGTGTATTATTCCAGAAGGCTCCTTGTATGGGAAGCTGCAGGCTTCCCTAGAGTGGCATGCTTCAGAGGTGGCAGTGGCCATGCTGACTGGAGATGATGGGAGTTTGGGTCTCCTCTGGAGGGCACCAGGATGGGCAAGGATGAGATGCTATATAAGCTTCCGCACACGCTAGCGCTCTCTGCAGTAGAAGAGAAGTGCAGTGCAGTGTGGGGCATATGTGAAACTTCTGATAAGAAATATTGCTTTCAAATGCTTATTAAACCAAATCCAGACTTCATTTTTAAACCGTTATGACATAAAGGTCTCCCGACTGCATTAACACTCATAAATAAGATGGTATTGGAAGTCAGTAGTCCAAATTGTCCTCATTTATCTTACAAATCCCAGAATGGTTCCATAACACAATGTTAAAGTGATGAGATAATTAGTGCAGAGAAAAATGTCCGTTCCACAGACATTTGTACTGTGCAGTTCAGAACAATAAACTCCTCTGTTGCCTCGAGCCAGCCCAAGCTCAGTCCAGCATTACCCTGCAACAAGCAGCCATTAATAAATGATAAAATGCATTGTATCATTCTTGGATTGAAAAGCTTACCCAGCTATTCAGGGAGCCTACTTTTTTTTCTAGTTTCAGCAAAGTCCAAAGTCAGAATGGTTTGTCTGCTGTCCCTGATGGCAACCACTGTCAGCTCACTGAATTTTTAATACAATTTTGCAACCCTCTGCTTGTGTTCCACAGACCTTTAAACCCATAAAAATGGAACTGCTATTACATTTGAGAAAATCCAGCAGGACAATACAGGAGGATTTAATTTCTGATTGGGCCATCTTTGTTTCTTATCCTCCATTCTAAATGAGTTTCTAATTATCTTAAATATAACAGGGTGCATATATAGTATATGCCCAGAAAGAATTGTCCAATTCTGAGGAGCAGGCAGAGGGGCAGAGTAGGAGAGAGGACTTGGTCGTTTCAAGGCCTGGTGAAGATTCTCAGCCCACCTTAGAAAAGGAGTGGCTGAAGCAGGTTTCCCAAGCCAGTCCAGAGTTGACAGGTGAAGCAAGCAGACCAATGAAACCGTGTGCAGCATGCCCGCCACTGAGCCCTCAAGCAGCAGGAGCTCTCCTGAGGGTGCAGTCAGAAGCTTTTCTGAAAGGGCGGGCATTTCCGTTAGGATTCAGCTCTTTACACAGGCAGAAGCTTCTCCCACATCTCAAGGAGAATGCTACTTCGATTTTTACTGCTTAGCAACCTGCTAAGTCTCAACTGAGTCTACTGAAGGGAGGGAGAAAACAGCTCCTGGCACGTATTTATTCTAGAATTCGAAAGGTGATGTTGCTAGATCCAGATGGAAGCCTCCATACTAGACAAAAAGCTGTTGATGGCAGGCCAGAAGGGATGATTAAGGCAATGTTTGCCTCTCCATCCTTCTTCTGTTTAACATTCCTCTAGAGAAGGCATCCTAGTAGGCAGAGGCCATGGCATTCTTTATAACCTTCTTTGCCCGCAGCAACGCACTCTTTCAGATGTCCTCATGCAGATTGTCAGTGTTGCTTTTCCAACCGCAGAAAGCTGGCACAGGACTTATTTCCACAGTGGTGTTCGGGTGGGGGGACACCCCAGATTTTGGAATCCCCCCCCCCACAGCTGTAGCACTTTCTGTGGCTTTGGGAGAGGGGCTCTGAAAAATCCAGTTGGCCCTTGGGAGGTTCTCTATCTGTGTAATGCTTGTTTCAGCCCTCAAGTAGACAAAACTGAGTGCAAAATGCACATGAGAGATGCCGATCCAAATAAAACTGCTTTTTGTGTGCCTTTTAATGTGGAACGCAGCAAGTATTATATACGCATAACCTTCACCACTGATAGGACACAGATCTATGTACCTGACTATAAAATGGCAAACAAGAATCAACCTCCAGAGATCTATTATGCTGACATCTCCAAAGAGTAAAAGAGATAAATGGTATGAATACAGAGGACAGCAGCAAAGATGATTAAAGGTTTAGAAAAAGTGACATTCAGGTCTTGCTTTTATTGCTGTTCAGTGCACAGTCAACACATCCCCATAGCTGAGCAGCTGCATGGCCTCCCAGTTTGTTTCTAGACCGAATTCAAAGTGCTAGTTAAAAAGTGATGTTTAAAGTGACTTTTAAAACTCTTTATCGTTTGCTACCTCAATGCCTGAAAAGCCACCTTCTCCAATATAATCTTGCCTCAAAACTAAGATGCCAGCATGTCCTTCTGTGCTCCTCTAATTCACATCTAACTGGGGTGAGGGCAAAAGGCCATTAAATGTCCACACACAAATGTTGGAACTGCCCACCTAGGCTACAGCCCAGCCTGCCTGGCTGTTTTAGTGGATTGATTACCAGCCCAAGAGGTTGTTTGGAAGTGTGCTTTTATCATGTTCATCTGCTGGTCCAGCACTGCTTGTAGTGTTTTTACTGCATTTTGTATTCCTTTTGTTGCTGCTGCTAACCACCTTGGCTTTGTTTGTTTGTTTTGGAAAGACGGCTATAAATTTTCTACATAAGAAATAAACCTGCCATGCAATGTCAGCACTGTAGTTCCCCGACAAATCAAACAGATGCTAATTTGCTTGCACAAACTCAGTGGATTTCTATTTAAACAGGCACAAATACAATATAATAGGACATAATAACACCACCATAACATCTGTTATTTAAAAATGTAAAACAGTGTCAATCGAGGAGGAGGGTAAAACCTGAAAGGTATCCAGCTGTCCCTGAGGACAACTCCGCTGTTCTGGATTAGTCTTGTTTGTTTCTGGTATTAATGAGTCATCTTCAGGCTTGACGGCACCAGAGGCAACACTGAGCGTTAAAAACATATCAGACAATTAAGTCTGGTCCAAAATTACTAAAATCAAATAAAAACTGATCTAATCAAAAGCTGCAGCAATCACAAATGCCACTTATAAGGTAAACAATAAAAACAGTACAAAGCCATGGTCCATAAAACATCAATAAAACCAAGTTGACGCCGCAAGCCTGTGAAGACATTGCAGGGGCCATCCTGCAGCGCAAGGAGGGGAAGCAACCTGCTTTCAGGCCACACCATGAAAATGAAAGCAGAAATGGAAGTCTGGACTCAGCAAGACCCTGTAAGGGCCTGGATCGGGCCCTGCTGAAGGGGAGGGAAATGTTGGTCCAGCTTTTTCCTTGTTCTTAATTATGGGTGATCATGAAGGAGCTTGATCTAAGAAACGCACAGACCACCTGTCTGTGGTTCAGTTAGCATCGCCTTTGAACCAGGAACTTGTCCTTCCCACAGTGAGATGGAGGAAAAACACAACAAAACATGGCTTATTTCTCTGGGTTTTTGAAGGCCAGGCGAGCCAGCATTCCGGTTTGCATGGAAGGCTAACCAAACAATTCATGCTTTGGTTACCCAAGTTGCATGTTAGCATGTGTGTATACACACACACATAAAGAACTTGGGTAAGCAACCTGCTTGTAATGGTTGCTCATAATTCTGCACAGGGCAAACAAAGGTGTGGTGTAGCTTCTCCCTAAACAAAGCAAGACATCTGAAAGAAAGACTTCTTCCAGAACAGGCTGCTGAAAATGCAGCTGCCCCAGGTGAAACAGGTTGGTTGGAGAGGATGAATGAGCTCCCACCTGCCACCTGAAATGGTACAGCTCAGATGGGCGCTTGGCCCCAGGTGTTCGCTGCTTCAGGCAAAGAAGGCAAAGCTGCCATGCACAGAAGCTAACCAGGCTAGCAGTTGAATTGTACTCGTCCTTTTTAAAATTTTTATTTTTAAAAGAATACAATTACAAAATACATCATACAGTAAAAAGAATCAACACAAGATACCCAAAAAATATATATATTTTTAAAAGAACCAAAAAAAAAAAAAAACCCCACACTTAGTGCACCTCTCTACCAGGACCATAATATTTTTCCTTCATTTTTTCTTCTTCTTTCCCTCTAGTTCTAACTTTCTTCTCTTTCAGGAATACCACCTTCCATCTAAAATTGCATTGCGTCCACTGAAGGTTTAATACCCTTCCCTTTTATTAGTACATATTCAATAAACAAACCCCCTATATCATTAAAATCATGCTTCTTTATCAATCCTTTTTTCACCCTAGAATTTTTCTCATCCCAAGCAACAAGGAAGTCTTGTTCACTTTGGGTGCAGTGGCCTTTGGCTATTTGAGGTAAAGCTGTGCTCCACCTCATGTGTGAGCAGCAAACTAACTTAAGAGGCACAATACAGGCTGTGGAGTGCAGGATGGTGCTGTTCTCCAGCACTGAGCAATTGCCAGGAAAATGCCTCACACTGCCACAGGGTTTGCTACCCGGTTCTATGCAAGTTTACTCAGAATTCATTCTTACTCATTTCAATCAAGTACATATACATAGGACTGCAGCTTTACTGAGAACCAGCCTTGAGTTTCTCACTGGTTATAGTTGTTTCTTTTTTTTTTTTAAAGAAGTCTCAGTCTGAGAAAATTTTTAATAAGAATTGACAGATATTTTCTCTGCATGCAATAGAATAATTGTCTGTTTATAACCCACCTTTTTCTTACAATAACAAACAATGGTTGGTCGGTTGGTTTTAACTTACAGCCCTTGTCTGTCCACTTGGATTCTTTGTGTCTTGTAACATTTAACAGAATCCTTGAAAAAGTCTAAAAGCTTCCCTACTTTATTCTTCCATACTTTTGCAATTATTCACATCACTGCAAAAGTAGTGCTAGTAAAACCTTTGTCAAGTGCTAGTAAATTTAAGGGGGAAATAACTGTGCACCCCAATTTGTAAAGACATTTTATTTAAGTGTCTACAATAAAGCACTTCCAAGGGTTTGTGACAATCTTTCAGAACAGTAAAGAAATCAAACTCCAGAGTCACAGCTGATGTTACTTAACAGAAGAGGAAGCATATAAGTTGTAAGACTTCATACTGTTAAAGTTCAGACCTTTGTTCTTGTAACCTGCATCACATTATGGACTGAGTAGAACGTCTTAGCCTTACTCAACTCTAAAGAAAAGCCATGCAAGTTATTAAGGTTGCAGTTCTACACCCTTTGCCTGAGACTGAAACACACTGAACACTGTGTCATTTAGTTCTGAGGAGACATTTTATGCTTGCACATTTTAAGTGTGTTAATTACTGGTTGTGGTTTTATTGTTATTTCCCCTGAAAAACTCCATGGCAAAATGTTGATATAATAATAGGAACACCTTGATAGATTGCACTGTTCTTTTTTCCCATAAATTGAAAAAGCATTACATTGCATTTTGGGAAAAATCAGCACTTGACAGCAATCCCATCTATGGATGCTACTACTAGTGGTAGCACATCAGTAGATAGCAATTCAGCCAAATGCTTAATATAGATGAATGGCTTCCTTAGAATTAGCCCTGTGAGTCTGCATGAAAATAGATGCACATCATTCATGGTAATTACTTGACTGGGTTTCTTTCCTTTGCATCAGCATTCTCCTATACTACCTATGCAGCTATGCATTTAAAAGAAAAACCCATACTAGGCACTAATTCCATTTGTTTGCTGGAATTCTAGAAAGAAACAGAGAATGTGAGTCCACAAGGATGAGCTAACAGGAGCTAAGCAAATGGCAGCATGATGTGCGCTGGTCTTTCCCACAAGGCAGCTGCTTACACTCTCTGTCCACACATATGAATGATGCACATCCTGAAATAATCTCCCCAAAAGCATCATTCCAGCAAGATAGGTAGCCTGAGTCACTCCCATGGAGGCTTTTGTCTGATAGGCATAAGGGCCAAACAGTGCATTGGGTATAGTTTCTGTCAGGCTTCTTTTGCTCTTCCAAAGTCATCCCCAGGAGCTGCAAACTAAAGCAGAAAACCAGTGGAGGAGGTGGGCAGGAGTCGTAGCTCTTTCCATTTCCCTTTCAACACCCTCCCCGGCAATTTTTTGTCCCACATTGGACGGGTGCAGGGACCTGCTTCTTTCCCTTGACAAGGCGAGTGTGGTGTCATGCTCAGACTGCTGGACTACGACTGAGGGTCGAATCCTCATTCAGCCATGAAGCTCCAGGGCTGACTCTCAGCCTTCCCTACTTCACAGGATGGTTATGAGGATGAAACAGAGACAAGGGAGTCATCATCCTGGCCTCTTTGGAGGGAATTGTGAGATATAAATGTAATAAAATAAACAAATAGTGACTGGGGGTGATCATTAGCAGAAAATAACAAGCAGGAGATGGGAGGGAGGCCCTTCCTTCCCCCATTTTGGTTTTCTGTTTTGATGTACAGCTTCTGCAGCTCTGTTTTATAAAACCCAGGAAAAATCAGCAAACCAAACTCAAAACCTGTGACAAATTACACACAATGTGTGTTGTCACATAGTATGGCCATAAGTGCCTCTCTGAGCATTGTTCTCATACACTTTAACTGGGTTCAGACGACACAACGAGCCACTATGCTTTTTTCTCATTGTTGGTCTGAGGCGTCGTCTGAGCCCAGTCATGGTATTTCTCCATGGAACGGTGGTCTTTAGAAACCACTGTGAGAAACAATGGTGTGATTTCTCCATACCACCCTGTTTTGCTCTGTTGTCTGAACCCAGGATCATGGTTTCCACGATCCTGGTAAGCAACCCCCAGAGCCTTCTGGGAAAAGCAGTAGGTATAGGAGCAGCAACACTCCAGCCATCCAGCCTCGATGTGTGAATGAGGAGGAGACAGTGGCACAGGCAGTGAGTGTTGCACCTGGGGTTGAATTTCAGACGCAGTGGTTGATAGGATACATGCCAAGAGCAGAAGGACTGGATGTGCAGGATGGAAATCATGATACAGTAGAAACCACCTGATCATGGTTAAAAAAAAAACTCCACAAACCATGGTAACCATGCAGGGTTGCTTGTCATGTTGTGTGAATGCAGCCTTTAGGCGTGGCATCAAGGGACAGGAGGGCACGTTCTTAGGAAAAGCTGTTTATGTTCTCAGAAGAAGTATTGGGCTGGCTACTGATGACTGTAAAATGCTACATCTTCATTTTATGCATCAAGGCAATGCGTACATCCTAATGGTTTTATGCTTTCCATTACAAAAATAATCAGGTTACTCTTCCTTTAAAAAAAATTCCCAACTTAATCAGAATATATTTTTGAATAAGTGAAGCAACAGGACTTGTGTATACCTATGAGTATGTGTATTGCACATTTACAGAGGCTGGACCAAATAGTGGTATCATTTGCTGTCACCATAGTAACAGGAATCAGCATTACCTGTTTCATTCCATAACCTGTGACAAAGCTCAAACTGTTTCTACCTGCGGACCTAATATTACTGTATTTTACCATGCTGATAAAGGCCAGCATCAAGGACTGCGATGAAGGACTCAGCGAGTGAAGACTGAGGCAGGAAAAACAGCACTTTACCAACCTTCTTAAACATGTGCAATGCAAAGCCCCGGCGCCTATTTGCTGCTGTGCTGAAGGTCCAGTTGCATCCCGAATGCTCCTGACAGTGAAAGCGGCATCACATGTTTGCTGTTCTGTGTCGCAGATCAGCTGAGCCGTGTCCCAAATCCTTTGAGCTGTCTCAACAACGTAAGCTGTGGCGAGACAATCCTGCCCTTGCTTCTGAGCCTGAGCAGCCTTGCCGTGCCTGGGAGACCTTCGGACCCACTCCCTTAGCAGACGACAGGGAATGTAGCGTGAAGGTGCCCGCCATGTAAACCAGTGGGGAGGCGACCACCTATGCTTCCTCCGTGTGCCCATTGCTTTCCCCCCTCCTCCCTTGCTGCTGCTCTTTCCGGGAGCTTCCTAGCAATGAAAGTTCGAAGTAGGAGGGGAAGGGCAGAGAAAGCACCCGTGAATTATGGCTCTTTCGTACAACATCTGATTTTACTGCTCCAAGGTGGAACTTGTGGCTTCTACAGGAATACAATGGATTTGGCACAGACCTATTTTTCCCCCTTCCTGCTTTCACTTCTCTGACATGGCTGCAGGCTACAGGACGGTGAAGGCAATAGGAAGTCCTGCTCCAGGGACTGCCTGCTGGCCCTGCCCTCGGGATGCAGGGTGCTGAACAAGACCCTGGCCCATGGAGCCCAGTCTTGCAGGCAGGGACTGGCAGCAGCTCTCCAGCATTGCAGGCAGAGCTCTTTCCAGCCCTGCCTGGAGAAGCCAATGCTCAAACCTGGGCCTTCTGCCTGCAGAACAGGTGCTTTCCTGCTGCGCTCTGGCCCATCCCTAGCGGTGTTTTGAAATAAGCTTTACAGCTTGTGGGTAAGAAAGGGTAAGCCCTCTGCCATCCCACCTCATAAAGTGAACTGAGGTGTGTAGAACCGTCACCCATCCATTTCCTCCGAAAGGAACCTTCTTTACCCTTCTATGCTTCATCCAGAGCAGCCCCTGGAATTCTCCAGAGGGGAGAGTGGCAGCTAAGCAAGCCGCATTTGACCTTATCCAAACAGACAAGAGGATTTGCTTTTCTCCTGTTCTTTCTGCTTGGGGGAAGTGGGTTCATATGGTGGCAGAGGAAGGAATCTGAGGCTGTTTTGCTTGTCAGCTGCCATTATCCAGCAAAGGAATGACAAGCTTTAGTGTATATAGGAGGGCTTTTTGGTGCCACTCCCCTTGCACTGCTTCCTTAACCCCCCCCCCCACCATTATTGCAACTTTGTCCTCCTCCCCACACTGAGAGATCAGGAAGGGAGCCTCTCCGGAGAACCACCTAAACCCAAAAGCTGTGCCTTAAAGGGTCCTTCCTAAAGCAAGACAAAAAGGGGAGGTTGTAAGAAACCGACCTGTGTTCGTGCTGTTGGAGGGGAATTTCTTGCATGGGAAGGTGGTACCCCCTCTGTGGCAAGACGCACACTCTTCTATTGCTGCTGCTTCTATTGACAGAACATGAATTTCACTGCAAAGTGTGCATTGCATCCCCTCAAATGAGACTAGGAAAAGCTTTCTTCCTTGACAGCTGAAACCATCATAATTCTGACATATTAATAACTCCTTTCAATGCTTCGGTATCAATTGTTCTACTTGCTTCTTCACTAGACTCAGCCTACAAAAGTTTATTCCTTAAAAATAATTAAATTTACTTTCTAAGACTCCTTCACGCTTTTTCTGCTGTTTCTCAGTACCTACACTTTCTCTGACTTTATTTCAGCCAGGAGTGCCAAACCTTGTAGCAGTGCAACCTTGTAACTTGCTGTGTAAATCCGCTGAAATATATAAGGAAATAAAAAGCATTAGTGAAATGCCTTTCCTTCCCTGACAAACAGCTGTAGCCTTTGTCCCACATCTGGAATCAGCAAATCCAGCCTGAAGCTCCAAGGGAAATGATTCCTCCCTGCATACTTCTCAGAAGAGAAGCAGAGTTTAGCCCTGCTTACTTTCAAAGCAGTAAAAAGGGCATGTTTTGCCTTATCCTCTTGGCCTTCGGCCATGCCCAGATGGAATGCAGCCTCCACAGTATTTCTGGGATTGAATGAGCTTCGGATGAGGCTCCTCGTCCCAGCTGCGTAGAGAGCGCCCAGCAGCCAGCCTCTGTCTACCTGCTCGCTCTTGCCGTCCCTGCCTGCCGAGCAGCTGGGCGAGGTCTGACAGTAAGGGAAGACTGGGCCCTTCTCCAAGCCTCGTCATTTGCAGCCTCCGCATGGCTCCTTCCACCATTCTTGCTACCACATAAATAAAACCACTGGGGCCTTTTCTCCCATCCCAACTGTTGAACGTTTTAAATCAAAGCTATTTCAAGACCCTGCCTCTGTCTGCAGCTCATGGCTCTTGGTTTCGCAATTAGGTTTGTCTGTATGAAAATCATTGCTTGCCAGCTGGCGCTCTCTTAACATTGAAAGTCCATGGAGCATTGAGAAAGGCTGTCGTACCTTATTTGTTTCGACATCCTTGGCAGTCCAAGAAGTGCTGTGTGGAGCACATTCCTACCAATGAGCTGCTGCTCGATTTCCATGGTGAAGCATAGCCATGAACGGGAGCAGGGAGAATCAAATACACTGTGCTGACGCTCATGAGCTCGCTCACAGTGGCAAGGCCTTTTGCATCCAAGCTGCAAAAATTAACGTTACACATCCTTGCTCTCTGCTCTTAATCCGGGTTCACAAGGCTTATACAATTTTCCTTAATACCTTTCCACACAAAGCTCACTTGTAAATAATGCATTTCAGGCTGAGATGCCCTGAAAATTAGCAAGTGGAGTGTTGAAGATTTGGAAATGGCATTCTCTGGCAGGTAATCTGCTAGACGGGATTTACCAGAGACCAGAGGGAAAAGCTTTCTGCCAGGAAACACTGTGACTTGAATAATTATTTATTCAAACGGTTCTATGGAAGAGCGCATGTCACTTTGCACCCCAACAAACAAGTAGTAGCTATCCAGAAAAGCGGTTGGCCCTTTCTTCAGTTCTTCCAGTTCCTTTGACCTTCCTTCCTGGACTTACTAAAAGCATATCTCATCACCTAACCAAGGTGGAGGTCATCCTGTACATGCAGTCACTCCAAAAACAGAGTTTAATGCTCTTTATCAAATATTAGTCCTTTTGTAGAAACAGCTCAAGAGATCAAGTCATTCATCATTTGCAGGGCTATTCTCTACAGGGATGTATTGTAACTGGAGACATGTCAGCTTTCGGAGCAACGGTGTAATAACCTACGGTTGAATGGCACTGATCTTGTGTTGTTGCGAAGGCTCTTTTCCTGACCGTGAGTGTCAGCCTGTCTTTGATAACCTGTGGTTGTGCTTTTCAGCAACTGTAGTTCCACTAGCAACTCTTAACCTCTTGTATCGACCTTCCTCGGCTTGATGGCCTCCAGATGTGTCAGACTACAACTGCTAGCAGCATGGGTCAGCTAGCCAGTATGGCCTGCTGGGGAAGCCAGGAGTTATGGCTCAGCACGAATGGAAAGCACCAGCTTGAGGAAGGCTGTGCTGTGTGCTGCTGTGACATGTTTCTGCTGTGTGCTGCTGGCAACCGGCAACTCAAGCAAACAAATAGAACCAGCAGGAAGAAAGGGTTGGCATGGTATCGCTGGGGACAGAGGGGGCTTTGCTTTCGCGTTTCCCCCCAGGCTGCCTCCAACAGCATGGGGATTCCTTCAAATACTTGGCCATGATCTGTGTTATTGCAGCATGAGCCAGAATTATGGTAGACCCTAAGTTGTCCTAAAAACTAGGTCTGAGTTCTTGCAGCACTGGTCTTGCAGAAGCCTTGTCATGGGAATGTAGCACATCTGTTCTGGCCCCTCTAATAGAAGTGCCCAGAGGGGTAGTCTTTCACTGCAAATACATCAGGGGTCCTGAGGCTCCTTAAGGGGTTCCCATGGCAGACACATCTGTGGACTCTAGCCCAGAAAAGGTTACAGTTGGGCAGGGTGGCTCAAGTGTTGGCATTCTCCAGACATTCTCCACAGGCAACTTCTTCTTATGAATATCCACAAGTTGTTTGTTGGGGACAGAGGCGAAGGAATATGTTCTGGTGTTGAGCAGAGTTAGCCCACTGCCCCACTCCATACATTTGTTCAGTGTGGAGGGAGTCATGTGTACCACCTATAGCTTGCTCAGGTGCACCAGTGCTAACCCTAAACACCATCCAATGATAAGGATCCAGAGCTGGGAGACAGACAATGTCTTTGTGGAAGGGAAGGGTTACAGGTGCAAGCCAAAGAAAGAGCATGGGTGAAATCCAAAGCCATGGCCTTTCTAAAAGAACCCAGATAGTACAAATTGTTTGGGGATTCTTTTTTCAACAGCATAACTCACATAAATTGGATTCATGTTTGTCTAATGCCATAATTGCCTGAGATCCATGCCTTCATATCCATGAGTCCTGATCCATATTACTCCATCACATGGACATTCAGGCCACCTTCTCCAACTTTTAAAACTTGTTCAGTATGTATCAGTGCTCACCCAACACAGCAGAAGCACCCAAATGTTTAAGCATACAGATCTCAAAGAATGCTTTACTTGGAAACTTACTTCCATGCACTTGACAGATTGATGTAAACGTGTTTCATGGACGCTAACAAGATACACAGATTTTTTTCCCATTATCATCTAAATGGGCCCATGAATAAAAATTGAGTCCCCATTTCTACATAAATAGATGATTAAAAGAACATTGTCAAGGCTGACAAAGTACAAAATGTGTATGTCCCTGATAAAAGAAAATAGCCTATTCTGGGATGAAAGCTACAGCCCTGTTATTACAAAACTCTCTTTGCCAAGCTTGCAGTAGTGGCATTCTAGAGTGAAATCTCATTATGATGATCACATATATGATGAAAGGATTCAGTTACCTAGCAAAACAATTTTTTCTTTATACTGTTCATTCTAAAGCTTTCTTACAGTTGCAATGCTATCCTTACCAGAAAGCATGTTCCATGGAACTCAGTGGGACTTACTTTGAAGTAGACCTCTATAGGACTGCACTGTTGGTGTTTGCTCAAAGTATCTGGGCCTGGTTTTTCCCCAAATTATGATGCTTCGCTCCTCTGTGCTGATGACCAGAAGGGGCAGTGCTTGAGTAACTGACAAGTCCACTTTCTAATCATTAGAATCTTATCCTACAACACATTTTACCATAGGATTCATCCACTATGTCTGGAGGTAGGCAAAGTTGGGTGCCATGAGTTTTCCTAGCTCCTGTTCCTATCCTTTTGAAACACTGCAGGCTTCTTGTCCAGAGACACCTTTATGAAGTGTTCCACTTTCATACAATTTTCCCTGGCCAAAAAAAAAGGATGAGGGAAGGAGGAGGGAGTCATTCCTCAACACCCTCCCCACAGCCAAGACTCTGAGGACTTTTGCATCATAGCTGGTTCTCATTGCTAAATGTGTCCTCCTTGAATGTGCTGACTGCTCTTAAGGCCAGTCATGCTGGAACCAGAGCCAGAGGACCGCTTGGAGGCAGTGGAGAAGGCGGCTGTCACTGGCAGGCCTCTTCCCCGTCTTTCCTCCCCAGCAGACTCAGATAAAACATTAAAAGCCTGGTCCTTTTATTAAAGCTTAACAGCTTTAAACTGTATAAATCAGCAGAACAGAACAGAACATGTTGAGATGTGAGAGAAGCATCTGCCCATGTAAAGAGCTGAATCCAAACTGAAACTTCTCCTCCTTTCTTCCCTCTCTGAAGATTCCGACTCCTCCTCCATAGTAGGTCTTGCTCCTTGGGGGATAAATGGTGGAAATGCCTGAGGATGTGTAATTGATCCATTTGTGTTGCCTGTTGTCTCCTGACTGGGTCAAGGAACCCCCTCCCAATCTGCTCCCCCAAGTCCTGAAAGGTCTCCCTTCTATTCCAAGGCTCTGCCTGAGAATCCTCACTTGGTAACCTTGAAACTCCCAGGCCATCTGCCCCACTTTGCCCTCCGGCCCCTGCCTCCCAGATGAATCTAGCTGAGCACACTGCAACACGTGGGAGCTGGGTCTCCCCTCGCTGAAGGCCTGCATCTGCTCCTGGCACACACTAGAAGCAAGGGGAGCCAGCATGGACCTCCTGAGGCCACCACCCTGGAAGACGATGCTGGCTGGGCCATCTGCAGAGCCAGGGAACTGGATGCGCCCTGAGTACCCACACATCCCAGCTCCAGCCCTCTGCAGCCATTTCTGGGACTCTGGGGTTTAGGGTGAATCCGAGCAGAAGCTGCAGGCATCTGGCAGCATGAGGCTTTCCCTCTCTGAGCCCTATTCAAGATTATAAATTCAGGATCTGGGTGACAGGGCTGGCCAAGCACCACGTGGAGCAGTAGGATACACAAAGTCTCTGTGAAAGGCCACTGAGGTTCTGCCTGCTGCAGTTTCCTCCTTGGAGGCAGACTGAGACAGAGACGGCGCTGCCCAGTCTCCTCATCTCTCTCGGTTTTCAATGGCTCAGTTTTCCTCTCAGCTGCAGCTGTCACCAATGTTTAAACCTCGTGCTGCAGTCTAACTCCTGGCCTGGCCACACTCCTCCCGCTTCAGTAAACCCACTGTGGACCTGCTGGACAGCTCCTCGGCCATCCTGGAAAGCAGGGAATCCCAAGCCACACAGTTCAGTCTGTTGTGAGGGGGAATGAAGCACAGAACTGCTTTTTAAAGGCCGTGTCACTTAGAAGGCCTGGCCACAAGCTGTGGCATCTCACCTAGGCGTCAAGGTGCATCTACCACACTTTGGGTTGAATACAATACAATCCCATTGCTTCTTTTCGACCTTTAATTTTTGCCTCCTGGATTGCTTCTTTGTGTGTTGATTTGTTTGCATAATTTCTGTATTGTTCTATGTGCTTATGGTCATGAAATTCTATTCTCTATTGAAATTAAGTTTAAAAATTAAGATATCAAAAGGAAGAGTAGATGTACTATAAAAAGAAACAAAGAAATCTAATTCTAATTCTTAGTTTATCACTGATATTTTTGTGGAATATCTACAATAAAACAGTTCAGGTAAGAGGAAGATTCACAAATAGTGAACATTAAAAGCTGGGAAAGCATGCTTGATTGAAATTTTTTATATCAAATTGTGTCTTTAAAACCATGGCTGGTCAGTCAGAGAAGCCTCACTTAAACAAAAGTTATTCCAGCAGGCACTGAAAACAAACAGTGTTGGTGCCTTTTGAGGCATAATGCTTAAGATTAATAGATCAGCCAACTTGCAGACGTTTCCGTGGATCAAGCAGAGACCGCAGGACCATTATGAGTGTTAATCCTTCTGGCTGGCTCAGGACTATTTGTACTGCATGTGTGTTTGAAAGATTTCTTGACCTGCCCACCCCCCACCTTCAACTGAAAATCCCAGAGTAGTTTACAACAACAAATGAAAGCACGATGTAAAAACAGAGGCAGTGCTGAAACTGCCAGGTGGAGTATACTTCTGAGGGCAGGGCAGGTGGAGTATACTTCTGAGATATCAAGCGTGGGAAAATAGAAAGCTCTCTGCCCAGTGTCTGAGAGACCCAGAATGGTGCCAGGAGGCCCTTTCTGAGGAAAGATTTCTGCAAGTGAAGCATCTCCCCCACAGCCACCCATCTCACTTGGGGTCTTGGGTGCACTCAGAGGAGGAGAGGGTCTTGGAAAAATGTCTTTGTGAACATGCAGGCTGATGAGAGAGAAGTTACTCAGTCAAGTAGCCCAACTCCAAACCATGAGGAGATTTCAGGGCAAGTAGGAGCACTTCAGACTGATTGGTTGGTTTATTATATTTATATCCCACCTTTTTCCTTTCTAGAGCTCAAGGTGGCTTACATCCCCCGACTGCTCTCAATCTTATCCTTACAGCAACAGCCCTGTGAGGTAGCTTGGGCTGAGAGTCCATGAGTGGCCCAAAGTCACCCAGATGGCTCCATGGCTAAGCAGGGATTAGAGTCCAGAGTCCCAGTCCTGTGCTCTTAACCACACTGTGCTCAGAAACAGACTTACTACCAGGAAAGCTCTTTAAAGGCAAGTATTTCCGGTTTCCGGTGCTCAGCATGTCTCCCCAAGGTCAAAGAGGAAAGGGCTGCAAAAGGTTGCGTAGGATAGATACATATTCAGATATTCCCTCCGAGTGAGGACCTCTCTCCCCACTATTAGCGAAGAGGAGTCAGGAGACAGTCAAGAGGCAATGAGTCTGCAGTCTTATTGAAAATTACACCCTAGATTTAAATCCAAGCATCTATGGATTATATAGCTGATGCAATTGAAGCTTAACAGTATGGCTAAAAGGGTTTTAATGTGTTGAGGAAAAGTTTCCAGACATGTATGATGAGCTTTTTCATAGGGCTTACTCTGTTTATTAGGGTCAGTGCAGCATCTTCCATCATTTTAATTATTTTAAGCACCGAAACAGGGAACACCCTGGGGCAAACCCTGCAGCAAATTTTAAAGCTCAAGGGTTGACAAGCAGTGTAATGCTTACAGCAGCAAAAGTGACATAGAGGTGACTGTAGTGCGGCACAAAAGTTCCCTCACAACCCTGCAGCCCTGATACTCTTTCGGCCTCCCACATCGGCTGGCGGTGCCCTAAGCCAGCCTTCTCCAGCCTCACAGCCCCAGCTGCGCTGGACTACAGCTACCACCACGCCAGACAGCATGGCTGTGCCCAGCCGTTGGAGGACGCCAGCAAGGGCACTGCTAGAGCTAGAATGCGTGTACATTTCTCCAGTGCTGGCCAAAGTAGCACTGAAACAAAGAGTGCCTTAGAACACATGCTGAATGCTTTTCTCTCACCACTGAGTAAATTATAGCATCCCCTGTCCATACACTTGCCGTGATGGGATATATTCTAAAAGTACTTAAACCTCAGCAATTCCATTTTTAAAAGATTGAGCACTGGCCACGTGTGTTGCAAGAAAACAATAACACATACATACATACATACATATTTTATTTATTTATTTATTTATTTATTAAAACATTTTTATGCCGCCCCATTCGCCGAAGCCTCGGGGCGGCTTACAACAAAAAATTAAAATAACATTTTAAAATATATACAATAAAATACAAATATATAATATAAAACATACACTATAAAACAAGCCACCCTGGCCAAATAAAATTCAATAATATTAACATTTAAAATACTGCTTAAATAAAAAGGTCTTCGCCTGGCGCCGAAAAACAAATAACGACGGCGCCAGGCGGACCTCTCTGGGGAGCGCATTCCATAACTTAGGCGCCACCGCTGAGAAAGCCCTCCTCCGAGTAACCACCCTCCTAACTTCTTCCATGGAGGGCTCCCGGAGAAGGGCCTCTCCCGCCGATCTCAGGGGGCGGCTGGGCATATAAGGATGTAAGCGCTCCTTCAGGTAACCAGGACCCAAGCCGTTTAGGGCTTTATAGGTCATAACCAACACCTTGAATTGGGCCCGGACTTCAATGGGAAGCCAGTGAAGCTGACGGAGAACTGGAGTCATGTGAACATAACGTCCAGTCCCCGTCAGCAGCCTGGCAGCTCTATTTTGGACCAATTGAAGTATCCGGACCGTCTTCAAGGGTAGCCCCACGTAGAGCGCGTTGCAGAAGTCCAAACGGGAAGTCACCAACGCATGTGTCACTGTCGCAAGGCAGTCATTCTCCAGATAGGGGCGCAGCTGATGAATTAGCCGAAGCTGGAGGAAAGCGCTCCTCGCCACTGCTGTTACCTGAGCTTCCAGTGAAAGCTCTGGGTCGAGGAGCACTCCCAAGCTGCGGACCTTGTCCCTAAGAGGGAGTGCAACCCCATTCAGGACAAGGTTCAATTCACCCTCTCCGAAGCCCGATCCACCAACCAACAGGACCTCCGTCTTGTCTGGATTGAGCTTCAGTTTATTGGCCCTCATCCAGCCCATTACCTCGGCCAGGCACCGGTTCAGCACAGCCACTGCCTCACCTGGATTGGTGGAAAACGAGAGGTAGAGCTGGGTATCATCAGCGTACTGATGGTTCCGCAGCCCACACCTCCTGATGACCTCTCCCAGAGGTTTCATGTATATGTTGAACAGCAAAGGGGACAAAATGGACCCCTGCGGTACTCCATGGCATAGCTGCCATGGCGCAGAGCCATAGTCCCCCAGCACCACCTTCTGGAACCGGCCATTGAGATAGGAGCGGAACCACTGCAAAGCAGTGCCTCCAACCCCCAATCCCGCAAGCCTATCCAGAAGGATACCATGGTCGATGGTATCGAAAGCCGCTGAGAGGTCCAGCAGAACCAACAGGGACGCACTCCCCCTGTCCTTCTACCTGCACAGGTCATCATACAGGGCGACCAAGGCAGATTCAGTACCGTACCCGGGTCTGAAGCCGGACTGCAATGGGTCCAGATAATCAGTTTCATCCAAGAGTGCTTGGAGTTGTCCCGCCACCACTCGTTCTAACACCTTGCCCAGAAACGGGATGTTGGCCACTGGTCTATAATTAGTGGCCATCTCTGGATCCAGTGACGCCTTCTTCAGGACCGGTCGGACTACCGCCTCCTTCAAAGGGGCAGGCACCCGACCCTCCCTCAGAGAAGCGTTAACCACTTCCAAGATCCAGGTTCCAATCCCGTGCTTGGAATCATTTATTAACCAAGACGGGCAAGGGTCCAAAAGGCAAGTGGTTGGACGTACTCGCCCAAGCACCTTGTCCACATCATCGGGCCGCAATAACTGAAATTCATCCAATAAATCTGGACCAGACGGCAGCGTTGGTGTCTCCTTTGAAACCTCTGAATCAATAGTGGTGTCCAGCTCGTGACGAATCTGAGCGATTTTCTCCCTGAAATGCCTGGCAAAGTCGTCACAGCGGGCCTTTGAGGGTGGAATCAGGTCTTCCTTTGGACCTGGACGGACCAGGCCTTGCACCACTCGAAAGAGCTCCGCCGGACGGCATTGTGAGGAGGCAATGGAAGCGGAAAAGAATCTCTTTTTTGCCGCCCTCACCGCCACAGCATAGGCCCGATAGTGGGCTCTTAAGTGTGTTCGGTCAGATTCATCTCGTGATTTCCTCCACCTACGCTCTAGTCGTCTCCCAACCTGCTTCATCGCCCTCAATTCAGGAGTATACCAAGGGGAAGAGCGGGCTCTGCCCGGTGGGAGAGGACGCTTAGGAGCGATCGTGTCTACAGCCCTGGTCATCTCCCCATTCCACAGTTCGACCAGAGCCTCGACAGGAGCACCCGTCTTGTCAGCCGGAAACTCCCCCAGGGCCTTCAGGAATCCTTCTGGATCCATCCGGCTCCGGGGGCGGACCCACATAATCGGGTCCGCACCCTTACAGAGGGAGAAGTCGCTCTCGAGCATAAACCTCACCATCTCACCACATACATACATACATTCTGTCCTCCTGCCCCACAAACACACACAGTCACACAACAATCCCTCCTTTTTCCTTCATCATATACACAGATGTGAAAAAAGAAAAACAGAACATTTCTGCCTTGATATGTGCAAGCTTTTGATGTCTTCGTTTCCTCCTCCTTGTTTACTTTGTACCAGGACTTCATCAGAATTCAGCCAAGGAGTCTGTTTTTGGTACCACACCTAAGTTGTCACTGTTATTTGTTTGTTTCATTTCTATACTGCTCATTAGCCAAAGGCATCAAAGGTCAGGAGAATGTACCTCTAACCATGTACCACGTGCCTTTCACTTACCTCTAAAGCAGGAGTTTATATGGAAAAAAATACATAAAATGATAAAACATGCATCATTTTATGCATGGGCAGCCACAAGAGTGGCTCATTATATAAATGAGTGGTATCTACTCCATCACACACACATTTCTGGTTTTATAAAAGCTGAACTGCATTGCTGAATAAGTGCAACTAAGAAAGAAAATAGCTCCAGATACCTTCCTCTGCAACCATATGAACTGCTTTTCTGAAAGAGCTCGGAGAAGAGGGTGGGAAAAAATAAATCCTCTCTGCAATGGCAAACAAAGCTCAGAAATGACAATAAAGACAAATAAAGCGCCACCTTCCACAAGTTAGTGATGGAGCACCTGCTTTGCATGATTGCTGGCATTTCCAGGTAGGGCTGCAAAAACCTGGAATCTTCAGGAGTCGTTGCCCACCCTTGCCACCCGGCAAGAGGAATGAGAGCTCCAACCCCATATATGGCAGGCTCCCTTGCTCTTCAGCTCCCATCCTGATAATTCCACAGGACTTGCTCTGGATCTCGAGGTCTCCAGTGACCAAACTATCTTCCCCTCAGGGAATACGCCTAGCTGAAAAGGGCTGGAAGAGGAAAGGCCATAGCCCACCAAGGAGTCTCTGGGCAAAAGGCTCATTGGTGAGGGGATGGGGCTTTAGCCCCACTCCCCTCCACTCAATTTCAACCTTATGGCTCCTTGGGTTTTTTTGTTTCTTTGCTTTGTTTTTGCCTTTGTTTTTTTTAACGAACACGTACTTGAAAATTGAAATGAGGCACCCTGCGTGCACGCTCAGCACTTTCTTAAGCATGATGTGGATAACTTTCTTTTAGCATGATCTGCCTCCTGCAATGATAAGGAAGGAAAATAAGTTTGTTTAAACTATTTTAAATAGGAACCCCCCGGGAACCCTCCGTGAAAGATATTAGGAGGCTGAGTACCCAGAGGAGGGCCTTCTCTGCGGTGGTGCCCCACCTATGGAATGCGCTCCCCAGAGAGGTCCGCCTGGCGCCGTCGTTATTTGTTTTTCGGCCCAAGGCCAATACCTTTTTATTTTAAAGTTATTTTAATTGTTAATTGTCTATTTATATGGGTTTTATATTGAGCCGAGATGTCTCTGAATTTTAAGGTTAATTATGTGTATTGTGCCTGTTTTGTAAGCCTCCCAAGGCTCTTTGCGAATGGGGCGGCATAGAAATGTTTTAAATAAAAATAAATAAAATAATAAATCCTTTTCTATGCTGCAGACACTGTCACAGCATTTGTGGTTGCCTAGTTGGAGAAAGTGGCAAAAGCCAAAACTGCTCATGACTCCATGTTTTTGATAGGCTACCAGGAAATGTTTGGCTGCAACCCTTTTATGCAAATGTCCTAGGTACGTTTCTATGTCCAGAGCAGTTTGGCATCCATGCACCTTAAACTCTGACCAGCACTCCCCCAGCTCAGAAGGATTATCTACCCTTTTGGAAGTTAAACAACAAACAAACATATCAACAGTATAAACTGAGAACTATCTCTGATTCTGGAATTTCATCTTGAGTAGGTATATCTGTAAAGGCATTGCTGCTCAGATAAACTGCACCTGTTGCTTGCTGCTCTATAGTATATCAGTTCAGATTTCCAGAGGATGAACTGTATTAGTCTGTTGCAGAAAAAGCAGCAGAGAGTCCTGCAGCACCTTACCTGCTAGCAGATTTATGATGGCAAAGCCTCCATGAACCAAAGTCCACTTGATCAGATGCATAAGTAATGGGTGGAGAAAATCAGATTGGCAATATGTGCCAGAATTGCACCTTCTTGATTCTCTCCAACCCTGCCTGCAATATTTCGTTGCTAAAGATGCTTTGCAGAGCACGGAAGATAAAGCCCCCCTTTCTCTGATGCCCTCCATAAGAATTTCAAAAAGTTGAAATCTGGCTTTTTCAACTAGCTGTGCTTAAGGACTCCAAGCAGAAAAGAAGAGATTGCATGATTTAACACTCTTTTGAGTGTATAAGTTCAGTATAAGTTCCTATACAGTCTCTGTGTAAGTTCTGCCTAAGTGGTGTCATCCTAGCCTTGCTACTGGGTGCTTGTCCTACAGCCCCTTTCCCTTCATCATCATTCTCTTCATCACCATTCATTGATTTGTATGCTGCTTTTCCATACACTGGTGCACAAAGCAGCTCACATCAAATCCCATCCAGGCCTTTTCTACAGGGTTCTTGCCTCCTGGGTTTTCCCAAGGCTGAGACTACAGAAGGTGCACAGAGTTGGTCTATATAGAGAGGCGGGGGGAAGTGGTATACTATGAAAAACAGACAGAGGAATGTATCATATCTCTGTGAATTCCAAAATGCTGATTCATGGGAAAGCTGTTTATAAATGTTTAGAGTTTAAATAAAAATCTACTCCTTCACAGTGTGTTTGCTACAGGCTCACTACCACGGTTCCTAAGGCTACACTGACATTTGTTATATTCCAATCACCTAATTGGCCTGGGAAGTTATGTATTTAGAAATGAAGCTGGGGAGTCATTAATAAGACTATGTTGCAGGGCCTGCTTTATGGTTATTTCTTTCCTTAGATTTATGGGGACATTGCTTGAGAGCCATTTTTCTTCAGCATCAATTTCCCTTCCTCCCTGTGAATGATTGTTTGTCTGCTGACAGCTGGCAGTGTGATCAGCGCACAAACTGTTCATAAATGTAACTGCTTTCAAGAGAGCTGTTTGTACAGGCAGGAAAGTGCAGTGCCTGAACAAGGGAACTAGCATGCTGGGTAGTTAGATTATAAAATAAATTCATTGCTGCTTAGAGATAGTCTGCAGCTTAGAACAACTTACTCCTTTATTAGAGTGAAAACTCAACATGTATTTTTATTTGTTTGAGCTTCTTCCTTGATGTATTGGCAATACATAGACCATGTTCCAGTTTATTGCCAGCAATAGATTCCTAATATTCAATAACCCTGGCAGTCAGATTTGCCTGTAGGGGAAAATAAAATTCTGCTTGCAGACAGTCCAAATTCTGCTCCAAAGAAAGTTGCATTCTGTGCTCTGTATGCATGATGAGGAGTGAGCAACTTTGCATCATTTCACATTTAGGTTTTCTTTGGATAGTAATGGAAGGAGCTATACAGGGTAGTGGAGCTGCCGAATCATCTTTAGAGGGTCAAGCTAGATACAGGCAAACTATGGACATGAACAAGCGTTTGCGGGCAGTATTGCATCTTGAGCGCAATGGGATGCTCCTGTTAGCTAAAAATAGGCTGTTAAATAAGTGGCTACCATGAACTCAAATTAAGCAGCGTATGTGTGGGCAGGATGCAATGAATAGCCCAGAAGACACGGGAGCTTTTGTCATGTGATCAAAGCTGCAACAACAGCCATACGTGCACCGTTATGAGAATCACAAGTTCGACTCTGCTGGAGAAGACAGAGCACGCAAGGACTTCGTATTTCAGAAGCATGTTTTACATTCTTTGCCGAAGCTGTTCATCTCAGCCAAATATCTTATAAGAAGCATTTTGAATGAACGTAAAGCTTATGGATTAAGCGTTTTCAAAAGCAGTGACCGACATCTAGAGGCTTAAAGCACGATCACACATGACATTTCATTTCTGAAGTACAACTGTTCCATTGCTCTCGTTGCTTAAGTTGCGCTCTTAGAACAGAAAGCCCGAATGAGTCCGGCATGCTGGCAGCTTCCTGTTGAACATACACTCCATGCTGAACCAAGATTGACTCCTTTTAATATTTGAAGTTGCCCTTAGCTATGCAAGAATTTGCAGGGATTATTGCAGATCTTTGGACAGCCACCTCTGTGTTTCCCGCCTCCCCTGAATCATCTTGCAAGGATTACTTGGATGGAGAGATATTGACTTGACCTATCTATATAAGTAGATGGAGGGTCTCTATTTTAACATGCATTAATTAATGTATTTGATATATTTAATGATGGAGCAGCAAGAGCCATACATCTTCCTTCACTTCTGAGTGAGGTAGGGACACATCCTATGCTACTATTTCAGCTGGGTGGCATATCCAGGGACAGCTACGATATTTGTTCTCTCTTCTACCACATGCATCAGCCCCGATGAAGTGAGGACTCTAACAACCCTTTCCTTAGGACCACTGGTGCTAGTGCTGTGAAGATCTGCCCAGAATCCGGCTCCCTGGCACTCTCTGGACTACTTTTCTGCACTTGCCCCATCCTGGGAAGTTAGCCAAGCCAAGATCAGGTCCGTGAATGCTTGGGGACACTAGCAGGCGCCTTCTGTGTGCGGAATGATTATCCTGCTACGGATGCGATCCCCATGGGCCAAGCGCAATGTGCACAACTGCAGCCAGTGGTGGGTGCACATGTGCAGTCCCCATGGCCACGCACGGGATGTGCAGAGTGCCTGCAGATATGGCATGCACAGCCCGCCTCATATCTAACACTTGCACAAAGGCACTCCCTCCCATCGTCCATGCACTGCCTGCAGGAGTTCACATGTGTCAACACTGCCATGAAAGCACACTGTGTGGGCACAGGGATGTGGGATGTGGATGCATCTCTCCCTTCTCTGGGTAGCATCCCCTGCCCTGCTCCAAAAGATATGCCTTCCCCACTCACCTATCCAGTTTGCAAAACCCTCCCCTTCTGTGCAACCCAGGTTTTGCACAAAGCCCACAGGGATCTGCACACCATTAAACCAGCTTTCACAGCACATGTGGCACATATACAAAGCCTGCAAGTCGTATGTGTGGAATTAGAACTCCGCTTGTGCAGTAGGCCTATGGACAGCAGGGAGCAGGTACGCAAGCCAGACTTGCTAGTTATCCCAGCACAACAGCTGGAATTGTTCCTGCGTGAACATTTGGTGCAAGGCAGACTTAGGGCAGAGAGAGCAGGCCAGAGTGCAGGGAGCCAAGCCAAGAAAACATGACAGATTCCTAGTCACATTTCATTAGCTGGTACCAATGTAAAGATTTCCACATGACCTGACTGGCACATGGAAAGGAACACTTGCAAATCAGTCCAGTATACAGTTAATAAAGTTTTGGGTTTGGAATCAGGGAAATCAGAATTTAGATTCCGACTCAGCTCCAAAGGCTGACTTTGGACCAGTCCCTATTTCTAAATCTAGCCTATCTCACAGAGTTTCTGTGAAGATTATTTTCTATTATTATTATTATTATTATTATTATTATTATTATTATTATTATTATTTCTATTTCTACACTGCCCACTAGCAGAAGTATGAAGCGGCCCAGCAGCAGAGTGCAGCACTCCTGTCTCCATCAGATACCATGGAGCTGGGACACAGGCGATCTGGGTTCGAGTCCCCGCTCGGCCATGGAGCGAACTGGGTGACTTTGGGCCAGTCACAGACTCTCAGCCCAACCTACCTCACAGGGCTGTTGTTGTGGGGATAAGATGGAGGAGGAGAATGATGTAAGCTGCCTTGAGCCCTTTGTATGAAAAAAGCAGGATATAAATCGCAATAAATAAATAAATATTCACCACCAACAGCTTTGCAGATCTCTGCAGGCTTTGTGCAAAACTATTTCCAAACATAAAGCATTTTATGTTTGGAAATAGTCATTCTATTACAAGGGGATCTCCACCCAGTCCAACCATTTTCACCCCATCTCATATATATCACTGTTACAGGGATGGGGAAGAAATTTCATTTTCCATTTTGTCATGTGTTTACCCAAATACACCCTTTCAAATGACTATGCAAAGCTAATCTTCAAAAGTCACAGTTCTCCAAATTTGCAACAGGGTTCCCCAGTATCAATAAATAAATACAAAAATGCATATGCTAGGGATAATAATGTCCCAAAATTTATTTAATGGATTATTTGCAAAAGTATGTGCATTAGGGGAAGGTGTGTGTATTGGAGCAAATATGCACAAAATGCTTACACATTTCATGTGAACTCTTTTTAAGCCTCAAAATTCAAGATGAACTGAATTTAAGATTAAAAAAATGAGAGACCAACATGAAAGATTTGTCTCTTCCTTTCATCAGAATTGCTGTTGTTTCTCTACATGATCCAATTTGAATTCATCCTTCTTTATCATTACTGACCTATATTAAGGCTGGTACTCTCAGTGAAGCTTTTGCAGGACCTTGTACCATTAATCTTTCCTCTTTCCTACAGAAATGCCTGATGCAACACAATCTCATTCTAATGGCCTCCTTTGTTATTTGCATTACATTAGTTAGAGGACTCCTGGTGGCAGCTACTTATAGCAGGTGTCTTCCTGCTTGATGCTTTGAGATGTAAGTTGTTTGGTTAGAATGAAAATTGTTAAAAACAATTTCAGAAGAAGGTGGGTGAAGACTCTAATAATGTTATCTAATTGAAACAGTTTCTTGGCCTTCGAGACTGTATTACAGTATTCTGGCAGATGAGCTTATATGCAGGAGAGATAAAGACAGTGGCCAGACTGATGTGGTCCAAAATGGTTAATGAGAGAGCTTCTGTCCAGAGCCAAGAATGGGAAAGAGCACTATGAAAAGAGAGATGAATTATTTCTTTTACTTAAAGGGCAGCCTTAGAAGTTACATACATACAGCAGACAATTTAGTGTGCTGCTTCAAATCAAACAGCCTTCAAAGGGAACTTTTAAAAAACTAATTTTTCATTTTAAAACACTGTGAGGGGGAGATAATGAACAACGTTTTTATTTTCCTCCACAGTAACTTTTTAGGTACATATAATATCAGGCAAATAGGTCACTTCTTGAAATCTCTGAAGTAATGTTTTATTCTTTCTCTCTGTGTTTGCTATCCAAATGAAATTATAGGGAATGTATATGTAGGCTGGTTAATTACTCCTTTGGAATTTGGCTTCCGGGCCAAGATTAACAGCCTGCTCCTATTTAAAGGGGAGGGAAAATGTTACAAATGTTCCTGCATACAGGTGCAGTAAGACCGGTTCCTTGGGTAAGAGAAGCAAGCTGGCATCTGTTTTTTGGAAATCTGCAGCTTGAAATGGTTTCCTTGAAATTGTTTCCTCTTGAAATTTTTTCCTCTTTAAAAACCAGTGACTTCTTCAGCAGTACAAACCTCAACTCAGAAAAGTTCAGCCAATGCCCACTTTGTTATCTCTCCCACAGTAGGCTTCAAAGGTGTTTGCTGTCCCAGGCTTTTAACACGCTTTTAAGTAGTGTTAGTATTTTTTAGTAATTTTCATGTTTTAACTTTTATTACTTTAGCTTCGGCAGTGTGGTTTTAGCTTTTATATCTGATGGCCATCATATTTTGATAAACATGGCATTAAGGTATTCAGTTTATATTTCTGATCATTTTATTGAGATGTGCTACTATGTTTTGTACAAAAGAGAGAGACTCCTTTTCATTGGGGTATTTAAATAAATAATGGACTGTTCCTTTTTTTAAAAAATAAGTTTTATTTGAAATTATAATCCTAAAAAAACAAAAAGAAAACTACAAACAACATCCATCATCAAAACATCGAGCCCTCTGGGTCAGCCCCCACACCCTTCTTTTTCCATTTATGATAACTTAAAAACATATTTAAATCTAAGCCAACTCCTGTTTCTCTAGCCAATAATAAAAAGAGTCCCAAGTTTGATAGAAGTCAGTATCTTCCTTCTCCTTCAGTGATAGTCAATCTATCCATTTCTGCACAGTCCAGAATCTTTTTTAGAATCAGTTCATCAGTGGGTAGTTCCTGACTTTTCCAGTGTTGAGCGAATGCAATCCTCGCCGCAGTGATTACATGTAAAATCAAATACATTTCTTGTTTACTAATGTCCTCTGGTATAACGCCTAATAAAAAAACTTCAGGTTTAAAAGCTAAGGGTTTTTGTAACATTTCCTTGAGCCATTTATGTATTTTAATCCAATACTTTTTCACATTATCGCAAGTCCACCACATATGATAAAAAGTACCCAATTTATGTTTACATTTCCAACATCCATTTGACATATTTGGAAATTTTGTGCCCACGTTATCATAGTTTCCTTAACCTGTTCATCTTCCATTTTCCTATCAAGTAAGAAGTCACATAATTTTTTAATCATTTTCCCATCTGATTTAAGCATCACTTGATCAAATGCTGTTAAGTCCTTATAAAAACCCCACGCTTTACAATCTTTAATATATCTCGATTGTATCTGCACCTTATGTCACCAAGAGATATTAGATCCCTGTTCTTGTGTTTCTTGATTCAATTTCAGGCCTCCATCCTTATCCAAAATATTATCATATCTTATAATCCCTTCAAAATTCAATGCATTTGGGTACACAAAAGCTTCCATGGGTGAAAGCCATCTTGGTAATTTATTATACAGTTTTATCTTTAACTTTTCCCACACCGACATTAATGATTTTCTAATATAGTGACTTTAAAAAGAGCCATGATAATGGACTGTTCCTGTTGCACTCGCAAAACAGGAACTTGTGCTTGTGCAATGGACTTTGTGGCTTATAAAATCCACGCACATGCCCAGATCTTCTGGATCAGGGCAGGGCAGTGGCACTCCCTTTGGTGAGTGTTTCCATTCAATTTGGGTTGTTTTTGGAAGCACTGAAGTCCCTCTGCCCAGTCAGTGGCTCCCATGTGCACGGGATCCTGTCCAGAACCTTTTGGGACTTGGTATTTCTGTGCTATTGTTATATGCTTTCCTTATACAACATATAACAGGAAACGTACAGGAAATTAGCTGAATAAATTAAATATATTTTGTTCCCCAAGGGAACCCATGTCTATTTATATCCTTTGTTTCCTCTGAATAGAATAAATCACACTGGCAAGACTGCCTCAGAAGTTTTAGGTTTTTACCATCTCAATCAGGAGATTTTTTTTAAAAATGAGAAAACAGGGGCAATCCCACCCAATCATAAGGGATAATAACCATGTTTCAATAGGCATGTGTTTAAAACCAGTGCTTATAATGACCACTGTTATTGAAAAGGAAATGCATTCCCAGCCTCATGACAGATTTATTTCTCCACCTATCGTCCAGCCACAGTTTACAGCATTTACAATATTAATGCCACAGCTGAGTGGCGGGAGGAGTTTTCAGCCAAAAAATGGCAGGGGCTGTGGCCACAGAGAGGGTGGCAAAGATGGGGAGTGGATTACCTCACAATGAGCCATGATCTCCAGATTCCCAGCTCACTTGCTGTGTTCAAAGAGAAAATTGCTAGCCCTTGTAGAACCCACAATACTAGGCAAAATTTGCCACCTCTCCGCTGCCCATTCGATCTGTGAGAAACTGGTTGTTCTCACATTTCAGTACCCACTGCGTCTGCCCAAAAACAAAAAAGGTGGCACAAAGATAGTTCATGATCTTTCTAACTCTGGCCTCATAAAATAAGAAACTGGCTTTGCGAAACATTTATAAAAATTACCCTGACAGCACATACAGAATGTGGCTCAGACAATGTGGTTTGCAGAAGTCTTCCACGATGACTCAGTATTATTATTTTCATTTTTGCTGGGCAGAGGGAAGACATAAGAGTACGTGTTAACTCTGCAGTTTAGTCCAGGGTTGTTATCCTGACATGTATGTGGATGTACTTTAGAAAAATTACAAATATGACTACAATGTTATTGTAGAAGCAATGCAATGTATTAAGGGTTAGATGGGCTTGGAGAGGGTGCAGATTTAAAATAAGCTGGTTTTGTCTTTTGCTTTTGGTTTTTGTTCTTGTGAGTGGTCTGTCCTCCCTTCTCCGTACAATCCTTGGGGGGAAAGCAGACTGCTATACAGCTTCTCTGAAGTTAGTATTTTCACATATGTTGCGATAATAGAGAACTCTGCCAGTGGTGCCCAAGTCTACTGGGCATTGCCTGCAGAGCTGAGGCAGGAGGCTGCTGTAGAATCAAGCAATCATGTGGCTATTTGCATGCTGAGCAGGTATCAACCATACTCTTCACCCCTGGCATGGCCCTAGGCCCAAAGGCCATTACGTGGCTGAAAGGAGCCAAAAGGGAAATTGAGGGTTTCAGCTGCAGGTGGAAAGGCATTGACTGGGTTCAGATGGCACTAAAGAGTTGCATGTGGGTTATCAGTGACCATAACAACCCATGGTTTCTTGCTGGGTAGGGACCAGTGGACAGTTCACTCTGGTTGTTATCTTGGCTAGGCTCTGACAACACAACAACCCATGTTTCAACACCAATGCATGACTGAGTGGTAACTCATACCCAACCCTTGAGTCTGCACTAAAATGTTGTCTGGACCTACTCATTGTCTGCCCCTAAGAAGCAGGAGTCAACCTGCTTCAAATGTTTCAGGTCTGTCTGGTACCCATCTACTTAGTCACCTGATCTACCATCAAATGCTGTAAGGGATTTTTTAAAGTGCAGCCTATATACAAAATTGACTGCGTTTCACCCCATAGATCCAAGCAGACCCTGCTTCCAAACAAACTTAAAGGGTTTATTTAAATGAAGGCTCCTATACAGAACTCCTGCAGGCTTTGGCCATTCTTTCCTCAGGTTAGAAGCAAGGCATTTCCTTAACGATCCCCTGGTTAGTACTAGGAAGCAAAACCCAACAAGTTGAATCCAGCAGTTCTTCCATATTATTACAGGCTGTTCCAGGAAAAAAAATATGCAGTTCCAAAAGAACAATGCTGCAGTTCATCATCCAAGCCATGCAAAAGTTATGTTGTTACCTGATGTAAAAAGTGACTGATAATGTGAAAAGTCAAGTGAGTATTTCAACCCATTTCTAGAATCCTAACCCCAGATCAAGAATATTTATTTGTCCTCCCCTTGCCAAAGACACTCTGCACAAACACCATTGCAACTCTCCCCGGTCTTTTTGGTCTGTAGGCCTATTTGGAATTTTGACAGTACTCACAAAATGGGTTCAACATGATGGCTTACCCATTCACAAAGTGGCTGCCATGGTTAGCATGACCAGTCCCAAAGCATCCATTTCCCAATGTAAACTGATGAGGAAAAAAGCAGAGCTGTGCTCCAAGCTCAAACACACAAAGCTATTCTGAACCCACAGTTTTTGTTCCCAAACCCAAATTTTACAAAAGACAACAGCAGCAACAACAACAACAACAAACTGGCAACTTGGCAAATACACAATACAAGAGGTAGAATGGGTTCCAAATTCCAAATCATGTATTAGCCTTCGCAAAGTCCAACACACTGTTTATTTTACAAGAGGTAAAATGGAGGTGCTCAGGAAAATAACTGCAAACAAAACCAGACCAAATACATACCACACCACAGCAAGCAGACAACCCAGCAGCTGACACACAAAAATTACAGGCAAAACTCAGGCAGACATCATGTACAACTATGGAAAGTATTTACTGCTCATACAGCAAAGAAGATAAGGTGAGTACCTTAACTTGCCATTGCCTCATAAAAGAACTTTTTTCTTAAAATTAAGGTCTTTCAACGAGAAGAAGAATTAAATCCTTGTTGCAGACTTTCTGTTAGATATTGGAATCCCTTCCTGCTTTGTGCTTTTTTCTACATTTTTTCCAGTGCTGATCATTTTATTCCCCCACTGAGAGAACTGGTACAGCAAGTCTCTGATCAAATAAACAGTGTCATTTATCCTTTCCCTCAGTTCTTATGTTGTAAAACTTTCATAATCTTCTATGATTCACTTGTACGTTGGCACCACTTTCCCACTTGATATGTGTAAGTACTATTCATAAACATGTTGCTAAAATGCATAAGGCATTCTTATAAAGTTCTTTCCTTCAGACACTTAGAAATGGGTGAGATTTTTTTCTTCCTTATGAACTGTTTCCATGTCTTGATGGCAAAAACTAACCTTGGCACTCAGGCAAGGAATATACAAAGTAAGGTTTCGTGCGCTGCTCTAATTCTTCCCTAGCAAGAAATGCATTTGTTTCCAACCCTTCTCATGCATTCGTCTTTCAGGCATGCCCCTGTAGCTGAAAATGGCTTTGTCAGTAGACTCTGCGGTGTATCAGCCTTGGTGGCCGGTTGAAGAGGCCATCCAGGCTCAGCTGGAATCCACACCTCTGTTGTCATCTGAGAAACAAAGGCAGAAATACGACTTGCATAAATGGAGGGTTGTATTTCCCAGAAATGACGGATTTCAAAAGGATTTGGGGAGAGTTTCTCGAGTTTATTCTGGAAATAGGATACAGACCACAAAGTACACTATTCTGAGCTTTTTACCCCAAAATCTCTTTGAACAGTTTCACAGGTATGTATATATACACAGACTACAACTAAAACAAAACAGAATTCATTTTTTAATGGAGTTAAACATGAAGTTTGTGTCATCGTAGAATTTTGTACAACAAGCATCTAATTCTAATGGAGTATAACCAGATAAGGCTGAGAATATGTATTTCCAATACTCTGTATTAGCAATTACAGAACACCTGTGAATAGCAAAGAATACTGATAAATGTATTGCAGCAGGAGATTTGTAGGCTAGAGTCTACTTTGTCAGATGCTCAGTACCAATCAGTGATGCTGTAAATTATCACTACACCCCACCTTTCTTCCTCTTCCAAGGAACCCAAGACGGCTTGCAAGGCTTTCCTCTGCTCTATCTCATCCCTTGTGATGCAGGTTAAGCTGAGAGAGATGTAGGTTAAGTTGACAGGCCCAAAGCCACCCAGTGAGTTCTGTGGCTGAGTGGGGACTAGAACCCACATCACCCAGGTCCCCAGTCCAACACTCTGATGACCACACCATGCTTCATAATTAATATTACTGAATAAAGGCAAGAACCTGCCATATATTACAGAGGTCAGGTTGAATGACACAGGAGCTTCTATCCATCTGTCCTGCTTCAGATGAAGCCAAGGGGTGATACTCACTAGGAACAGGTTCACAAGACAGTCTGGTGCAGGCCAGTGGAACTGAGAGCAGAAGTATCCACATAATGGCAAGTTAAAACAGAGTCACAAGGCAATCAAAGCTCCATCACAAGGAGGTCCAGTGGAACAAAGTTTAGCCAATGATTGGAAGTGCAGGTAAGGCTCAGAGGTGATATACAGACCTTGTTCAAGAAACTCCCTCTACTAAGGCAGGTTCATAAGCTCGGGCTCCCAGAACACCACATAAGCTTCAGCGGCAGGTCATTATAGGCCTTCTGGCAGATGTCTAACTCATGTGGAGGGCCTTGCTCATGGCAAATCTTTTAGTCCCAAGGAATGTTCTTCTGCAAGCAGTCACTGCTTCATCTGGCCAACATCTTGGCCTCTATCTTTAGGCCCTGGCATTTTCAGGAACTAGATGATGCATAAGTATCCTCTACCACCTCAGAAGCCAAGCTCTCCACTGATCAAGGATGTTTGAAGCCATCTCTCCTGAGGGCATAGAACTGTCTTGGCAGCCCTGTGGTTAAGTGGCCAGGATTCCCCCTGGAGAGCAATGACACCATCAGGCCTATGTCTAACTGGTTCCCTGATGCATCACAAATTGAGAAGTAATGGATGGGGAACTAGAGTCACTTGGATATATCAGAACTTGGTTTCTGTCACTTGTCCCTCTATCCATCAGAATTCATATGTGATGTGAGTAAAGCTGATGTTGCATTCCAGGGACAAGCTGGGATTCACTGTCCAGCAGATTCCCTAAGTGATCTGCTAAAGGTGATTTTGGAATGGTGCTGAAGATTTGTAGGTTATTGGTCCTGCTCCTCATCTACCCTTAGGCCACACTTACCAGTACAACACATGATATTATGGCTCCCATAACAACCTTGAAATTTGCCCTGCTTTGCCTCCTTAGCAACTCAGAGTGGTGCAGCTCAGTAGCTTTAGACCTTGAACTTAATGGACTTTGGTGGCATGGGAGTGAAATGATCAAATCTATTACTTCACTTGTTAAACAGAACCAAACACTTCTCCTTCTGCCTCCCCACCCACCCCTGTTCTTTGTTTTGTTGCTGCTTCTCCTTTATTTGCAAGTTACAAGAGCACCAAAACTGTTTGCCAAGTTTTGTTCTTAAAACATTCTTAGCATGTACAGCTCTGCATTTTAAATGCAATCATCAGGACTACAGGAAAAAGGGGGAGCTTACTTCTACTACCCTCATCACCTGCAGCATTCTGGGAGGTGCCCCCTGGGCTCTGAGGCCATGGCCTTCAGTCCCTAATCTAGCCATAGCTGCATCTCTGAATTTATGCAGGGTCAACTGGAGGAGCTTTTCTGGGTGGATATAAGGCTTTACGAGACCTGGGCCTAAGGACCAGGATAGCCACTCAAGGGTCCATTGTAGTGCACTTGCCGCTAATTCTGGTGTGCTGGGAGAGACTTGAGGATCCACTGAAAGCTGTAGTTCATTAATAGCACATTAAGTGAGGAGCTGGTCCCAGCTGCTCATCTGGAAGCAAGTGTAAGCCAAAGAGTGAAGAAGCCCTAATTAAATTCTTTTGTCCAGAAACTGTATTGGTCAGCCTTGACTATTGCATTCATGTGAAAGATGAGTGAGTGAGTTAGCTGTAAATTCTAATTTTGTCTTAAATTCTCTAGGATAAAAAGAAATACCTAGATTCATTTTAAGCAGACTTCAGGCCTGGTTTGGGAATTGCAACTGCTTTGTTTGCACTGGTATGTGGGCCAAAATACACATAACTATAATCAAGTTGTTCAGTTCTTGAGCCCTACCCAAGCTGCAGCTGCAGTTATTTCAGAAGGTCCTCCTCATGAGCAGGGCTTCCACTCAGGAGGAGCCCCTTTCCTCCCACACTTCTGCAGCAGCCTGGCATTTTCCTGAGGGGGACCTGCCCCCTCTGGTGCCACTGCTCCCCGGGACTTGGGGGTCCTCTGCCTCCTCCTCTGAGGCAGGTGCCCCCTCTTCCTGAGTGGGCAGGCCCCAGCAGCCGCCCTCATGGACTCGGGCCCTCTTGCAGCCTCTGCCTCAGCAGGATACGGGCACTGCTTTGTGATGAGGCCTTCGTCTCTTTCTCCTAGGAGGAATCTTCTTGTGGGGGCATGACCCACGGGGAGGTCCGCATGCCAGCAAGGACCCGCGGAAGAGAACCCCTGCCACTGCTCCTCCTCCGTGCCTTCGCAGCCTGCTTGTTCCCTCGCCTCTCATGCTGAGTCCCCCAGTCCATCTCGCCTGAGCCCTGGCTCCAGCCAGCTCTGCTCACGACCTGCCTCTCAGTGCAAAGATGCCCCGGCCGATGTGCCCCCTTGCTCTCCACTTAGCGAGGAAGGAAGTGCTGAGCAGGACAGGGAAGCGCAGTAGCAGCCGGTGACAACAGCAGTGAGAAGAGGACACCGTGAGGGAGGGGGTTGACCAAGCCAGGGTTCTGTATTAGAGCGAGGCTCCGTCCTGAAGGGGAGCAGGAGGCCATTGTCTCCCCCATGTAAGGAAGCCTTATGGTTAATGGGGAAAGATTAACATAAATAAATAAATAAATAAATGAGAGGGAGCGAGGCTAATTAAGAAGTGGAAATAATTCTATTAAATGGCACACTTTTTTAAGGTCGGCGAATGTCTATTTCCTGTTCTTGGTGGCCATCAACTGGTTCCCGCAGCTAGAGGTCTTCCACAGGGAGATCGCCATGTTACCTTTGGCTGTTGTGCTTCTAGTTACAGCAGTTAAGGATGGCATTGAAGATTACAAGAGGTACAGATTTGATCAGCAGATCAACTCTTCTACAACCAAAGCTTACAATAGGTAAGTCTACAAATGTGTATTCGTTCTGTTCTGTTACACTATTTTCTCACTCCTCACTTCATCACCAGTTTTTGTCTTTAAAGTTAACCCTAAAAATCTCACTTCTGCCTCTGTGTTTCAACATTCTGGGTATTTGAGCGATTGCAAGACTGCATTTCACAAGCTCACTATGGCAAACCCCAATGACCCTCGGCCTCAATGCACAGCAGCCTCCAAACCTGGAGACTTACATGCATCCAATGGCCAGAGCAAGGTGGTGCAGCAGCAGCAGCAGTGATCTCTCTGCTGCCGTTCCTCATCCCATGTGTTTATCTAGACAGCTCTCTTTAGCGACAGCACCTGGGAGGCAGAGGAAAGGAGGCTGAGCACCAAAGAGAACAGGAATATGGAGATGGCCCCAGTCTCCTCCCCACCCTCACCATGGGCCCCCCTCCCCCGCCATGCATTTCTCAATTCAGAGAGGCAGTCAACACGGGCCTTTTTGCCGCAGTTGTGAAGTGGACAGGACAGCTGTTGGATTTTGGGGGATCTTTTGGGGTCCCAGCACTGAAGTCATAGGACCTGGATTCTGTGACTATCCACCCGGCCCCCCAGTGTCTCAACAGCAGGAGACGATAGGATTCTGCTGTTGCGCTCGAATGACTTGGGCTCCTGCAGAGGTGCATAATCCCATGGAGTTGTATTTCTTTGTTTGTCCTAAGTAAAAGAGAGTTGTAGCTTCAAGATTCAGGTGGAGATGAGGCTGGCTTTCAGAGGACGCTGATATTGTGCAACTCTCACACTTTATTCATGGAGTTATTATTGGGGACAGAGGGGATTCCATCCAGATGACATTGTCTTCCATTGGTAACCCTCCCGTGTTTTCCCACTGCCTCTTTCATTGATCCCCTTACTACAGAACACCTACGAAAGAGAGATGGAATAGGTGCACAGCTTCTGTTGACAGGTAGCTCTAGGAACTATCCGCCTGAAACCACCCTTGATGTGCATGAAAAGGGCTTAGGTAGGCATGAGAAGGGAGGTTTCCCAGGGCCCCTGATGCACAGCAGTGTTCCAGCAAATACCCAAAGGATGGACGCCCTCCAGTGGGACCTTCTCTGCTTCAGATTCTTCCCATTGCTGTTGGGAGGGGGAAAGCCACTGGCACCCAGAGGCAGGGCTTAGAGGACCCTGAGGAAGGGTCTTGGACATTTCTGCATTCCCAAAGATGGGAATTGGATTCTGCCTAAGCTGAGCTATTTTCTGATTTGTTTTTTGTTTGTTTCCAAATGCCTTGGTTTACTGCGTGTACTTCCAAAGCAAGCCAGGTGTAGTTTGTCCTTCACTAGGATCAATGTATGTTTTCACAAATGGCTCTGGGCACCTAGCAGCAGACAATCCACAAACCAATTAAAGGGGAATTCTTAGGAGGTCTCTTAGGAGGGGAATTCTTAGGAGCTTTAGGCATCCAAAGCAGTGCTGTGATTAGAATGAGGCCTCCATGGCAACGCACACGGGAAGGAGATGCCTCCCTGCGTGTTCTCTGACTTGTGTAATTCTTCTTCCAAGTTATAAGAAAACAGGTGAGTGTTTTACAAGTTCTGCATAGGAGATCAGCCAAATGCTGCAGTGCTTGGGGCCCTGCCTTCATAATGACAAATTGCTGGAAATTTTCATTTAAAAAAAGCTGTGAGCTATTAATTGTCTGGTGGTGTGTGTGTGTGTGTGTGTTTTCTTTTCTTTTTTAGCACAGAGTATATATAACTCTGTATAAATAGATATAGGGGGAGCATATAATACATAGACTTTCAGGTATGTTTTAATGAGTGACAAATAGGCTGAAAGGGCTTCTGTTTTTTCTGTGCAATCTTCAGAAACTTTCTGTGCAAAAACTTCCCAGTTGAGGAACGATTTCCTCAATCCTCCATAAAGAGCAAGCACTAGGACCCAGGATCTCTCACTCCAATGACAGGAAAACTGGTTTATAGGAGGATGAGCCTTCTGTGCGTGTGCGTGTGCCTGACGTGTTTGTGCAAGCAAGTGTTGACTAGAAGCAAAGTGAAAGCAACTGGTTTAGTTAAACTCAGCCCGGCACTTCACCATACAGCAAACCAAATGGAATAGTTAAGTCTTGATTTTCTAAAACTGTTATGCAAAGGTGTGACTTTTAAGGGAGAGGAAGATGTCAAAAAAATGTGCTTCATAAAATTCCTAAGGGAAGTGCCTTGGTTCAGAAGACCATGCTGCCAGGTCTTTGCTTCAGATTCTGAGAATGAGGAACCTGGGAAGAGAAGGAAGAGGAAAACGAAGAAAGAAGAAACCAAAAGGGTCATTGTTCCTAATGTACACTTTAAAGACAAATGGCAAGGAAACCCAAATAATTATGACGGCAACAAAATCAAGACCACGCAATATAGCCTCCTGTCTTTCATCCCTAAAAATGCCTTTGAGCAATTCCATCGCTTTGCCAATTTTTATTTTGTGGCTATCGCAGCACTCAATTTTGTGCCGGTGATCAATGCATTTGAGCCAGAGATATCCGTGATCCCAGTCTGTGTCATAATGACCATCACAGCCATCAAAGATGCTTGGGAGGACTTCCGGAGATTCAAGCTGGACAAAGAGATCAATGGCAGGGGCTGCCTGATATACAGCAGGTAAATAATTTGTAAGATGCAATTTGGGGATGTTCTTTGAAACCCTGAAATGCTCGATATGAGCATCATCACTGCCTTTTGTTTCAACAGACATGTAAATGCATCCATGCACACATGTCCCTTGGCCAGAGAGGCTTGGGCTGTGTCATCCAGCACCCCTTTTCCCACAGTGGCCCACCAGAGGCCCATGTGAATAGAGCATGGGGGCTGCAGACCTTGTGCACTATTGACCCCCAGAAACCAGCATCCAGAGGCAGGCTCCAACTTCTCTTTCTATACTAAATGCCCCAAGTACTGTAGCCTTCCCCCACTGTAGCTCTAGCCCCGTGCCCATTTTATGTAACCTTTTCTGCAGTGACCGGATCTGTACACCATTTTCCAAGTGCGGCTGCGCCATAGATTTGTATAGGGGCATGATGGGAACAGCAGATTTATTTTCCATTTCTTTTCTAATGATCTCGAGCATGGAATGTGCTTTTTTCACAGGCATTGCACACTGGGCCAGCCTTTTCCTTGAACTGCTTACCATCAGGGCTAACTCGGCCCTCATCTGTGTTTACAGTTCACAAATAGTTCATATACCTGGTTACCTTGTAAAGTCAAATAATCCATCTCTTATTTTTTATACAATTGGGAAAGTAATGTGCTAACCTTAAATCTTAACCTTTGGAAAACAAATCTCTTTCATTATATGGGGCATTCCGAATTTTTTGTTTTGTTTCATTTTCTTGAAATCATTATAAACTACATATTTGACACATTTTAAATTCAGCACCTGATTTCTTGGTCTAATGGTGAATTATTCATTCAGTGTGTGGTAATACTCCAGAGAAAATCTCATCAGAAACATTCACCTGGTTCCAACCGTAATTCAGCTATGAGGATTGTGGCTCAGGTTCAGTTGTATCCTTTTCTTCCCCTCCTATATTCAGATTTTTTTCCCTCTCATTTCCTGGTACACAGGAGCTGTATTCTAGCCTTCTCCAAGCCAGTGCCCCCTCAGGATGTTTTGCACTTTCACTCTTACGATCCCTCAGCATAGATTATGCTCACTGAGACCAACTGGGTTTGAAATTTGAAACATCTGGAAGGGAGCAGGTTGGAAAGGCTGCTCAGTCTGCCATTCCATCCAGACTGGACAAAAGATGGTTGACACACACACAAGGTTTGATCCAGGTTTCCTGTTGGGGTTTGGAGGTAAACAATGCCTTGCAGTAAGAACGTGTCCAATCTGCTCACCATGTCAAACTATGGTTGCTGTAAATTCAGAAATGCGGCGGGGAATTGGAGTAGAGTGGGGAGGGAAAGCATGAGTCTTTGGGGCTGTACCTCTGCTGAGCCAATCATCCATAGTATCAAAACTGCATCAGAACTCCACTTGAAATATGAATACAGCATTGCTGTGCCACTCTTACAGAAGGGTTTATTTATTTGTTAAAACATTTTTATGCCACCCCATTCGCCGAAGCCTCGGGGCGGCTTACAACATTAAGTTAAAATACAAACATTAAATATAACAATAAATTAAAATGTTTGTAAAGTGCAAACATTAAATTAAAATGCAAAAAATAACAATATAAAATAAGTCGCCCTGGCCAGATAAAATCCAATAATATTAACAATTAAAATGACGCTTGAATAAAAAGGTCTTCGCCTGGCGCCGAAAAACAAATAACGACGGCGCCAGGTGGACCTCTCTGGGGAGCGCATTCCATAAATTAGGCGCCACCGCAGAGAAAGCCCTCCTCCGAGTACCCACCCTCCTGATTTCTTTCACGGAGGGTTCCCGGAGAAGGGCCTCTCCCGCAGATCTCAAGGGGTGGGCGGGAATATATGGATGTAAGCGCTCCTTCAGGTAACCAGGACCCAAGCCATTGCATTTGAATTATCAAAAGGCTAAGCAATGTCCCTGAAAGTTGTCTTTGCTTTGTTTGTTGCAGAAATTATAATCCACTCCACCTTGAGAGATAACAGAGCAGTGTACAATAAATTAAATAACAAATATAAGTTGAAGTAAAAGTAAAACAATCAATGAAAGAGTGGCTGAAATGTGTCCATCAGTCATTAAATCTTCGCCTGACAAGAAAGATTTTGGCAAATGCGAAAAACAAAGTAGCGTAGGTGCGTGACTAACTTCAGCTGGAAGGGAATTTCATAGGGTGGGAGCCATCACAGTAAAGACCCTACTCCTAGTGACCTCCAAGCAGATTTTTTATCCATTCCATGGGGGACCACCAGGAGTCCCTCTTCAGAGAACAGATATGAGGAGATGTCTCCTCAAGTAGTCTGTTCCCAAGTTGTTTATAGACCAATACAGAATCACCCAACTTGGCCCAGAAGCTGATGGGCCCTTGTGTGGCCCATCCGATGTGATGCCTGCTGCTCAGATAAGCTATGCTACCTGGCAGCAGCCAGACAGGCACTTTCTGAAGCCCAGCCCGTGTAAACCGCGTTGCTGTGATCCAGTCTTGTGGTAGCATACATGGAAACGCTACCCTGCATAAATCATCGCTATTTGCCATCAAGAATGTTCTGCCTGCACCCCCTGTCTTCATCTGTGATACAGTGTAGACAGGTTGAAGAGGTTGCTGTATTATTTAGATGGGTGAGTTTGGCATCCTGTTAAGGAGAGGAGCCAATAATCCTATCCCACAGAAAAGTAAAAAGATTAAGTTAAAACAGCTTCACTATGCCTTAGGAAAGTAGGCACCATTCCTTGGCAATGCAAAAAGAAGAAGGAAAGGAAAAGGGAAAAAAGAAAAAGAGTTTTATTTCACCTGATGTGCAAATCCTGGCAACTCTCATTTAAAAGAAAATTCTGTTCACCTGTAGGAAATACAGAAATGCAGAATTTTTTTCTGCACATTCTACCCTCAGTGCCCTACTATTAGCTAATGGAAAATTCGTGCTTCCCTGCCTTCTGAGAAAAGAGGCAGCCCGTCGTTTTCTTCAGTGGAGAGGAGCTTAAAACATGCCTATTACTCAGGTTCGCATCGCGGCCCTGGCCTCCAACTCGGAGTCAGAGGAAGCCTCAACATTACTAAGACTTGTGTCAGGGCCTTGGCCTGCCATAGCAATGACTGCAGAACTGGTTGTGAATATCCCAGTTTCTTTTAATAGTATTCATATGCATGGGAAAGTTAGCTAGAAGTGAAAAAGAGGGAAATCCCATTTGCTATTTGCCCCGCTTTCCTCCTTTTTTTTTTAAAGCATATCTGTTTGCATGGTAGGAGACACCATGATCATGTTTATCTTAATTGACGTCTTAGAAATTTGGAGGTGAACTTTAGACAGGGGAGTGCTCAGATAGCAATATGTAAAGAGTGTTATAGTCATGTGAGATAATCCTGGATTATCATAAACTCTCAGTAATTTCAGCAACTGTTTAACTGACTGGGCTTCTGAGCAGTTTCCCAGGACTTTCTTCTATAACTCCTTGTCTTCTGCCTTCCTTTAATTCCAAATTTCTTTACATGTATTCCAGAAAAGAGCCTTCCAAACACTTCGTGGTATTTCAAAAGCACAAATATTTCAATGCTTTTGTTTTCTGGGCATCACTTTCACATTTCAAGACTTTGGCCCTCCCTTTTCACAGATTAAACTGAGCTTTTTGCCATTCTGAGCACATCTTAACTCCTTTTATGGTGTAATTTGCATCATCTAATCTTCAGTCAGTTCGTGGCAAAAGGGAATATGCCTCTGTCCTTGAGAAAAAAGCAAAGTGGGCAAGGAGCCACTTGGTTGGTTCCTCGTTGACATTTAATGGCTTGGATTCAGCAACTAGGAGAAGAGTGGATGAACTTCTGGGGGGTTCTTCTGCCGTGCCCTGAGCACCAGCACAATTTGGGTGCTGTAGGAGATGGAAGGCTAATTACAGAAATGTCGACTACTTCCCTTTCCTTGGAGGAAATGTGGATGCCAATATCCTTGGCCAGGGGAAGCCTTCCCACCCCATTCATTTTCAGCTGCAAGGAGCTTTTCCTGCCCTCGTTAGGCTAGTGGAGATTGTGCCATTGGCTTTTAAGGGAGAGAAAAGTTCGCCTGTGAAAACATTGGGGTGGAGGTCAGAGTCTACACCCCTACGGACCCTTCCTTGCTATAGAAATAAAGTGAGCAGTGACCTTTATTTATTTATTTATTTTATTAAAACATTTCTATGCCGCCCCATTCGCCGAAGCCTCGGGGTGGCTCACAACATCCCAAAGATCCTTTGGGAGTGGTGCATGACATACACACCTGTGCAAACCTCCTCCAGCATATTTCAGTATGGAGGGCATTTCCCACCCCCCAAGGCCCATGCACTTACGGTCTTGCAGGTGCTACTTTGCAGTCCCCAAAGTCATCAGTGTGGGAAAGGCCTCTTTCCACCTCTCCTTGACTGCCAAGTCTTTACAAAATGTCACACAGAGTGAGTCTTTCTTCCCAGCTGAGCTCCGGTGTCCCTAGGAACAGTGTTCAAGCAGCAGCCATTTAATGTAATATGGTTCTCCTGATTGCCTTGATAAATGGTTACTTCAAGGCCTGGTGCTTGCTCCACTTCTCAGAATAAATTGCAAATTGAATGGTCTCTATAAATACTGAGAAAATGTCACAAATGTCACTAATGGGGCGTATTTGCTAAACATGGTATTGTTAAGTGCTGTATAAATTTGCAGCTGTTACCTAAGGGTATGCTGGCAAGTATGTCTGGACTTGCTTTAAAAAAATATATTTCAGTGCTTTAGGGTTTTTGTGATAGAGCCAAGCTAAAAACAGGTGTTTTCTGTGCAGCGTACAAAAATCAGTGTAGAAGCAAATGTTTGTGGGGCTGTACAGTTGTTATCTGCAAAGCTGTGAGGCAGGTTAGACTAACAGAGTCTGTTGACCTGAGGCTCCCGTAGTGCAGGGATGGAGGCAGGAAGCCGGGCAGGTATGTTTAGGTACATATTAAAAGATACACATAAGGAGTTCACTTGGTGTTCTTGGGCAAGTCTGCGACCTAGTTCAAACTCGGTGAGTTTAGTCAGTTCAGCCGTGGTTTCATCTTATCCTGTTTTCATATCCTTCTTTGCAGTCAAGAGATTAAACCACAATTTCTGCTCCAAAGTAAGGAGGAACTGTGATGCAAACCCAGGAAGTGTTCTACTAGAGAGAGAGAGAAAGAGGGGGGGTATGGGGGGGAAATGCACACATTGTGGATGGCCTCAGAGCAAGAAGGGGCAGGCAATGTCCAGAGGCACCACTTCTTCAGTGCCGGTCTGTGAGGAAGGACTCCTCAGAGCCAGGCATCTGAGGCCAGCAGACTCTCCAAAGAGCCGTGCCGACCGCTTTTCTGGCTGACGTGGCTCTTCGGAGAGTGGCACTAGGTGAGGCCTGGGATGAGATGGAGCACCAAAGCGGTGAGTGGACTGGGCAGGGCAGGGCAGGGCAGGGCAGGAGAGTGGTGAGTGGGTAGCATGTGGGCAGAGGGAAGGAGACCACAGTGGGAACAGCAGGCACTGGTAGGAATGTGCTCTCCCACATGCATGGTGGCAAAGCTTGTCCCGGTGCTGATGTTCCTACATTAGAGGAAAATGAAGAAAATATGCACAAAAAGAGCCCAGCAAGCACTGACCATGAGCAATGAGACCCCGAGTTGCAGAAAACAAGAATAAAAAAGAACTGGAGAGAAGGGAGTGGGCTTGACTGAGTCCTTAATCACTTACAATATACCAAAGAAAAATAATCAAATAATATAATATTATTATAATATTCTGTAGCAGATGAACTAGCAGCTTGAACAGAAGCCTTCTACAACCTGAAGCCCTCTGGATGTTTTGGACTGCAGCCTCCATCAGCCCCAGTAGTCAGATTCCTAGGAGTAGGTGTACAAAACATCTAGAAGGCACAAGGTTGTGAAAGATGGTATTAGAGGATGGATATACATTTGTAACTTATTGTGGGAGGTTCCACCCATAATTGTTAATAGGAACTCTTCTAATGTCCCTCTGCACTGCCCATACTGTGAATACACAAGAATTGCTAACTTACTTGAGGTTTTTATTTATGTATTTACTATATTTATATCCTGCCTCTTTTCCTTCCATGGAACTCAGGGCAGCTTGCATAATTCTTCTCCTCCTCTCAAATGCATAACCACCACCCCATGAGGCAGGTTGGGCTAATTATCCATGACTGGCTCAAAGTCACCCAGTTGGCTCCATGGCTGAGCGGAGATTAGAAGCCAGATTGCCTGAGTCCCAGTCCTGTACCCTTAACCACTATATCACATTGGCTTACAATTTTAGGAACCTTAAAATAAACTTTATCAGCCATCTTTTATGGGTGTGTTTTCTCTCTCTCTCTCTCTCTCTCTCACACACACACACACAATAAACTTAAGGTAAACAAGCAGCAAATCTTGTCTGGTTTCTCCAGCAATCAAAAATGGATCAATGCAAACCCTGTACATCCTTAATGCAACCTTAGCTGAAGAGGCTTTTGCACAGTGCTGTAACAGAAGTAGTGTCGTAACATCTACACTTTCGCAATGCAATTTGTTGTAAATCTGATCCCCACTGACATTACAAAAAGCCATTTTAAATCCAGAAAATCCACAAAATAGTTTGATTTATATGGGAAGGGCATTTCTTAAATATCAAATCATTAGTTAGGAATAAGCACTTAATGACATCTGATGGCTCTTTTAGATGATTGGGACCTAAGAAGCATTTGCGCTTCCTTTGAGGTTGAGGGCTTTGTTTCTAATGGACAATCACAAATGATGGATTCAGTTTACTAAATGCCATGATGGTGGGGACCTGTGTTGAGACCAAACTAGCAAAGTGTAGCATGCAGTGCAAACCTGTGCAAGTTTAAAGAACAAAAGGCTGCCTGGTTGAGGATTGTAGGATTTTCTCTGCCCAAATATGCATATGATTTGCACCTTTGTTGGACTCTGAATGATAGCCTCACCCTCATAAATTTTATTGCTTGCTAGCTTCCTTTCTGTTAATGCTTCCAAACTGGGGACTGCCCATAAAGAATCACAGGGAGAGCAGCACCAAAACTGTGACAAAAAAATGAAATTTGATTCTAGTTAAAATGGGCAACATATGGCAAAAGCAGGGTGGAGTTGTTGAAAGCCTTCAACAGTAATACAATCTTTTCTAGGCACAGTCCTTTACAACAGGTGCCTCTTTCTTACCTGTGCACCTTCCGTCACAGTCCTCCCAGCATGCATACAACAAAAATTTCTATGACCTACTCTGCTTTACAGAGTCAGGTGTTTGCATATTGTTGAACCTTGGCACAAGAATACTACGAGTTCAGAGGTACAGGATTCGAGGCAGAGTGCTATGCGTGTTTAGGCAGAAACAAAGTCCTAAAACCCCTATCATTTCACAGCTAGCGTGATTGGAGTATGCAAGGAACTGTAGGACATTTTTTTCTGTCTAAACAAGCATGGGATTTTTCCCTAAATAGTTGGAGTCCCCTTGCACCAAGGCATCTTATGCCAAACTGATGCCAAACCAGCCTTTCCTCAAGCTTCAGTCAAAGGATATGGTGCAGGCACCCTGTCAATTTAATTCACAGTAAGCTCTAATTCGAAGTAAACCTCTTCTCTTGTTTACCCTGAAACACTGGCTTCGCTGCATGCATGTACAACATGGCGGCCAGTTCTGATTTGCTCCCCAATGCTTGGAGTTAATTCCTGCACCAGTCCCCACCAAGTCTGAGGTGAATCTACCCAAGGTGAGCGGCTTCTAGGAAATGTGCCCTGTTCCCTTACTTATTTCCTGCTGGGACCTACACTGAGCAGGGGTTAACCAAACCTCAGTCCTAAAGGAAATGGATCTTTTACATAATGAGAGTAAAAGACATGTTGCTGTGTTTAAATTACTCCAGGCAATGAACTAATACTGTATAGCTGTTTCATTTCTCAGAGTGACAGACTCTACTTTTCCTGGTAACACTTCAGGGGGAAATAATGTCCCATTCCCCAGACAGGTGCCTCTTTAATCACTGACTGCACCACACCCTCTCCCTCCAATGTTTTGTGCAAAGTGGGTCGAAGAACATTCTCCCTCACCACGGCGGATTCTCTGCAGACACAGAATGCCTGGATGTGCCTGTGCATGCAGGATTTCCATTCCCCCTCAGTTCACTCGGGGGCTAAAATGCTTCCAGCACATCCAAGGCCTTCTGAGCACTTGACTCTGCTCTGAGTACACAGGAAGGAAGAACAGCAAGGCGGACACACAGCGCACTTGTCTGTGCCAGCGTTGTGGACCCAAAGTATAAAGCAGCTTTCCTTGCCCTGCCATTCCACCTTGTTTCTCAGTCAGCCGGGAGAAACTGGCAGCAGACTAAGCAGGAAATCCCCTTCCCCCAGCAAGAGGAAACCCAAAGGAACCCCCATAAGTTCAGCCTCCTGTGCCAGCTCCTCTGGGTGACCTAACAAGTAAGAATAGCTGGTCCATCCAGTGGATCTTGCGGGGACAAGGGGAAATGAAGTGAGCTGGAAACAAGTTCTCTCTCGCAGGGCCCCCTGCAGTATAGTTCTCCCTTTCAGATTCCCCTAGTGTAGCCGAGTGGCCAATTTTTACAGAGGGCAGTGCTCTGTTTTGGAGAGTTGCAGAGGGCGGCCCTCTACTGGAAACTATTCCCAATTTGAAGAGATGCCCAGTCCAAACCTGGTTCAATGGCAAGCATGTCCAGGCACTCTCCAGTGTTCATACCACACTCGCTGCTGCTGACTTGTGCAATCGTCTATTAGAGAGCAGCTCATATGCTAGAGGTGAGCAATGCCCCCATCCATCCTGTACTCCCCTGCATCAGTCCCAAATTTTAAATGTATACCCCTCCCCAAAAAGGTCTACCCCAAACCTCCCACAGTTGCCCACCTCCTGTTAATGGGGAAAAGTTGCCCGGAGCTGCATGTGTTAAAGTAGTCCTTGGCCACACATGGGAAGAGTTCCTGGGAGAAGTTCAGTGAAGCCTCTCATCCCCAACTAGCAATTACAGCGTTCCTTATAAAAATGTATCATCCAAAGCAGAATGAAAAATCTGTCTCAACCAAGGTGCACTACTCCATCTCTGAGAGTGTAATGAGATTTGTTGCTATTCTTATTCAACACAAGACTCAAGCGTGCTGAAAAGAGTCGAAGGAGACATTTTTCTTCCTTCAGTGCAGTACTTTACATTTGTTTTCTCTGTATTGATTGTAGGCTAACTTCCCCATTTATCACGGTCATTTGAGGCTCTAATCCTATCTTTTAAAGTGTTTACAATCCCTCCTCATATGTTTGTTTCCCCAATAAATGAATACTTTGTTCGCCATTCATGTTCTTGATGAAAATATTGATTCTGCGCAATCTGCCCTTTTTCAGTGGACATGAGAGGCATAGCTGCAGCAGTGTCCCCCATCACTAACTTTAATCTATTTCCTTCATAAATTCGCAGCTTAGGAACAGTGTGTTGTCTCCAAGCACAGGGAAAAGATGCCAGAATGCATGCAACAAGTTTATAGCTTCAATGGGCATCTGAGCTGAGGCAGTGAAAATGGAGGGGCTATGGAATGCCAGCCAGCTCCAGTATCAAGCCAAGGTCAAGGAACATGTGAGGGGCAAGAAAGGGAGTTGTTATTCCAGGAGGGTGGAGGTGATGGTCAACTCATCCATGGGAATGGGGAGATGGCACAGCTGGAGGTGGAGCTGACAGTCATGGCTGATGAGAGCCCAGTCTACCAATGAGATAATGAGCTGGGAACTGAGCAGGCTTCGCAGCAAGAGTTGAGTGGTCTGTCCAATATCGAGGTCCCTCCTGCTGAGACAACATAGGTGGGAGATTCAATGGATGAAGAAATGAGACGAGTGCTTGCAGGCAAGATTTCACTGCACCTGCCTGTGGGGCAGCACAGGAGAAAAGGGGTGTAAGAGGAATGGGGGGTTGGGGTTGCGGGGTGTTAGAGAGGGCTCAACACTTCACTCTGGGTGTGCAACAATAGAGCTGGGTAACAATAAGCTTTGTGAAAAGGACCTCTGGAGCAGCGTATTTACTCAGGAGGAGGACTGTGCCTAGTGGCACAGAGCTTGTGAATAGACTTAGAAATACAGAAAGGAAGTTTAAAGAAAACAAAAACACAGTAGGGAAAGAATAGGTACAAAATAGGAAGTGCAGTTTAATTCCAATCTGGTACTCTAGCAAAAAACACTTTGCAAAGTCTTTAAGCTTGAACTGTTCCAGTGACTCCCTTCAGTGCTAGGACCCTACTCAGGAGCTGCCTCTTCAGGGCTACTCACCTGCCACCTAGTATATTGAGTTTAACATAGATTTGTTTAATATGCAGAGGCTTTTAGTGAACAGTAACACTTAGGCACTTAAGCAGCTGTTTTATTAATCTCTTGTATTGCGAATGCAATCCTGCCAGGTGTTCTAATACTATTGCTGTGGTTGTTTTGAATTAAGCTTGAACTTTTCCCCCTAAATTCTTGGAATTACAGAGGTGCATATAAAGACTCATTCTGGACAGATGCATGAAACAAAGGACAGGTGTGTCTCCTTCTGATCTGTGGCAGAGGGGCAGAATGTGTGTGTGTGAGATCCATGAAGAAACGATTCTGCTTCAACCACTGCAGCCAGACAGTTTGGTGCTCTGAAGGGAAAGGATGGACTGTGTGCTTTTTCTCACAACAGGAGCAAAAACAGCTACATTGAGAAGCGCTGGAAAGATGTGCAGGTGGGGGACTTTGTGCAGCTGCAGTGTAACGAGATCATCCCTGCCGACATCCTGCTGCTCTACTCCTCGGATCAGAACGGGGTCTGTCGTTTAGAGACAGCCAACCTGGATGGCGAGACCAATCTTAAGCAAAGGCATGTTGTGAAAGGCTTCGCTAATCAGGTACGCCTAGAAGCTGCTTCAGCAACAGTTCCTCTTGGCGCTGCGCTTCCCCTGGGGCCCAAGACATGCAAAGAAACAGAGGCGTATATCCTGCATCAAACCTGTCTGTAAATCCAGCTTGGATTGGCTTACCTGATCCCATTCCCACAGCAGCAATGCTCGGGGCAAGATCATGGGCGACAGCAGTATGATGTTGGAAAAGGTGCATGATGGTGTGTCAAATCAGCCTCCAGCCTTTAAGCTAATCAAGTGCAGGAATGAGTGTGGCTCTTAATCTAGGGTTGCAGGTTGCCAGTGGTCACCCATTTTGTGGTGTGGCTCGCCAGATGCTTGGCAAACCTGTCCCACTCCCCACTTACCCAGGCCCAGGCAGGTGGCACATCCCATCTGACATTACCCCCAACAAAGGTGCAAGAAATCTTTTCCTGGGAGGAAAATAATAAATATCTTAGACTTGTGATGACCTGAATATACAAAGGCAGATGAACACTGAATTTTTGCACAGCTTCCTTCCAGACATAACCTGGAGGTGGAACTCTGTAAATTCCTTCCTTATCTCAGAGTTGAGGAGTTAAAATCATGACAGAGCTAGTGAAACACTCCATTAAGCAAGCTAGTAGGGCATTCCTATACCTGTCTATTTGGAAGTAAATCCTATTTACTCAGTGGGAGTACATGGGAGTAAACATGTATAGAATTGCAGTGTAAATGTATAGATGCTATCTGATAACAAACTAGTCAGCTAAAACAGAGCTGGAAGAGAGGCAAAATGCATTCTTCTTTTCCAGATTCCAGTATTTTCATTTTGTTCCATTCTTTACCAAAATAGAAGTGTATACACCCACGTGGACATTTGGTGTTATCTTTTGCAACACTTCATGGTGAGAAACCTTAAAAATTATTTATCGTACACCAAAAAGAAAACAAACCAATCAAAATAAAACAAGAGTTGTAAACATAGTCATCCTTACAGTAGGCCCATTGACATCAATTGGACTTCAGTTGATATCCCACTAATGAACTTGGATTCCATTGGCTTCAGTGGGTCTGTATGTTAAGCAAGTATTTGCTCCATGGTATTGGTTAACAGGTTGGCTTGACCAAGTTATTGCTGCCTCACAAGACATGCTTGGCCAAGGTCACCTTTTGATCCATTCCGTGCAACAAATCTGTGTTCCCAGAATTTCACTCCTAGCTGGTGAGAAGACTGTAGAATGGCCCGCTCAGATTTTTTTAACTGACTATAAAATACTTTCAGTTGGACTCCAAACTCCCTGCATTTTCATTTGATTTTGCAGAATACTGTATTTAAGCCAGAACTTTTCCAAAATGTCATCATTTGTGAAAAACCCAACAAAGATCTGAATAGATTCAAAGGATATATGTAAGTGTTTGTTTATATTATTCTTCAGCTGATATCTTTATCACATGCAGTCATACATCCTTTGAGGAAGTGTCCAAATGTGCTTTTTCCATTCTCGATATCACTATAGCCTTGCTCAGGAATAATGAGGGAGGGTAAGCCATTCCTAGCCTTGCCCCCAATGGCTCAGCACACCAGAGTTCCTCTTTAGACCTCTGTCCATTGGCCACAAAAATCTAAAGTGGATTTCTTAAATGAATGCGCTTAGAAACCCCCACAAGTTCAGAAACCCTGCTACATCAGGTTTCCGAGATTCTGCACCAGCATGGCTCCAGAAGCCCTATTCCGACCTCCATACCAAACGTGCAAATGTCTAGAGAGCATCCCCCACTCGTAATATGGGCCAATATACTCTTAGTTCGCCCATGTTTAGAAAAAGGCCTAAGCAGAGCTTGCAATAAAAGTATTTGTTAATAATATTCTTTTGGCCTCTAGCGTGGTCCAGAAGCTTCAGCTGGTGCAGAAGGTGGTATCCAGGATGAGAAGGAGGGCATCTGGCCATGTGCATTTTATGCCAATATTGCAGCAATCACACTAGCTGTGTATCAGCCACTGAGCCAAATACCACACGGGGCTTTTGGCATATAAGCCCTGTTCAGCTTATGACCAGGTTACCTTCCTCTCTATGGACCTGCGTGATTCATATCATCAGAGGAGGACTTGCTCCTTGGACCTCGACCCACAAATTGCTGTTTTGCAGCATCCTATATGGAATGATCTCCCCACGGGTGTTTAGGAGGTGCCAACTGTTGCACAGTTGAGGCACCACTTAAGCATCCATCTCTTCGCCTAGGCCTTCCCTGAGCAAGAGCACGGCCCAGTTTGTACTCTGTTTCTCACCATGTTTTAATGTATTTAAATCTCGTTGTAAACCGCTTAGAAATATTCATTTAAATGTGGTTAATTTAATCTATTAAATAAACCATATATTTATTGATATATTTATTGAAATATATCTATATAATTATAGATAAATATAGCACTGGTGGAAAAGGTTTCTCATAAAGCTTATAATTAAATGTGAGGAAATTGCCATCACTTAAATATGGATTAAGATTTTGTGCAGTTGTCATTGTAGGGAGGTCTTGTATTTGCATACGCAAAGAACACAAGGCCATAGGCCCTTCTGCCGCAGATGGGAAGGTTTCCATTCATGCAAGCTGCACATTCTCTGATTCTGATGCTACATTCAAAGCAGGACTTCCAAGATGGGAAATGGAACAACCGGCAGCAAATCATTCGCATTTTTGCAGGGTTGGATCTGTTATGCCCCCAGCCTGTGCATCCTGCTGCCAGATGCTAACTGTGGATGGACAGATTCAAGGCCTTTCCTCTCTCATAGTTCTTTTTTCTGTGGCTCCCAGAACTATCTGTGTGCGATAGCATTATTCAGAGTCCCAGTTTGGAGATCCTGCAACCTCTGTGCTGAGATCCGGAAAGCTGAGCCCCCACCCCATCACAGCCATCATAGAAAGTTACACCGACTGCCACTCTGAGGTCACCAACTGGCCTTGGAGAGAGAAAAATGGGCATGCCATGGGGCAGGGAGAGGAGAAGGCTGGCCAACAGTGCTCACTGCATCCAGGGGGTCTCCAGCTTCTCTCCCTCTCCGTCTTTGGCACCTCATATAGACAGCAGAAAATTACCATCTAGATGAAATGCTGGATGTGAGGTATGGAGGCAGTGAAGAGCACCAGAACTCTCTGTGCATTGATGGGACCCTTGGGTTGCACCCTAAAGTGATCTTCAATGGGATTGCCTTTCAGATTAATGAACAGAGGGCATTTCTCTACCTACTCGTCAAAACAGGACCATGCTCTGTAAAGGACACCTGGCCATCCTATCACCTGTGCTAAACTGGACATTGTTTTGTGGCCTTTAGGTTTCAATTTCTCACAAAAGGTTGACAAACACCCCGACATTCCTTCAGTTCAATACAGCTATTGAAAGCAAGGTCTGATAATTTCCCTCCTTGTAGATTAGATGCAGACACATAGTAGAAGAAATCTATAATAAATACATTTGCAGCTTGGAAAATTAGCTAGTTTGAAAGCCGGGTTATAGAAAAGCAGCACTTAGTTGGGAGCTATTGTCAAACAGAAGGCAGATGGTAGAAAAACAATTTCTGAGCATTAAGCATGAACAGCCTGATGGGTAGCTCTGTGCACATTACCACGTGGGCACAATTTCTATGCGAAGGCAAAGAGTCGCCTCCCTGCTTATGATAAAATGTCTCAGGCAAACCTATTCTAGGGCTACACTGCTGATACAGCAGGACGCAGGAGGTGACTTTTTCCATTTTAATATGCTGGGAAGGGAAGGGAAGGGAAGAAAAAGAAGATGTCATGCCTGGTAGAAGCACCGTTTGGTTAACTCCAGTGTGGACCCTGGCCAGGGGACATCAGAGGACCTCTGTGCCCGCCTCTGTCATGTAGATTCTCTGCCTTCTGGCTCTGCTGTGAAGTGACAGTCATGCAACACTTTGGCACCTGTGAGAAGTCGGACCCTTAATCCGCCCCATGGACATGGCCTTAGAAGCATGATCTATAGGAATAGGAGGACAAGATTTTCAAAAACCTGTTCTTCTTTCTAGGGAGCAGCCTGACTTCACACGGGTTGGTTTTGACAAGGAAAACCTTCTTCTTCGTGGATGCACAGTGAGAAACACAGAGGTTGCCATAGGGATTGTTATCTATGCCGGTAATGATGTTGGGCTGATTTTTTAGCTTTTCCTGCAGTCACTGATGTTTTTAAGTCTATTCAGGCTAGATTTGCAACCTTTTTCTTTGCTCCAGCAGTGCAACCTGAGTAGCATGTAATCAAGAACAGACATATATTTTGAACCCACTAGATTCTCAAATTAAGCCTTCTTTCTAAGTTAAGATCGTTATGAACTTTAGATTTGGGAGAGTCTTTCGCTATGCTGTGCTTTTCTTTTCTCCCTACCCACTACGCCTCATTGCTATAGTCTTTGCTTTCCAGATGGAAAAAGAGTTCTAAAGAACTCAAGACCTGACTTACCATAGTATGACATTTTAGTTTCTTGCAATACTGGAATGACCCCACTGTGCTTTGATTAGTCATATATTGCTTTAAGAAGCTCCGATTATTTGTAGGTGGGTTTCTTACATTTCTACACTGCCCATCAGCCAATGCTCGTGACACAAAAATCCTTAAAAGCATTAAATGCAACAGCATAGTTATTGCACAGTAACACAGTAAATATTTTACTGCCTGGCATGCTATATGTAACAAGCAACCGAGTAATTGTGCCCATAGTTTATGGAAATAAGAATGTACATCAGTAACATTGCCAGACATCCTGCAAACCAGAAATGGTCATACCCATTAGTACATGGTGGGAGGGATCCCATGGCTCCAAAGACAGCACCTACTTCCAATTCCCAGAAGCAGAAGCAGAGCCCCCTCTCCCTGGCATGCAGCCGGTATGGAAAGAACCGTCCTTGCTGCCTTTCCAAGGTTGGAAATTCAACCCTAGGGAGAATATAGTGGTCCAGTGGGTGGAAGGAAGGAGATGGCAGAGGCCAGGGCACACTGCATTCTGTGTCCTCTGCAGCCTCCTTCCCTCCTCTTCCAAAGCATCCCAGCTGGATGGCCAAAAACAGCCATCTAGCAAAACTGCATAGCAGGAGGACCAAGGCGGAGGGCAGTGCCTCCACCGCCCCCGCACTCAGCAAGCAGCATCCACAGGCCTCCGGGTTCACATCCACACAACTGGATGGTGCCCTTAAATGCCCATGGATTTTATCTTCCTTGTGCATTGATTTTATATTTTCTTCCAATGAAAATCACCACTGGATTTTCTTTACTTCAGAACGATATAAAAATATATTCAATAAATATTGAAAGAGCATGTAATTAAAAATGATCAGGCACAAAGGTGGACATGGCCTGTTCCCCTTAGGACTCCAGCGTGGGCACCAGATGGCACTGCCTGGAGAAGCTACTTACATGAATGTACTATTTTTAAAAAAGAAGAAGCTTTACAATAACAGGGGCTGGATGGTTTATCACACTTTCCTACTACGCCTTCTGTTTGACAATAAGGTTTGAATGCCATTCACAAGTATCGATGAAATCAGTGAGCGTAAACCTGAGTACACCTTCTTGGGAATGAGACGAAAGTGTGTCTCAAAGTGGCAAGCTCTCAGCATTGCACAAGAAAGGATCATGATCAAAACTGTCACTCCAAAGAGAGAACATTCAGAATTGACCTCCTACTATTTGAACAACAGTTCTTGACTTCAGGATTGTTCTGGTAGGAGCACTGAGGGGGGGACCTAAAGGAACATTTTAGGAATATTCCTTCCTGATAAATCCTTCTTGCTTCTTAGATCTTTGAAGCTGGGACTGTCACTTGATCTATGGCCACAGAGCACCGCAGTGACCATGCTCCTAATAAGAGAAAAGCAAAAAGCTCCAAGATCACAGTGAGGAGTACAAGAGAGAGCCTGGTTTCCCTTTCATGTCCCATGGTTAGAACTTCAAACACCCCTCCTCTGTAAATGTAGCAATTTTATTTCCAATTTAGTTTGCATTTCCTTTTTGGCCTGCTGTTTTCTTGGTACTTCAGAGTTCCTTCAAGAAGACCTAAATAACATTAAAATTAGTTGCGGCTGGGTCTGACATATTGGGCTTTCTTTATGTTAACGCAGAAAGTGCACTAGCAGATTCTCATTAAGTCAATTGGGCTGCTGTGAAATAGTCAAAAGTACTTAAAAACCAGTCAGCCATCTAATTAGATTCTAACACAATTAAGGACTCTTGTCTTTTCTGACTCAAGTAAGCATTCATGGTGCATAAGGCATACGGTGCCACTGTTTTCAGATGTTGAAATGAGCCCCTTGTCTTTGCGGGGTCAGGTGCATCGTGTGAGAGTGGCTCAAAATGAAAGGGCTTTCTCAGACAGCTGTGACACTGGTTACAGCTGGACTCACAAACTTACCACTCCGTTCCAGCACTTCACTCGGAGAATCGGCCTGCGATCTGAATGCCTGGGCGACTCAAGCAGAGGAGCTCTCTGTGACCTCCCGCAAGGGCCACAGTGTCAGGAAACACGCTTGGCTAGCGTCTTTGTACAGCCACAGCCCATGAGAGTTCACTTCTCGGATCAGCTCAGGAATCCATCAAGTCGAGCTCTCGGACTCCCACCGTGGCCAGCCGGATGGGCTGCGCACAGGCCGTGCCCTTTTGTGGTGTGTGCCCAAGTTGGCCTAATGAAAGATCTCCTCCTCTTAATGACTCCATCTAATAATAATAGCTATTCTTCATAGGTTTGTCCAGTCCTTTTGTATTGCATCTTGTGACAATGGAGCTAAATAAAACTAACAAGCTGTCAAGAAGGAGCAGAACAAAACACCAAAGCTACATTTCATTTCAGGCAGGCGTTCTACAGTGAGAGCTGAACTAAAGTCAAAACCGAAGCAGGGCCACTGAGTGCAAATGACAGCCTACCCTTTCCTTCTCATTTAAAGGCAGTGTGTGTCTGTCCCTCCCTGCTACATTTCTCCATATTGCTCATACTTTCTATGAAGTTCTGTCCGGGCGCTCATGGAAGAAATGTGTTTCCACCTAAAATCCCAATCTATGTAATTATTAATTTCAAAGAGGAGATTACAGAACAGGTTTGCAAACAGCAATAGCGTAAGAAACACAGGCACCAAGTCAGACCACTGGGCCCTTCCAGCTCAGTGCTGTCCAAAGAGACCGGCAGTGGCTCTCTGGATACCCAGGCAGGAGCCTTTCCTAGTGCTACGTGCCGGTGGCAGCAACCAAACAGAGGGCCTTATGCAGAAGACGCACATGTCCAGACCCTGCCAAACAGCCCTTCTGCAGACTTTAGGGATCAAAACAGAAGCATCACAAACAGCAGTCGAAGTAAGAGAGGAAAGGCAATGGGGAACGAATCCGGGCAGACATTAAGATCCCATTAGATATTAAAGCCTGAAAGGATAGCATTGTCTCCTCTTAGGCAAATTTGACCCGCAGGTTCGAAAATTTGAGGAGGCAGTGTTCAAGTCCCAGTTTTAGTCTAGGCAAACCTGAAGGGGCTCTGGCGGCCTCCACTTGGGATTGCCCTATTTCAGTTGTGCGTGTTTGCATTTTCACTCACCTCCTCTGCAATGTGCTGGTCTTCTTTCCACGCTCCTTTTTCACCCCTGCCAACAAAATAATCTTCCTATCACTCTGATTGGTTTCCTGCACCAGATGTATTTAAAAATAAGGACAGTGATTTGTTTGTATCATTAGCAATTCAGCTCCTAAAATTCTTTCTTGGCTTGCCTTATGGCAAACTTCTATGCCGTTTTGCCAGAATGTGTTTGAGCAAAGTGTAATGATTGTAGAGATGTTCCCTAGCAGAGCTGTCTTCCTAAAGCTACTGTGAAATATGTGATGACATAGTGAATATAGGGAAACCAAGTGGTGCATATGAATGTTTGTTCCTTTTGTGTGTGTCTGGAAGGTCATGAAACCAAAGCCATGCTAAATAACAGAGGTCCTCGCTATAAACGCAGCAGAATAGAGCAGCGGATGAATGTGGATGTATTATTTTCTGTGGGACTGCTATTCATTATGTGTTTCGTCGGAGCCCTAGGTATGCGATAACGGTAACAAGCTTCTTCTGTGTTCAAGCTGCATTTTCCAGAGCAGCGTACTTTAATTGACTTGTATGGCAGCGGCAGCGGTGGTGGTATTTAAATATAAATATGACCCTCATGGCGCATCTCAACGGCCTACAGGCCTTTTTTTAAGTTGGAAGAGGCTTCAAAAGGGGAGGCAGCTTTGCCACCCATGTTTTCTGCAGCTTTTTCCTTTGAATAGCTGACCCATAAGCCATATGACAAATCTCTCTTTCGTTTTCAAAAGCAGTGCAAAAGTCTCCTTTGGCCCACAGATTTCATCTTTGAAATTGAGGGATTTTCCAAAGCAGTTTTTGCTATGGCATGGGAGTATTTGCTGTTGAAAGGAGGGATTTTTTAATCTCATGGTACATGCCTATGTCCTTTGACACCCCTAAGGTACCACTTTGGATACCTGTAAGAGATCTTTCATCCAAATGGGGTTGACTCCCTGATTCCAAAGAGCTGACCAGCCCTTTAATAAGGTGACTTAATAAAATCGGTATTCCGACTTTCAAAACTGGCCTGTCCAACTTGACATGTCTGCCATGGGACTGCTGTGCCTTGCAAAGGATTCTGGGGCATATTCTATGCAAGGGTGTGCACTCACTCCATATCGGGCCCTGGGTCAGCCTGTTGGGCCTCTCTGTTATCCCAGCCAGCGTGTAGTGAGAATGTACCCTGCAGTGCAGCCGCACTCCCTTCTGCAAATTGCAGGGAAGCGTAATAATGCAAAACAAAAGGCCTTGCAGGTAAGTCGTTCCACCATGACAAAACTTTTTCTGAAGGAGCCCATGATGCTCTTCCAAGGAACAGCTTGAAAATCATTGAGCTAAAAGAGCACCCAGCATAAACAGAGATTTGGATCTGGCCCCAAATTTCAGTAACACATGGTTGTTGTGGGGCACCCTAGATTGCTGCTGTGAGAAGCAATCCCTTTCGGTAAGCAGCAGGGGAAAGGACTGCTTCCCCACCATTGCACTGATTTGGGGCACAACTTGCAGGCCTGGCCTGCTCTGATGAAAACAAGCCTACTGAGTATTCTACGAAGAACTATTGGGTGGAGAATGTAAAGGGCCCTGTAACTGTGTCTACGTTTCTAAGTGGCAATGCACAAGTGAGTTGCAAAACACTGCACTGAAAGGTTTCATAATAAGTTTCCTTTCCCTCGTAGAGAGTGCCCTGGAGGGATGTGGCACGACATGGCACTAAGCCATTAAATTAACCTGGCAAGAACAACCCAGAAGGGAAGGATTCTCTTCAGCTGAACAGCAGCTCAGATTTCATTATTTTTTAAACTTTGGTACTTCAGGTCAAAATGAGTTTCTTGGCTCCAACTAGAATTCCAACTTGATGAGTTTTGTGAGGGGAGTGTTCATTTGCCAGAGAGAAAAAGAATGAAAAGAGTTCAAGAGAGGGAGATCACATTTTTCAAACAGATTTGCACTAAATGCTTATTCAAACTGTGTAACTCCATCCCATTAGGAATTCATAAGAGCCCCTTTATTTTTCCTGTTCCTTGCCCTGACGGTGAAGGCAAGCTTTTGCCTTCCTTTTCAAAAGGAGAACATTAAAACTGTAAGCAGCTGCAGCAGCAGCAAGAACAACTATGCATTCTGAAAGTCTAAATTAAGAAGAGTCTTTGCACTCCTTCCAAACGCCAAGATAGCTGATGAGGGGCAGGAGGCGATCAACTTTTTTGAGGGAGCATTCCATCAATTCATAGGAAAGCAACACTCTTTCACATGTTTCACACAGAACTTTTGTTAATTTCATGCAAAATCCAGTTTCTGATATTGATTCCCTTGAACCTCTTCAAGGAAGAGTCCTGACCCTGATCTCAGATCTGGGAATCTGAATTATTCTTTGCCTCCCCTTACCTCCTGTGGTCCATAGGATTGTTTTCTAAACAAATAGCTAAGGAGTCAACAACACATCTCTGTGCTTGAAGTGGAACAAACGGTTAGGTTTCAGTTACAAGAGCAAATAGTGCCAGGAAGGTGCCTAGTAGAGGATCCACAAAACAAACAAAAATCAGCTACATTAAACTATTAGAGAATGCGAACTTCTGGTATGTTACTATTTTACTTCAGTGTGTGATTTTAGTTTCTCTTCTTAAAAAGCAATAGGTGAATCTCCCTGGCCCAGCCGGTGTTTTTCTATTATTCTAAACTCGCTTGTATTTTTATGCAGGTCATGGCATTTGGAATGCGAATCTTTTAGAATACCCCTTGTACGTTATCCCAGAAAAAAATGGCACCTATCTTGCACCAGGTCTTGCGGGTTTCTACATGTTCCTGACAATGATAATCCTCCTACAGGTGGGAAATATTTATTGTTAATGAGAAAAGAGCTTTAAGAGTATCCACTGGCTCAAAATTAAAACACACAGAAATACAGAAAAGATCTAGGTGTAAATCATACACTGGACAATGATGTAGCACAGTAGATACGAGTGTCAGGTGTGAGCCCCAATTCATATGGATCTCAACCATGGACTTATTGGGTGGCCTTTGGCAAGCATATCTCTCTCATCGTCTGACCAGTCTCATGCAACATGGGTTACTGAAGGGTTCTTCCCCTTGTCCCAAGATCTCTGCTGTCCAGGTTTAGATGATGCAGTAAACCTTGGCAACCCTCCACCTGCGTGGACTATTTAAATGGCTGTGGGCACACACCACAACTCTCCAACCCTCTCTCAGTCCCGACCCATTCTTCTGAATCATGAGAAGAGAAAATGCTAGCCCAGATCATTAGATTGTTGCAAGAATCAGTGCTGTGATTCTTGCATGCAAGAATGCAAGAATGGCAAGAATGGCACAAAATGCCATTTACATTGGTATTTTTGAAAATATTTCTTTTCAAATATGAATTTCTGAACTCATTTTACCTCAAACTGTGTATTTAAAATGCACTTTGACTTTTATTTTTGAACCAATAATAGTGTGAAATAGTATGACGTCTGAAAGAACACTGTGTTCCAGTTGTTATGTTAGTCTAGGAAGTAGGTATCAGGTTAGTTTTTTTAGACAGTTTCTGGTAGAATTCATTAATATTGCTATGTTGGGCAGATTCAAGCTGTACTTGTGTTTTATTGCAAAAACTGGTCACAGATCTGCTTGTTGAAACAAACTACTGCTAAACTGTTACCTTGTGTTGTTATTTGTTTCGCACTACTGGAATGAAAATGGAGTAGAACTGTCAGAGCCTTGGAATAGTTCTGCTATTACTCAGCTTTACTCAGTTATTCTCCACCACCAGGAGAAAGAATGTCAATTCTGTTCTCTTAATTAACTATTCATGAGAGACCTGCCTGCTATCACCAGATTAGTTTATGAGCTGAGTCCAAGGACTCTCAAGCCTGTAATCAGAAGACTTGGAAGTCTGGTAAGTCTCACAAGTACTGTGGAAAAAGGTTGAGAATTAGATTGTTGTCACCAGAGAGACTGTAAAGTTTTGAAACATCAACTTAAAGCAGTAAAAGTGGAGTACTTGCAGAGGAATTCACAAAAACTGAATTCCTAGGGTATCCCTGTTCAGAACAACATGACTTTTCAGACTGCTCTGCTCACTATTTCAAAATAAAATTATACTTGATATCTTGGATAGGATAGATGGAAAGGTGAGCTTGGCCTCACCCTTAACCCTAACCCTGAGCCTTTAACAGTTGTATACCAGAAAAGAGGAGAACTGAGCAGATGCAACTGCTTTCAGCTTCCTCAGCTTTTCAGGAGAAGCTGCATCTTCAGAAATTCCTTCTTCTATACCCACAAGCAAAGGCACAGAACTCCTGTCCTCCTTTTGTTCTTTTCTCCTAATTTATACTTCAACAAAACTGACAAGAAAACAATTTTGATTGTATTTGCTTTGTTTTTTTTACAGCACATCATAATGTCAGCATTGGTTTGGGAAATGAAGACAAATTAGGATGGATATATATCCCAAAAGAGGCATCTGAAGCCCACATATGAAATAGGAAAATACATTTATTTTCCGGTTACATTGTGGTAGCTGCCAGCATGTAAACAAAACAAATTTCATCAGTATGAATGAAACAACTGATTCTGAGTCGTTTGTAGCAATCCAAAGGGAAGTCTTTCTTTATGAGAGAAATGCAATTTTGTCCAGCAAGCATCACGGAGGGAAGGAAAAGTATGGAGCGCATACTTTGTTTTTGCCAACCGATACGTGGAAAGGCTGGAATCCACAATGTACCTCCCACAGAAATTCAGGCCTCTACTTCTAGGACACAGTTCTGCAAGCACAGGGATGGGCACCTTTTTTGGCCCTGGGCCATGTGCTGTGCATGGTGTATTGGGGGCTGGAGGCCTGCACACACAGCGGCGTGAGAGCAGCCTCCCCTCCCCGGTAGATCCTGGAATCACTGCTTCCACGCTGCTAATGTTCTCCTGGCCCTCCATTTTCTGCCTTAACTTGTTGAGGATTGTGCTCTGAGGCAGGGACTAAAGCAGAGTTTTCTCAGAGGGATATTCCACGGCCAGGGGGACATTGCCTAGAAGAAGCACCCAGAGGAGTGTCTCAGGTGATGATATCAAAGTCTGGGGAGTTACCTGTGGGTGGAGATATTTCTACTGTGCTTCCAAGCTGTGGAGGGCATCGCAAGCCAAAACTTTGAATTGGGCCTGGAAACCAATTGGGAGCCAATGAAGAGGGCTACCATCATCATCATCACCATCACCATCATCACCGTCTTCCAGGACCTCACGATAGCCTATATAGTTCCATTTTTCCTCACAACAATCCTGTGAGGTAGGCTAGGCTGAATAGCCATGACTGGCCCAAAGTGAGCTTTCATGGCTGAATGGGGACTAGAACCCAGATCTCCCAGGTCTTCAGTCTACCGCCCCAACTACCATACCATACTCGCTCTCAGGTGTGATACATTTGCAATGCCTTGCACTTTGTGAGTATTCATTGCTATGTTTTTTTCACAAAGAGTTTCTTTTGCTTCTCTTGGACCGTAATACGAATCTGTTCACCCTATATTGCTCCCTGTTGTCCCTGGTTTGGTTGTCAGAGCACAAATAATACTCTTCCCTTTGGGTCTACTTTGCTTGCATCCATAGTTTCAAAGCTTGAACATCACAATTCATACAAGCACTGTGCACCACAAGGAGATAACTTTGTTAAACAAACTGTTCTTAGTTGTTAAACAAACTGTTCTTTGTTAAACAAACTGTTCTTAGTTGTGCAGAAGAGCCTCCATGACGTCTTGCTGCAACAGACACCACAACTGCTGGATGTATGAAGACAGGTAATCCTGCCACAAAATGTCTAACCTTCTGCAAAATGTCCTCTTTCAGATTATGATCCCCATCGCCCTCTATGTATCGATTGAACTAGTCAAGCTGTGTCAAGTCTTCTTAATTCACAATGATATCGATCTGTACAATGAAGAGCAGGACTTGCCCATCCAGTGCCGTGCGCTAAACATCACTGAAGACCTTGGACAAATCCAGTACATATTCTCTGACAAAACAGGGACACTGACAGAGAATAAGATGGTGTTTCGGCGGTGCACCATTAATGGGAAAGAATTTTCGCATCAAGAAAATGGTAAGAAAATGGTAATGCTGGCTCTATAAAACTAAATTGGACTGAATGTGCAAAAATGCCAGGGAAGACAGAAGACATCGGATCTTTCTGTCTCTTTCCGTGCCATGCTGAGTGCTAGATGTGGAGAAAGTCCATGGGCAACACACATCCTGCAGCAGGTAGAGCCCATGTGGGAGATGGAAGACAGTCTCTGTGCCTCTGTTTGTGCGAAGATACAGAGCCTGGGCAGTCTTGTGTAGACAGCCACCTGCAAAGGTGTCCTCCAGCAACCTGAACACTTTGTGACTCTGTTCACCCCGATTTCCATTACTGCACAAAAGCAGCCTCTGGGAATCACAGGAGGCACTGTGCAATCACAGGGGCATCCAGGTGCTGGCAGGGGAAGGGGGAATTGGAGCAAGTTGTCCTCTCCCCTGTTCCACACAGTTTCCACTACTCTCCCCGCAGCTTGCAGGAGCTTGATGTGCGTTGCACCTCCTTTCCCTGCAGCCCAACTGATCCGCTGGGCTGCTGACCACAGCACCAGGAGACCAGTTCCGATCAGGAGATGACCTGGGGATGGGAGGAGGGGGCCTGTTGGACTGGGTGGGCCATCGTTCTTTCCACAGGCAGCCTAGACTGGATAGAGAGAGGGCCACGAAAGTCTAGGTTGTCGGCCTGGGTTGTCAGTTCCCTTCTGGAGATGGGCAACTTTTATTTATTTATTTATTTATTTATTTATTTATTTATTTATTAAAACATTTTTATGCCGCCCCATTCACCGAAGCCTTGGGGCGGCTCACAACAATAAATTAAGACAATAACAATTGAAATATATACATTAGAATAAAATAAGCCGCCCTGGCCAAATAAAATTCAATAGTATTAACATTTAAAATGCTGCTTAAATAAAAAGGTCTTCGCCTGGCGCCGAAACACAAATAATGACGGCGCCAGGCGGACCTCTCTGGGGAGCGCATTCCATAACTTAGGCGCCACCGCTGAGAAAGCCCTCCTCCGAGTAACCACCCTCCTAATTTCCTTCACTGAGGGCTCCCGGAGGAGGGCCTCTCCCGCTGATCTCAGGGGGTGGCTGGGCATATATGGACGTAAGCGCTCCTTCATCCAGCCCATTACCTCAGCCAGGCACCGGTTCAGTACAGCCACTGCCTCACCTGGATTGGTGGAAAACGAGAGGTAGAGCTGGGTATCATCAAATGGGTTGGCCAGGTCCAGTCCTACAAGCATGATGCAGGGGATTGTGTGTTTGTGGGCTGATCCTGCATCCTGCTTGTCTTCTTCCTGCCGATGTGGAGGTCAGGGTCCCATGTCCGGAGATCTAAACTAGTTCCCACTGTTTTCACTCTCTCACTGTGCATGGAGTGTGCAGTCCTGAGTTAACATCACCATCAGGATGGGCGACTTGTGGCCCTCTGAGTGTTGCTTGCCTACAGCACCTCCAGCTCTAGTCTGCACAGGCAATGGTGGGTGGGTGGGAGTTTGGGGGGGGGGGGGAGTGAAGGCCCACAAGTTGCTCAGTCCTGAAGTTTATGACAGCATGAAGAGCAACTGTTTGTGAGAGACAGTTCACTTTTTATACTGACAACAGAGCATGCGTCTCTATTTTGTGTCTTCCAGCCAAAAGACTGGAAACCTACAAGGAACATGATTCAGATACTGAAGACTGGGCAAAATATCCAAGCCTTCCTCCAAAGAAAGGCACAGAATCAGCTACTCTGACACAGAGAGACCCTGCTAAGTCCTTGAGGAGGTCCCACAGTGCACAGGCTCGTTTTCAGGGGCACAAAAGAAATGCATCTCTGGGGCTTTGGGGAAACTCTCCATCTCATCTGGCCTTTAGCAGCACTGTGGTGAGTAAGTCTACTTTTCTCTCTCCTGGTTATGGTTTCAGAAATTGATGACCAATGATTTACTGCAGGAAGTAGGCCACAACACAGGATTGCGCAGCAGCTGCCAGAGATCCTAAGCCAAAACTACTCTGAGATCCTATAGCTATATATTCATGGGGTGTTGTCACTGCAGAGCCCTCTTGGGCCTGACAATATGCAAGGTGCAAGACAAGTTATCCTGCCTTGCATTCCCTCATCTTGCCACTGTTGCCTTGCTGTGCCATGCAAACATGTGCAAAGAAATAGCTCTTTCTTCCTGGGTTCTTGGCTTAGTTACTGGCACTCAGAACTGTTTAAGGGCAGGTTGTATTATAGTTCCTCCTCTTTTGGCCTTTGACCCCACTCACCTCTGGACAGTGACCCCTGGAGTTTCTCCAAAATTAAGTTTGGTCCACAGATTCTGAAAAAGATTCCCCACCCCTGCATTAGAGCAAGATACTTTCTATCACCGCAGGAAGCTGGGGTGCAAAACAATACAACTGGAGAGATAGCCATGTTCAGTTTTTTGCAATTGTGCACATGTTAGAGGCTTAAACTTTACACTGAAACATGCTTCCAGCTTCCTCTTCAAATTGAGTTCTGGGTTTGGTTTGGTTTTTAATTATAAAGAACTACCACATGCGATTCTGTAAAGCATAATGAGTTTCATTTCATATAATTTATTTTTATAATTTCACAGCCTGTACAGGAATGTATAATTTAGGCTCCATTCAAATGTTCATCATTATTTATACAAATGTCTGACAGAACCTTAGTTCCTGCTAATCAACACCAGGCATGTGCCCCAAAGGCCAGTGTTGTACAATGTGTTGGCTTTTGCTTACTAAATGCCACATTTCCTGGTGTTTATGTGCCAGGCATGACAAGCAGTAGCCTCAGGTAGAATGAAAATGGAAAAAAATAGCACTGCTGAGAAGATAGAGAGATTCCTAGCTAACAGTTAGCACAGCATTTCCTTCAAATACCTGCCTCTTTAAGTCCATTGCCAACAAACCTGATAAGCTATATATCCTATTCTGAAATGAACAGCATTGGGGCCAAGACTTGGGTTGCAGGAGACAAGACAGAAGCACTAGGACAGGGCAACAGAACTCAAAGGAAGATGAAGTCCAAAGCCCAAAAGCAAGTTCAGAACAGAATATGCCAAGGACCAGAAGTTCCTATCAGGGCAGGACAAGAACATGCTCATGAACAAGCCGAAGGTTGAAAACCAGGAGGACAAGAACAGCTTCAGGTACCCTAAGGTAGAATAACTGGACAGGATACACAGCAAGGGTCAGGCAAGATGCAGGAACTGAACCACAGCTAGCAGGAAAACCTGCATTGCTAAGGCAGTGCAGCAAGGCAGGATATGTGGCAAGGGTCCAATTGTAGCAAAGGTCCGGCAAGGTGAAAGAGCTGAAGCACACCACAGCTAGTGGAAAGAACTACATTGCTGAGGTGAGACAGCAAAGCCATACCTGGATCAAGCAAGATGCAGGCACTACAGCAAACAGGGAGAGTTGCGTCGCTCAGACAAGTTCTGGAGCGAAAAGCTTGCTCTTATATAGCTCCCCCCACCATATACCTAATCATTAAATTACTAGACTCCCTTTTGAAGAAGTCAGAAGGGGGTACACACACATACACCCAGTTAGGTTGGACAGTCTGGAATTGTATTTCATATTACATTACATGCACTGCACACATTTTGCATACATTATACACATTATACTGTAGATAGTATGCACTATATACAGTTATACACATGATGTATGATTGTGTATATGGTAATAGTGTATGCAGAGTACAGTATTTATAGCTCAAAACATGCAATTATACACAATTGTTTATGCTATAGACAGAGATGCTCAACAGATGCTATTTATGTACCTTATGATGTGATCAGAGGCCTGGGAAAGCCAGCCCAATTCACATCAACTGATGAGGATGTTTTCTAGGCTGCACAGATTCTCTGGCCTTGCAGTGCTTTTTACTTTTGGGGACAACTTGCACATGTTTACACTTGTGAGTCTAATGCAAGTGCAACAATATTCTCACACAGTTCTACAAAAGAAATTCAGCTCCATCAATGAACAGGTAATGGAATGAAAGATGTCTGACTATCCACTAAACACAGACGGGAAAGATTTCACAAAATCCACTCACTGCTACTAGCATTTGACAGTGATGACAAGGTGCCTGGGCAGATGGTTGTGGCTGCTGCTGATGATGATCCTGATCCTGAACCTCCTCCTTCTCCTCCTCCTCCTCCTCCCTGCTCAGAAAGAGAGGCTGTGTGTGCATGCAGAGCAGGGAGGAGGAAGAGCAGCAGCAATCAGTGCCAGGAAGCAGAATCTGTGATCCCATTTCCCCGACACTTTAAAACCATCTTGACTGAGGGGTCCCTGGAAGCTCATCGCCAGACGTGCAGCTAGCAAAATCATTTGTTCGTCTAAGTGCATCTGATGTTGAGCAAATGGTTGAGGGCTTTGACAGATGAATTGGTTAGCCGGATATAAAACAGGGAATGGCAATTTATAGTCCTCACTATCCCACACCCCAGCACAGCCCCTGCCTCCTGTACTGCCCTCTGACTTCTTCTTCTTTTTTTAATGGCATCCGTGGACCTTGGAGTGCTCCATAGCCAATAGGATGTCAAAAGGGTTCCATTTAGCTTGCAAACAAACTAAATTTAAAGACAGGTGCACTTTGGAGAGCTGCAAAGCAGCGCACCACCAAATTTTGCAGGCGAACCAGCCATCCCACCCTTTTGGCAGGGGCATGCCACAGACTGGGTAGTGCCCCTGGATGTGCCTTGTGGTAGGCTTACATGGAAAAGGCCTTGGATCTCCCAAAGTTGCCCAGCCCTCTTGCGTAAAGTTAAAACTGAGATTCTTCAGCAGATTAACTGACTACCTGTCAGATGTGTTCAGTACCACAAATAACTTCCCAGTAGCTTTAATGCCTGATAGTTTTTAGCCATTATGCTGCTAGAATTAAGTGCACGCACTCATGCAATGTTGTTTAAAGCTCTAGAGCACCAAAAAGAAAGTGTTATTTTCATAATCTTAAGCATGTGAAGGATTTTTTTACTGAATAACATGTATTCCAGGAGAAAGATGTGACCCCAGACAACAGGCTGTTGAAGGAAGTGAAAAACGCTTCATGCCAGCTAGAATCTTTGACAACGTTTATGCTTGCAAAGACCACCTCTTCCCTCACAGACTTTTTTCTTGCTCTGACCCTCTGCAACACTGTTTTGGTCTCCACAGCAACTGATCCAAGAGAAAGGGTAATCTCTTCCTTTTACTTCCCTTTTAGGAAAGTAAGTTTTTTGTAATGTGGTAAATCTAATTTAAAATACTTGATAGTTTTATGATGACTGCTTTCAAGGAGGTAAGTTAAAATTCTGCTTGGATATTGCACTGAGGATGTCTCCACCAATAATCCCACTGAATATTCTCTCTGTCTGCCTTCACATCTCCCTACCTAGCAAATTCCCCCCATGACCCTAGGGAATATGCTAATCTGAAAATGAAATACAGTACTTTCCCCTTATATATATTGATGATGGCTGCAAACATAAATTGATTAATTGGCATGATTAAATGATTAAACTGTTAATGGCAGCTTTTAAATGCATTCCAGTTCACTTTATTTACAGAACAGTACGAATATGCACTCTGAAATTTACCTTTGCTTAAGCAAAGGAAGATGAAGCTTAAGCACTTTGGCTTCTCCCCACCCATCACCAAGCAAGCCCATACTTCAGTAGCCTTGTTATCTCAATAACTTGCAGCAGGGTCTTCAAAACATGATGAACGTCCAGTGAGCACTGCCTGACTCTGCAAAAATTGGCAAGATGGTTTGTTTCTAACCATGCCTGGAGGACAATCCCCAACCAGAAAATAGTGTCATAATACTCTGTTGTCTCAGAAATCACCACTTAGCTACCCAGACAAGGACTTTCCTTGCCCAAGTCATAGATCGGATGTTATGTAAAATATGTATTGAGCAGCACCTCAAAGAAACTTCTTTTTAATGTTCGTTGCATGATGCAGAGCAATGCTCTACTGATTTGAAAATCCCCCATGTAATTTCAGCTATAATTAATCCTGACTCACTCTTTTCTCTCAAGGTTACCACTCCATCAATGATGAAGCCGGCAGGATTCTCCCTGGAGAAAATTCACCAGATGTTCCAGTGGCTAAAGCAGGCAAGCGTCAGCCAATCTTTTTCCCCAGCTCTGTCAAGCTCAGACAGTTTTAACACAGAAAGCACCCAAGTCTGTGCCAGTTCCGGAACAAAAGAGGGTTTTCCTACCCAAAGCTGTTCTACCTTAAGTGATGAGGATATTTTTCAAAGGGACTCCCTCAGTGGGAATGACACCAGTGCGGACTGTGATCCTGCTGCAGCCGAGACCTGTGGGGCACTTAACCAAGATGCTTTGCAGCCAGAATGTTGTTACCAGGCCGAAAGCCCCGATGAAGCAGCCCTTGTCCATGCAGCCTTGGCTTATGGGTTTATGTTAGTGTCCAAGACTTCTGAACAAGCCACTGTCCGGTTGCCAGAAGGGATTGTCCTGACCTTTGACCTCTTGTTCACCTTGGGATTTGACTCAAACAGGAAAAGAATGTCAGTGGTGGTCAGGCATCCCCTCACCGGTGAGATAATCCTCTACACCAAAGGGGCTGACTCCGTCATAATGGACTTATTAGAAGACCCTGCCCAAGGTAAGGTGCGCTTTGGCCAATTGACAGTGTGTTGCCTGGGTGGCCTGAATGATATATCCAGTCTGCAGGATTATGAAGAAGCAACACAGTTGTCACTACAACCCTAGTAGCTGCAGATCCAAGCAGGGGTGTCTGTTTGCTGAAGAGGAGAGTGCTTGGCAAGTAGAGCAAGCTACTGTGAGTTTGCAGGAAGATGACATTCATTGGTTTTATGAGCCCAACAGTTAAAGCTTTTGAATCTTGCAAATCGTGGTACTCTTCGGAGGTCAGATACACATGAATACATGGTGGTAGTCTGTTAACTGCAGTGGTCACAGTCTAGGGAACATCACAGACATGCAAGCTTCTTGATTGCAGTGGGACAATCATCTCTTACATGGTGGTAGTCTGTTAACTGCATAGCAGAAGCTGGGGGACAATCACCTCTCCCTCAAATGAAGCACTCAGTCCCCCAAATCCTCTCAGTGATCTCATTTTGGTTCTAATCCTGAGAAACAAAAGGAAGCTATCGGCATGCTCAGGGGAACTGTCAACCTCACTCCTCCCTCTTTACTTCAGGCAGGCTTTCGGATGCATTTTTTTGCTTCTCTAAATGTGTCACATTTTTAATTCACCACCTTTTCCATCCCATTGTTGCTTTATTAATTTTAATGAATGAGGAAAGTTTTTCACACTGCTACAAGAATTGTAGTTTCTTTTGAACATCATGGGTCCCAGCAAGTCCCTGTCAATCACTGTCAGATTCCACTGCAAAAACTGAAGTATTCTGTCACTTTTCTAGAACTGTACCCTGAGCAGGAAGGTAGACTTGAACTGAACACAGTGAGGAGGCTTCCAAAGTATCTGTGCTGCTCTAAGAGTCTCCTGCCTCTTTCTTTCACCTATTCTGCTGTAGGAACCACACACTGGTCATGAAAGGGGAGCCGGCAATATTGGCTTGCTTTTACAGGAGTACAGGCCAAGGCTTCTCATTATCCAGGCTGAGACCTTGCACTCAGACCTTGGATCAGACCTGGGACCCCCTTCTGCCACAGCTCTCTGATTGCTTTTGCGAGTATCAAGGATCGGTCCCACGGCCTGTGTGCCTGCAGTACAAGGCTATGCGTGATTCCTGTGCCATGCTAGTCACCAGTTAGTCAGTGGAACTTATTTGCAAGTGTGTGCATGCACAAGAGTGCACCCACAGAGAGAATCAAAAGGGGTTCTGGAAAAAGACAAAGACAGACAGAAAGGAAGGGTAAAAGAAGAGAAGGAGAAGCCAAGGAAAAGAAAGTAGTGGTACAGACCTGCAGGTGGTACACACTTATTATCTCATGTGTATAAGATAATATGCGTGGCCTCAAGGGGAAGAGCCAAGGCAGAAGGAGCAGAGCAACCGGGGAAAAAACAACCCTGTTTGGCTTGGCTGGGGAGGGCTCTGTCCTTCTGTTTTACCACACAGTCCTATATCTATTCAGAAGTAAGTCCCATTGAATTCAGTGGTGTCCGTCTCTCAGGGGAGCAGGCCTAAGATTGCAACTCTGCTGTCTAATAAGCTGCGGGTAAGAAGACTATTCTCACTGTTCTAAGAGTGTCTCCTAAACAGCAGTATATAAAAGCTATAAATCAATAAATAAGATGGAGAATCCTCTGTATGCATCCTGGGGTATTCCCCTTAAGCTTTATAGCTGAGATTTACCCCTGCCTCTCTCAAAGGGAACTCAGGCCTGGACTCACCAGTGAATTTGATGGGCAGGCAGCAGACCTGAGGACAGACATACAGAAGGGCCTCCTTTCCAAAGCACAACAACTTTTGCGGCCAGATATGAGGCCCACTGGCTCAGATTACTTCAATGGACAATTAAACAGATTAAAGGAGGAAGGGGAGTTTTGTGCAGGGCCAGGAAATATCTGGCCCATGGAAGTTCCCCAGTAAGCCCACAAAAGATCCTTCTCTCACCTCACTCCACCCCACCCCCTGCAGGGGGTCAGGGATTCCCTTTAGTGCCCTCCTCACCTTCCTAACTGGGAGAGAAAGCAGTGGGGGGAGACATGGGGCAGGTGAATTCAGCCCAACCAGGACAGCACCTGGAGGATCCCTGGCAGATTACAGGAAGAGCTCCAGCTGCTATTTTAGCCAGAGCCCAGATGACATGGGGGGGGGTGTTGTCCAGCCCAAGTTTACTGGGCATTGGCCAAGCCAAATAAATGAAATGTTCGCAGGAACTATGTGGTGGGGACAGTGCCTTGTGGATTACTGTGGGAAGCAGCAATGCATGGACTTTTGGTACCATCTACTGCAGGAATTCATAACTCCCTAAAATGCCCTGTCCATTGTATGCCTTTGCTAGATTTAAAGAGCCAGGAGCCAAACAGAGCTGAGAAATCCCATAAAGTTGTAATAACCAAGCACAGGTTCCTTAAGTGCCTAAGTGCCTACTATACAGAGTGCAGGTCCTGTAGCAACATGCCTAGAAAGAGTTTTGCTTGAGCTTGTGAGGGGTGGTGGAAAGAAAGGGGTGGTCAGAAAGCTTGTGAGGAGGGGTGGTGGTGCGGAACACCATTTGATGTTCTGCCTTAGACAGCAAAATGGGCTAACCCCGCAGGAATTAGATGGGAGACTTCAGTAATCCATACCTGGAATAAAGAAATCTATTTGTGTTTCACAGCTAGTGTTGCAACAGAAAAGAAGATAAAGAAGATAAGAATTCAAACCCAAAAGCATTTAGATATGTATGCACAAGATGGCCTGAGAACCTTGTGCATAGCTAAGAAGGTAAGAAGCCGCCCTCTTGTCCTCCTCTTCTTCAAAAAGTAGCTAAAAACGGCTTATATTGACATTTCAAGCCAATTCTCCTGTGGAATGATGCTTCTGTATCTGCTTTCACAGGCTTGTTTCCTATTCCTTTTCATCTCCTCAATCTAAATAATCTTATAATTAAACTCAAAGGACCAATACTCTAATCCAACCTCTCCATGTTGACTCTTCTTGTCACTGTCTTAGCTGTTCCTAACTTAGCCATTCCAAAAGGCTTTTTCAATTAGACAGAGCAGCTTCCCAAACCTGGTGCCTTCCCAGATGTTTTTGACTTCAGTTCCCATCATCCTTAGCCAGTATGGAATGCTGGAAGTTGCTATTCAAACCATCTGGAAGGCAGCAGGTCAGGGGAGGTTGAAACAGATGATCCCTTGCAATTCAGGCAGTGTTCAGTATTCCATCTAGGCCAATAAATCATGATGTAAATTGTCTGACATCTGCAGCTTCTCCAGGCTTTACTGGAGAAGATCCATCAAAGTGTGCATTAATATTCCAAGGCTGCTGCAGAGAAAATGATTTGTGGATTGTGGGCCAATGAACTGGAAGATGGGAAAGGGCGCTGAGATGTTAGTGTTCACAGTGACATCTCAGATCAGTCAGCCCATGATTTATTGATTGATTAATTTAATGTATATCCCAACATATAGAGCTGCAGACAGCCAACTAAAATAAAGTATAAGATATGATCCAAATCATAATTAAAATATAACAGCAAATCAATTAAAAACACATACATTACAAAGAAGGTGCCTCCCTATTAAAACCTACTTCGGTACATGAGTCAGCTCAAAAGTCAAAGGCCCAATTGAATCAAAATATATTTGCCTCCTCATAGAAGAACATAAAAATTGACCTCGCCTAGTCTCCCTTGCGAGTATGTTTCAGAGCCCGAGAGCATCATCATCATCATCATGGCCACCATATTAGATTCATATCCCACTTTTTTTTCCTCTTACAAGGACCCCAAGGAGGTCTGTAAGGCTCCAGACAACAACCATGTGAGGTAGGGCAGGCTGAGAGTTTGTCACTTTAAGTTCCCCAGTGAGCGTCATGGCCCTGGGGGGACTAGGTCCTGGCTCTCCCAGCCTGAGTCCTCATCCAGCCCTTAACCACTGCACCTCGCTGGCTCTCCACCAAGAAGCCTGTCCATGAGTTCCTACCCAGTGTGCCCCTGATGACAGATAAATCCATGATCATGGTTTGTGATGTTTCACCAGCACTGCAATTGGGGTGGCCACTCCCAGGGGCTTATTCTAACGATTGGGCTGCCATTCATGTAAATTTGTTTGAAATGTTCGTCTCAAAGAACCAGCCCGTGGCAAGAACCCTTTTGCTTTGCCGTCCAAAACCTTGAGTACATGTTGCCATAGGGTGGCTTCAAAGGAGGATTAGGCAAGGTCGTGGAGGACAGGCCTTTCAATGGCTGCTAGACCTGAGGCTGTGTGCTCCCTCCAGGATCCAGGGTAGGATGCCTGTGTGCACCAGTCGCTGGGGAACATGAGCAGGAGGGTATTGCCGCACTTCTGGCCTACCTCCACGTTTTCCACAGGCAGCTTCTTAGCCACCATGTGAGCAGAACGTCGGACTAGATGGATCTTAATTTCATCCAGTTGAGGTCTTCTTGCATTCTTGTGTTAGGTCTTGAGTGAAGATGACTTTCAAAAATGGGTCAACTTTCGTCGTGAAGCAGAAACAGCAATTGACAACAGAGAGGAGCTATTAATGGAGACAGCCCAACATCTGGAGACTGAACTCACCTTACTAGGTATCTTTTAAGATGATTCATTAGGTAGTGTAATGATATTCTTGGCTGCTAAAAGTAATTACTGGCCTGCATCCAGTCTGAAACACATTTACTTGGGAGTGAGTCACGGTTTAAGTCTCACCTTGCCTATTTATAATGAAAGTATTGTTGGCATTTGCAATCTGTGACAATTTTTATCTCTGATGTCTTCCTGTATAGTTTTGAAAATTATACAAAGATATATAAAGCACAGACATGTACTGTACATGTAGATAGAAATGTACACAGTATAAATTATATAGCCATGCAGTTTTGCACAAGCTTGCCAGTGGCTTGTAAAAGGTATATATAGCTGTTTTCAAATCTTCATTCTTGCTTTACAAACCATAATATGTAAAGGATATGCATTTGCCTTGTTTCAGTCACTGTTTGTCTCTTTCAAGCTAGAACTTTCAAAGGATTTCACCATCTTTGCTACACGTTCTGTTAAGAGTCTCTTATCTGGCTCATTCTCACAGCACCCTACATATATGCAGATGGAACGCTTTGGTGCAAGCATAATTGCAAAGTATTCCTGTGACCCTGTCAGGAATCATCTTCCATGATGCCTTTTGAAAGTGGAGTCCTTTGTACATTGCGGAAGAGTGGTGGGCCGCTTTTACACCCCATTCACCTAAATAGCAATGAACAGCACCTGTGGAGCTCCTACCTTCCCCACTTTGGGGTCAGTGGAACAGCCAGTATGCCAAGCAGAGCTTTTGAGCACAAATCATAACTTTACAGTTGTGTCGGCTTGCTCGAATTCAGTGGCAGCCAGCCTTTCTAACAAGTGTGCCACAACTGTGCGCTGCAACACAGGTGCCGTAAAGCAGCCTCCCCAGCATGGTGCCCTCCAGATGTTTTGGCCTTCTGCTCCCAGCAGCCCCAGCCAGCATGGCCATTCATCACAGATTATGGGAGCTGTGGTGCAAAACATCTGGAAAGCACCAGGTTGGGGGAGCTGCCTTCACAGCTTTATCCATCAGCTACTGATCCAAGGTACGGGCAGCACTGCATGACCAGAAGGACAGGCAGAAAGGTAAACCAGAGGGGCACAGCAAGCCCTTTGGTCCCCATGACGTGTATCCAGGAGCACCTGAACCCAATAATGCCTGTGCCATATGTGACGTTTGTGACCCAAGTTAGCCAGCCATGCTTTAAGGAATCATTTGCATGTAATGTGCAATAATTATCACAGCCAATAACCTAATGATGACCTCTGGTAGAAGAGATGTTATTATTCTTTCAGCCATTAATTATCTCCAGCATTCAATTAGCCACTTTATCTTAATTTTTGAACATTTCCAAGCTGGGAAAGGTAATATAACCTTCTAACTTCTCTTGATGAGGCAAGTCGACTTGTTTACCAAATGTCTTTCAATTAAACAGATGGCCTTTTAGTGAAATTTCATATCTTTCGCATGATGCTATGACCATTTTTAGTTTATGACCCAGAGGGTTAGGAACAAATGGGGCAAACTATTTGTGCAGTTCCATGCAGCAATGCTTGTGCAGTGGGACAAGCTATGTGTATAACAAGTTGCATGCAAATATGCATTTGGATGTAGAGCAGAGTCTTAGCATGCAGCTTGATGTTCTTTCTATGCAAGAGTTTCTGCATGAGCTGCTTGCAGAAATAAAATCACTCATTAATGCCTTCCTCTCCTGCAAGAGTAGGCTCTCTGGTTCAGTGCCATTTTTCACCATTGTGTGTCTGCTGCAATGCCATGAGATGTGATATTTCACCACATTCCAAAGGAGGGTTGTGGCAACCTTTGGTTCCACAGTTGCCTATGAGGCCAACTCAAACCTTAAGGAAACAGAATGGGGAGAATCTGCCTGAATTTGTTTTTCCAGGGCAAGGACTGAGGGCAGATGATGCTGTCATCTTAAAGAAAGGAAGCAGGTATGGGTCTGGTTCATACCTGGACTGGAAAATCACCTTGAATTCCATGCTGGGAAAAAGGTGGGATCTAGGCAAACCAAGCACATAAACACATTCAACAGGTTTGCTTTATTTTGGTGGGCTGTCAGTAAATTAGATTAGATTTTACTTCAGGAAAAATAGCCAAGTGTTTTAATCTTTGAAAGCTTTGTCTGTGGCACAAGGGAACATCAGCATCCTTCACCAAGGAATGGTTCCCCTTTTCTCCTTTGTGCCAGGAGCAACTGGGATTGAAGATCGATTGCAAGATGGAGTGCCTGACACCATTGCAGCCTTCAGAGAGGCTGGGATCCAGATCTGGGTGCTGACGGGTGATAAGCAGGAAACCGCCATCAATATTGCCCATTCTTGCAAGCTTCTAGACCAAAGAGACACTGTCTTTACCATCAATACTGAAAGCAAGGTGAATCCAACAGCATTGTAATTCAGGAACCGGGCAGATCTTGTGGGCACTGAAAACAAATCATACGAAATTGGCTTTAATGTTGTCATGTGCATTTGGCAGCTTGCAAAAATACTGCTGGGGGTGTTGCTTTGGTACTTGCTAGTTGGCTTGCCATCTGTCCCATATTTAGAAATACTAAATTGTACAACAAAATGAGTACCCTTTCCTTGCAATGAGAAACAGGTGGCAAGCTGCCTTCTAGATGAAATTTGAATTACAATAGTGATTGAACTTGAAAGGATTCCTTCACTCTGCCCTGGTTTCAGTGTTTGTGCAGGGTGGCTGTAATACTAGGGCAGGCTTGCTTGCATAGCCTGTGACCCACTGAGTGAAATTCAGCCCCACAGATATACAGTAGTCCCCTGAAATTCATGGGGGTTATGTTCCTAAAGCACCTGCGAATTGTGAAAAACTGCAAATTTGGTGCTGTGATGGACGCCGGTTGTCCAAACTCGGAAGAAACGATCTGCTTGTGAATAAGCCACCACACAGTGAGGCACTGGCTTACTCGCAAGGAGATTGGTTTGGACTCGCTCAGAGAAAATTCCCACGAAAGACTGACACCGTGAACGCTGAACTGTGACTTCATGGGAGTATACTGTGTTTGGTGGTCCTCCAGTGGCCCAGTAAGCCATTTGATTCACTATTCTTGGCTTTGATTGCAGAATGAGGAGTGAAGCAAGGATAAAGAAGGGCATCATGCAGAATCAGAGGCAGTGCTGGATCTAAGCCAGCACAATTTACACAAAGAGCATGGATTTAGACGAGGCTGAATACAAACTTGAAGTCAGTAGGCATTCTGTGGCCAGAGCCAGCGAGATGCAAGCAAAGACTCAGGCGAGGCAGAGCCCAAACATGAGGTCACAAAGTGATCCAGGGACTACTCACAAGGTAGTAGACCTTTAACAAGTTAAACTTTTGTTAACCAACCAGAGAGCCTCAGTTGTTGGGCGGTATAAAAATTAAATAAATAAATAAAAAATAAGGTCCGGCAGAGTGAGGGCCAGGAAATCAGAGGCAGGGTGATCAAGGACCACAGCTGGCATTAAGATGTTGCTCCAGCAGCCCTTGCTTAGCACTGAGGCTTATAACTTGAACATCCTGAGCCCCTCCCAGGTGGCTGCCCAGCCTCAGGTCCAAAAGCAGCACTCCCCTCCTCTTGCAGCAGTGGCCCCATGGATGTTTCCCACAAGGGCCGAGACATCTCCTGGTCTTCCTTTCAAGCCTGAGCTGTTTCTTGGTGCAGTCTGTCTCTGGGAGTCCTTCATCCTCTAAAAAGGTGGTCCTCTGGTAGGACCATGGCAGAGGCAGCAGGGTTCTCAAATGCCTGCCTGGCTGACCCACATGGTGGGTGGGCTGCATGGGTCAGGTATTCAGCAGAGTATTATCAGTGGTGCTGGGATGGCACCCAAGAACAAGAGCCGTCTGGTGTAATGCCATGGCACCTCTGCCACCAGATTCTCCACTGCCTGTGAGACTACCCCTTTGCATGTCTCTGCTGTCATCATACTGCAATTACTTCCAAGTATCCACTGAAAGTAACAAATCCCTTAAAGCAACCCCTTGCAACCTGTTGCCCTCCAGATGTGCTGAACTACAGCTGGCACTGTCTCTATGTCAAGACCAAGGTCAGCTTCAGGGCTCTCTCTGCTGGTCAGGGACCAGCACAGCAGCCCTGGGTGTTGCAGGATTACTACACAGGTCTATTGCAGCTGCCAGGGCTCTCATGAGACCCACCTGGAAGCCCTGGGGAGCGAGCTAGATAAGAACTGGCTCTTCTCCCCAGAAGCTGCCTTGGCAACGAAGGCTTCTGGAGTTGCTAGAGTGCTCCTGCCATGGAGGTGTCTGTTTGCCTCGGCTTATCTTCTCCATTCCCTGACTCCCGGCTTGTCCAACCAAGCTTGTTTCTTGAATGGACCCTGCTTTGTGCTTCAACCCCTGACCCTGATCTTTGGACAGCATAACTGTGCCTTCAAACCGACTGGCCCTTGTGCTGCTCCCTGGTTGCCCAGGTGCTGGTGCTCCTGTCCACTCGTCAGCCACCCATGCCCCAGATGCTGACACTCTACCTAGGAGGGCAGTTGGACTGCTGGCTGGGGATGATGGGAGATATAGTCTAGCACAACTGGAAGGCACCAAGCTGCTTTAAACTGCAACCAAACATGGCAAATCTTGAATTGTAAGACAGATGGGCAAACCAAGAATTAGCACAACACAAATTAGCTACAAATTATGAATGTGTTTATAATTAAGTCACAGCTTAGTTAAGCACAACGTGGTCTATAAGACTAGATGGTTTCATATCAGTTCACCAGTCTAGGAGATGATGGGATGATTAAAATATTACTACAAACCAGTGAAGCAACTCCTCTTCCTCTGCTTTAAGCACAGTCTGCCATGAAACCTTGCACAATTCTCTTTTCACAGGAAACGTGTGAATCACTGCTGGATATCATGCTGGAAGAAGCAAAAAAGGATCAAGTCAATGAAAAATCAGTGTGCACTTTTTTTGGCATTCGGCTGCCCTTCTCTGCATCAGCCCCTTTAACTCCCAAACCCACGATTGGTCTGGTGGTTGATGGAAGAACCCTGAATACAATTTTTCAGGGACAGCTTGAGCATAAGTTTCTCGAGCTAACCCAGCATAGCCGCTCGGTCCTGTGCTGCCGGTGCACTCCCTTGCAGAAAGGCATGGTCGTCAAACTTGTACGGAGCCAGCTGGGACACCTGGCCCTGGCAGTAGGTGGGTCCATGCCACTTGAGCAGCCTACGTCCAGCGCTTGGCACGGGTTGCTGCCGCTTAGCTTGAGCTAAAGCCACCTTGTACACAAGTGCGGGGGAAGGAGGCTGTGCTTGGTGCCCACGTGGTTTGGAAAACAAAAAGGGACAGTGAAGAGGTCCAAGAGGATCTGTCCAAACAAACAGAATGGGCTTTGAAAGAGCAAATGTGATTTAATAGGAACAAAAGTAAGTAAGTGATGCACCCTGGGGGGAAGTTCTTATTTTTGCATATGTGCTGATGGATCAGAGCTGGCAGTGACTGGCCAGAAGGGGGTCATGGAAATAGCTCAGTGAAAATGTTACCCTGGTGCACAGGAGCTGCGAAAAGGCACATTCTGTGCTGGAGAGCATTAGGAAAGGAATCCAAATGAATGTTGCCAAAATCATACTGCCTTTCTAGAAATGTGTGTTGTGACCACACTTGGAATACTGTTTACCGTTCTGGTCCCCACACCTTAAAAAGGATATTGAAAAAGTGGAAAGATACAGAAAGGACACACCTAAATTGCACATACTGTACAGGAGAGGCACAAAAGGATACACAAAATGATCAAGCAGGAGAAGCAACTTGTTAGGAGGAGAAGTTAGAATGGTAGAGGCTTTTTAGTTCAGAAAAAGCAAGTGAGGGAGGGAATGATAACATTGTGCCTGTTGCGGAGAAAGTGGATAGAGAGGCTTTTATCAGGAAATCCCTGTTCTTAGAAAAATGGTTGAAATGTCGTGTTGTGCTGGCCTGCGATCCATGTGCCTATGAATTGCTGCTCATAGAATCCCAGAGTTGCTGGGGAACCTTTTGAGCCAGCTAATCCAAGCCTCACAGGCAGGGAAGTTTTCTTGAAGGACAGCATTCAGTTGTACAATCTTCCACCTGAAGTGCAAACATTTCAGGTGGGCTCTTCTTTTACTGCCTGTATGGTTTGGCCCTGAGTACGGATGTTTATGCTCATCATCCAAAGTTTCCTCATTTGGCAAAGCTTCATGTAAGGCAGGAGTGGGCAACTTGTGGCCCACCAGATATTTTGACCCACAATTCCCATGAGCCCTAGCTGAAGGTGAGGAAGTGATGTAGGCCAGTACATCTGGGGATGCACACATGATCCATGGCTGCCTTACATGATAACTTGCAGGAGTAAATTAACTGTTGCACATTTAGCACCCTGATTCTGCTCACATCAAAAACAATTCAGTGGCAGTTTACATGTATAACTGAAAATTGTCAGATGAGTCGCCATCAGGTGACGTGCAGGTACAAAACCTGCTTTCAGTGGTCCCAGGTTGCCTGGCCCATGATGCTAGATATGAACTTAAACAAGCAGGCTCGTAAAAATAGATCTTTGAGCTCAAGTTTTCTCAAGCAGTTGGTACCCCCCACCCCAGCAACTCAGCCAGTGGAGAAAGTGTCCTTGAAACCAAGGGGAATTGCAAAGGCTTGTGATGCTGTCTTGCAAGAAGGCTGAGAAGGAGTCAGATGTTTAAGGGGAGGAGTGAAGAGACATCTGCTGAACCCAAGATGCACATTCAGACCTAGCCCTTGGTATTACCTACACTGAGATCAATGCTAGAAAAAAAAGGCTTTGCATTAACTTGTACACTGTTTTAATTGTTGCCATTCACCTCTTTTCTAGGTGACGGTGCAAATGATGTAAGTATGATTCAGGCAGCTGATATTGGAATTGGCCTTTCTGGACAAGAAGGTATGCAGGTATGCCGATTCACTGCAGTGTTTCTTTTTGCCTTGGCAACTGCTGTTCAGGCATTCATCGGCCGTGTTCAGAATTTATAGGAGGGTGCATTCTGTATACAACATGAACATAAGTTATCATTATCATTTGCTGGCATAATGTACAAACATACACTGTGGAAATGAGGTGAAATGGTCTGTACCCACAATTAATCAAAATGCCTATATGGGTGCCTTGATTTAAGCATGCAGACCTCCCTCGTACTGATGTCCAGAGCTGGTCAGAGTGTTCTGTCTTACTCATTAACCAGATCACCTTCTGGCATGTCAAGAACTGATCTGAGCCACAGCTTCCATATAAGCCAGTGAGCCATGGATAAGTACGTCCCTCCCAAGTCCAGCAGTCTCTGAGCATGGAGCTCTGGCCTACTGAATAAATAAATTACAGTCATTGGGTATTTTGCTCAAGTGTCTGATGTTTCAGGCTGTCTCATCCCAAATTCTTCTTATCATCAGATTGGTAATAGTCATATTTTCACTCATTTAAGATGCAGTCCTGTGCAGGTTTAGACAGAAAGAGAGCCTCACTCCCAGCAGGCCCTCGGAAAGGTAGACGCTTACAGTTTTGCAATGAAACCTGAGTAGGTTTTAAAATTTCACCAGGCTTGAAACATGTTTGCATTTCCCACTTTGCCGTCCGGCTTGCCTGCCTCTGAGTTGCTTGCATCAGATGAAAATGCAGTGTTCCTTTTAACAAATGTTCTTCACTTTTAGGCTGTCATGGCCAGTGATTTTGCCATAACTCAGTTTAAGCACCTCAAGAAGCTGCTTCTAGTCCACGGCCACTGGTGCTACTCTCGCTTGGGGAAAATGGTGCTATATTTTTTCTATAAAAATGTGGTAAGCATAAACATCTCCTTCAGTGCTTCTGTGCCATCCAGGCATGCACTCGCTTCAGTTCGAGGATGACGATTATTTATATTAAATCTGGTTAGGGATCCACACCAGGAGCTCACAAGCTCCAAAAATATCCTACAAAGCATTCTGTGAAGTCACAAGCAGAACCATAAGGATGAATCACCATCCAGAAATAGACAAGATAAAAGCAGATTGACCCTTAAATCAACCAGAGAGCTTCCTTCCCATTTTTTCCAAAAGCCAAAATAAGACATTTATCTTCAAATATTTATTTTATTTATTTATTTAAACATTTTTATGCCGCCCCATTTGCCGAAGCCTCGGGGCGGCTTACAACAATAAATAAAAGTAATTGTGATATAAATTACAATAAATATAAACATTAAAAATCCAAAAAATACAATATAAAATAAGCCGCCCTGGCCAGATAAGATCAAATAATACTAACAGTTAAAATGCCGCTTAAATAAAAAGGTCTTCGCCTGGCGCCGAAAAACAAATAACGACGGCGCCAGGTGGACCTCTCTGGGGAGCGCATTCCATAACTTAGGCGCCACCGCAGAGAAAGCCCTCCTCTGAGTACCCACCCTCCTAATTTCTTTCACGGAGGGTTCCCGGAGAAGGGCCTCTCCCGCTGATCTCAGGGGGCGGCCGGGCATATATGGATGTAAGCGCTCCTTCAGGTAACCAGGACCCAAGCTGTTTAGGGCTTTATAGGTCATACTCTCTATTTTAAACACACACACTCATTGGTATAACCCTGGCTCTGCTTCTGCACACATTTTGAATCTAAATTATAAAGATTCAGAATGGGATTTGGCTCTTCTTCGGATATAAATCCTGCCAATACGCTTAATTTGATGGGAGCCACATGCTATCCATTGGCAACTACAGTAATCAGCATTGGCAATATTGGAAGAAGTTTCAGTACAAACCTTCAATCTCATGTAATGTGTGCATACTGGAGTTAATATGAATCATTGCCCCTTTTGGAAGTCCACAACTAAGGTTCAGCAAAGGAGGAAGAAGAAGCAAGTTTTCATGAGAAAATGTCTGAGCTGTATTGCCTTAAGAAACTTCCTTCTTGATTTCCCACCATCCCCATCACTTCATTTTCAAAAGCCCAGTCACTCTTCCCCCCTCCCCATGGCCATTTTCTCAATGGACGCTAAGCTTCCAATTTTTTTGTCTCTGTTGCCTTGCAGATTTGGTTAACGTTGGATATTGAAAGGCTGCAACACGCATCCCCAAAAGACTGTTGCTGCTGCAGTGCTGAATTGCTGCCAATTTTGGTGGTGTGCAAGAGCAAGAAAAATACACGTTTTAGCTTTAAAGCAAGGTGCTTGGAGAGGACATGGTTTGTTTTAATGCAAAATTCTGCTCCCTGAGGCTTTCAGAAGCACAATTTTGCATTAAAACATGGCGTACACTCCCCCATGCCTTGTTTTAAAGCAGAAACATTGTTCTCACCACCAAACTGCTGCTGAAAGTCAGTGGCAGTTTAGCAGTAGCTACCACAGCAGGAGAAAATGCATGCCCTGTTGCTCTCCAGAGGGTGGGAAATGGTTATGGGACCCTCCAAAGTTGTCCCTGCCCCACAGTCTAATGCAAGAAGCCATTTCGTTAGTCCCCTGACAAAGCCTGTAAAAATGTAGATATTTCCATCAAATAACCTGATGAATTGGCCCTACAAAATAGGTTTTCCATTCCTATGAGAAGATGTTATCTTCAAGGTGGCCATTGTTAGTTGTAGTTCCCCATCTGGATTCTTACTTTCTCCAGAGTCATTCACCACCACCACCCCCGGCTGCCTTAAATTGATGAGATCCAGCTTAACTGAGTCACAGATCAGCTTGCTAAGCAGTTCTAGAAAGTAATCGTCTATATGCCTTTGTAAATAAGGGTACGTGTATACAAATACATATCCTGAACATTACAAGCATTGGAAACATTTCACCTTTTAACTTTTCCACATCAGGCCTATGTCAATTTGCTCTTCTGGTACCAGTTCTTCTGTGCTTTCTCGGGAGCCTCCATGATGGACTACTGGCAACTGATCTTCTTCAACATGTTTTTTACTTCAGTACCACCACTAGTTTCAGGAGTCTTAGACAGGGACGTTTCTGCAGAAACTCTATTAAACTTGCCTGAACTTTACAAGAGTGGACAAAATTCAGAGGTATACTTTTCTTGCTCAGATATGTGCAGTGATTTCTCACAAACCACAAAAAATGTTCATCATCAACCAGATTTCAGAGAAACATGCAGTCCTATGACCATTATACAGTCCAGAGGCGAAGTTTTCAGCTGGCTAGTTGAAGATCCAAAACAAATGTGATTTTAGGTTCATATTGTGTGAACCATAAGGGCTTAGTCCTGCCAAGAACCAAGATTCTAGGATACTTAGGAAGAAAAGAAACCACCTGTGTCAAAGATGATATACAATTTATCGAATCAATGCTGAAATACAGGCACAGATTATAACCAAGCAAAGGGAAGTTTACATTCCCCTTTGTCTGTGGGCATATTGATTTTCTGAAGGCCAGGAAATGCTCGATGGTCCTCTAAAGGTACCTGAGTGATGCATCAATTCTTTCTCCAGGCCGAGAATGAAAGGCACGGTCTCTCTGCTGGACTTTTGAAACATTCCTCTCTCCAGTTATTTCAGAGTCTCTCGGAATGTGCACAGGCTCCTGCACTTCCTTCCTGGGAGCAAAGCTGCTTCAGTAAGACAAACAGCTTCATTCCCACAGCAAAGAAAGGCCTTATCTACAGACAAATGGGTTCACACAACATAACATTGATCACTGGTCAATGATTCTTTGTCCTGTTGTCTGAACCCCGGTGGAATGATTTACTATTTTGACTTAGCATGGCTGAGAACAAGGGAGCTGCTGGGCAGGCGTGGTCATTGCTGCTCTGGCCAGAGAGCACGGCTGACAGCCGCCCAGCTCTTGGCAGTGATGCTCAGCTGATCGCTCCACCTGCCACCAATGTGCGAGAGGTTTCCTCTCCGGCTTGTCCAAGAAGGGAGCGTCCCCCCGAGCCCCGGCACCCTTCCCAGCTCCTGCTCAGAAGGCAGCCACACAAGCAACAGCAGGGAGGGGAGGACTGGAGGTAGCACAGGCTCCCCCTGTCCTACTCCTGCTTGAGTGGCTCTCTTTCCAGCAGAGCCAGGGGAGGGGATGCCTGGCCTAGGGGAGCATGCAATAAGATCAGAGCATCCCCCACCTAGCCCAGCCTTGCGTCCCCACTCTTGCTCAAGAGAAAGCCTCTCAAGCAGAGGCAAGGGAATCCACAGAAAGGTGCTGCCTCTTTTGACGAAGCTGCCCAGCAGACTGCCTCCCTCGTACCTGAGAGCCGAGCAGGCACCCTCACCTCCACGGTGTCTACTTTGCTCCTCCATTGTCTCTGCTGGGCGTCAGGGCGTAAGCCATAGTGCAGCACAGACTGGTTGCCAGCCCCAGCGAGCTGAACGTGGTTTGTGATCACAGCCCCATGCCTCCCTCTGGAGTCGCTGGGACCCCACTGGAAAGACTGAAAGAGAAGGAGGCAGGGGCAGGGAGCGGGGCAGCCATGATGAGGCCCGTCATCTGAAGGGCTCGTCATAGTTGTTTGGCACCTCACCACAAGCCATCATGGTGATTGACCATGATGGGTTGCCATTGCATGTGAACGCACCCAGTGATTGTGGAAGGCAGCTTGAAGGCAATTATCTCTCATGCTCTTCCTACCAAGCTGGAGGCCACAGAGCCTTGGCGTGCCTTCAAGAAACTGGGACGACTCACTAGACCTTGAACCCTTTAGAGCTTTCATCACCTCTGTGCCAATCTTCCAGGAGAATCCAGAAAGCCTACAAATCTGCAGCTACATCTTTTCTATTTTCATTTTTATTCTAGAGTAGGCACAGAAGCCCTTATCTGGATTGGGACCCTATCTGAGACAGTAGGGGGGCTTTTAAGAACTGTATCGTCCCTTCCCTTACTCTAGAGTAACAATAAAGATGTAGCCAATAGATATGGATTTAAAAGCAATGTCCATTTGCAGCCCTGAGGCTCAGGCCGCACGTTTGAAAGAGTTACACTACCCGTTCCACCACATTTTTAACCCAAGCAGTCTCGATGGAATGCAAAAGAGTTGGAAGGCAGACACTGCTTTTGTTTTCCCTCTCTGATCCTTTTCCACCTCAGAATTGTTCTTCCCATTAGGCAGAAGATATGGGCTCCCTATAGGTTCTTCCAGATCCTTCGCTATAGTGGGTGAAAAGGTGACTTGTGGAGAGGGTGGGTGAATTTTGACAGAGCGTGTCCCTCACCTTCCTCCACCCACACCACAGTGTAGTTTAGGCTGCAGGTACGGTAAAAACATGTGATTCCAGGGGCTTCTCTTGCACTGGGAGAAGGAATGCAATGAAATCAAAAGAGATTAAGGGTATAGTCTTATCACCCCTGCAGCAGATACTGCGGTAGAGTCTCCGCCAGCACCTCATGCCCTGCATTTCCCTAGACAGCCATTTTGGGCCATCTGGATTCGGTGCTCTACAACCCCAACCCACCCGCTGCCATGCCCCTTTCCTCCCCTCCAGGACCCAGTTGAGATCTTGGGGAGGAGGCAGCCAGCTTGGTTCATTCTCCCCCAGTTGTGAGGGGACAGAGCAGGGCCTGTAATAACTTGTGGAAGTGGAAGGACAGACTTTATCAACTTTGCAGGCCAGCTTTCCTACTCTGACCATTCCGGCGTGGATCCAATGCCACTCGGTAGAAAGTCAGTGATGTACAATCATCCAAAATGTAACTGAACTGACCACAACAGTGCTGTGAATGCAGTCCTTGGATTAGCCAAAGCAAGAGTCCACAGAGGCCTTGGGAAGCTGCCTTCTATCAAGTGCCTGAAACCATCGAGCCCAATACCGCCAGTTCTCTGGGTCTGACAAGGTCCTGTGGAATCTCAGCATCCCATGACTGCTCTGTTTCTTTTAACTGGCATGTCCAGAGTTGATCCCAGGGGGACTTTCTGCATGATGCAAAGCATGCCATCTGCCCCTGAAGTATGGCTCCTCCTGTTCAGAGGAGATATTTGGTGAAGTACTGAGGAATTGTGCATGTTTTCTGATGATCTCTCTTCTTTTTGCTACAGATTTACAAGCCTCTTACATTTTACATTGCCATTTTGGATGCCTTTTACCAGAGCCTTGTCTGCTTCTTTGTGCCTTACCTAGTAAGTATTTAAGTCATTCTCTAAATAGCTGTTAATGAAACCAAAAACATGTGCAAGCGATATACCTATCACTTTCCCTATTTTCCAGGCATATTATGATTCTGACATTGATGTTTTCACCTTTGGAACAACGATCAATACTGTTGCACTCTTTACTATTCTATTTCACCAGGCTTTAGAAATTCAGACATGGGTATGTATATAAATTCTTCCAAGTTGCTTGATTTTAAATATGGTAGCCATTACTTAAGTTTAACAGAGCCTATAGATGACAATTTGCATTGCTGAGCTGTTTTACATATCTTACAACTCTACAACAACCCTTGCAGGTTTCCTTTAATGTTTTGCGCCCAGCTTCATCATAGACTGAAATGCCTATGTTTGCTGATAGCATAACAGAATCTGTGTTACGTCAGCGGCAGGCACTGCAACCCTATGGCCACTAAACACTGTCTCAAAGGGCACAAGGCAATTTGGAGATCTAGCTACAAGGTCAGAAAAGCACTCCAGCCTCATACCTGCGTCCCAAGCTTGGAAGTGCCCTCCCACTCTCACAGCCAGTACAGAGGGAACTGGGGCAGTTGCATCTGAGGCTGAATGGGCACTCCGGGGGCGGGGAAGAGCGGCAGGAGGCATCGCCATGAATTGGAAGTACCCTGGTGGCCTCCCAGCCACCCCCTCCCCATGCACCAAGGTGCAACACTGAGATGGCCCAAATTGGCTGTTGTGCAGGGTGGGAGGAGTACAGAGGTGACCTGCCTCAGGTGCCAGCAATCCTCCAAATTTGGAGGGTCATGGGCATCCAGATTGGATTGCACTCTCAATTTGCACTATTTTAATTAACTTCAGATGCATTATGGCTTCACACCTTTCATATTATTTGTCTGCATATAGGTCCACTCTCCAACAATTCCAGCAGACATGCTGGTGGTGCTTAATACATCTTTTATGTCCTGCAATGCTATTGCTCTCTCCTGAGCTGCTTTTGGCTTAGAATCAACCATTTTCTCCACTGCTCGTCCCTGCTGAAGTTGCTGAAGACCACTGAGAGAACAGCAAACTGTTGAGGCTTGCTGGGCTCTTGAAGGCTTTGAACCAGGCTGATGATAACACTATGCTTGACTGGATTGCATCCTGTCGATAAATAACACCGAACTATAGAAGGAAAAATAAACCTTCTATAAGCAATAACATGTGCAGCTCCTAAAATACAACAGAGAAGGGCTTGCCATGTCCCTACACAATCCTTTACTCAGAGACACTATCAGATCCCAAAAATGCCTAGAGCCATATCATGTGTACTCATGATGCTAACATTTCCTAGAATGTGGCTTTCCTTGTTGGAGACTCCGACTTGTTGTTCTTACTCACAAATGTCCTTGACTACATAAAACCTGCATTTCCTCTGTGCAAAGTTGTTGCTATGGCATCTTGTTTGCATCAACATTTCCTTCCATCCTATTCCTGTAGAAGAATCATAGCTACAAGGCACTTTGCATTATGGCTCTTTTTCCCATTCTCTTCACAGACTGTGTTCCATGGAATCGTAATGATTATGAGCATCCTACTCTACTTCATTTTCTTGGCAATCTACAGTGCTGCCTGTGTTGTTTGCAACCCTCCTTCCAATCCCTATTGGATTACGCAGAGGGAATTCTCCACGCCAACGTTTTATCTCATATCCATCATTACTCCAGTCACAGCACTTCTCCCAAGGTTTGAGCATCTCTCTTCCTAACTGTTTGGGTGTCAGATCCTCGTCAGCAATTACATTTCTGGTGGATGGCTGAGATAGCTTTGAAATGGAGTCTGGCAGCATCTGAAAGGAGGATCCATGTGGTCTCCCACGGGGCAGGTGTCCCACGTGTGTGCAGCGTGAGTCTAGCAGGGGGATGCCTGCCCAAGCCACAGATCTCTGACATGCCAACAACATGTGACATGATAGCAGCTCCACCAACATGGTAAAATGTTTTAATGCACCCAGAGCTTCATTTAGATTGGGCCTCAGAAGTGGTGAATCACGATCTCTAGTTGATGCCTTCCTCCATGCTGTCGCACCTTATATCTGTGGTGTCTTCCCTCCACAGCCTTTGTTTGTCCCTGGGTGTGCAACTGGAGAGCCATGAAACTGGACTTGGAGGTCCAGTTTTGTCTCGGTTGCCTCCAGTCACTGATTGATTGATTGATTGATTGATTTAGAAAATTTCTATGCCGCCCCATTCGCTGAAGCCTTGGGGCAGCTCACAAAACATTAATTACAATATAATACATTAAAAATATAAAACGAATTAACAATATAAAATAAGTTGCCCTGGCCAAAGAATAAAATAAGGAAATAATGTTAGCAATTAAAATGACGTTTGAATAAAAAGGTCTTCACCTGGTGCCGAAAAACAAATAACCTCTCTGGGGAGTGCATTCCATAGATTGGGCGCCACCGCAGAGAAAGCCCTCCTCCGAGTACCTACCCTCCTAATTTCCTTCACAGAGGGTTCCCGGAGAAGGGCCTCTCCCGCAGATCTCAGGGGGCAGGCGGGCATATATGGACGTAAGCGCTCCTTCAGGTAGCCGGGACCCAAGCCGTTTAGGGCTTTATAGGTCATCACCAACACCTTGAATTCGGCCTGGACTTCAATGGGAAGCCAGTGAAGCTGACGGAGGACTGGAGTCATGTGAACATAACGCCCGGTCCCCGTCAGCAGCCTGACAGCTCTGTTTTGAACCAATTGAAGTATCCGGACTGTCTTCAAGGGTAGCCCCATGTAGAGCGCGTTACAGAAGTCAAGACGGGAAGTCACCAACGCGTGTGTCACTGTCGCCAGGCAGTCGTACTCCAGGTAGGGGCGCAGCTGATGGATCAGCCGAAGCTGAAGGAAAGCGCTCCTCACCACTGCTGTCACCTGAGCTTCCAATGAAAGCTCTGGGTCGAGGAGCACTCTCAAGCTGTAGACCTTGTCCCTAAGAGGGAGTGCAACCCCATTCAGGACTAGGTTCAATTCACCCTCTCCGAAGCTCGATCCGCCAATCAACAGGACCTCCGTCTTGTCTGGATTGAGCTTCAGTTTATTGGCCCTCATCCAGCCCATTACCTCGGCCAGGCACCGGTTCAGCACAGCCACTGCCTCACCTGGATTGGTGGAAAATGAGAGGTAGAGCTGGGTATCATCAGCGTACTGATGATTCCGCAGCCCACACCTCCTGATGACCTCTCCCAGCGGTTTCATGTAGATGTTAAACAGCAAAGGGGACAAAATGGACCCCTGCGGTACTCCATGGCATAGCTGCCATGGCGCAGAGCCATAGTCCCCCAGCACCACCTACTGGAATCGGTCATTGAGATAGGAGTGGAACCACTGCAAAGCAGTGCCTCTGACCCCCAATCCCGCTAGCCTATCCAGAAGGATACCATGGTCGATGGTATCGAAAGCCTCTGAGAGGTCCAGAAGAACCAACAGGGATGCACTCCCCCTGTCCTTCTCCCTGCACAGGTCATCGTACAGGGCGACCAAGGCAGATTCAGTACCGTACCCGGGTCTGAAGCCGGACTGAAATCGGTCTAGATAATCAGTTTCATCCAAGAGAGCTTGGAGTTGTCCCGCCACCACCCGCTCCAACACCTTGCCCAGAAACGGGATGTTGGCCACTGGTCTATAATTAGTGGCCATCTCTGGATCTAGTGACGCTTTCTTCAGGACCAGTCGGACTATTGCCTCCTTTAAAGGGGCAGGTACCCGACCCTCTTTCAGAGAGGCGTTAACCACTTCCAAGATCCAGATCCCAATCCCGTGCTTGGGATTATTTATTAACCAAGACGGGCAAGGGTCCAATAGGCAAGTGGTGGGACATACTCGTCCAAGCACCTTGTCCACATCATCAGGCTGCAATAACTGAAATTCATCCATTAATTTTGGACCAGACGGCAGCATTGGTGTCTCCCCAGAAACCTCTGAGTCACTAGTAGAGTCTAGCTCGTGACAAATCTGAGCGATTTTCTCCCTGAAATGCTTGGCAAAGTCGTCACAGCGAGCTTTCGAGGGTGGAACCAGATCTTTCTTAGGACCTGGATGAACCAGCTCTTGCACCACTCGAAAAAGCTCCGCCGGATGGCATTTTGAGGAGGCAATGGAAACGGAAAAGAAATTCTTTTTCACTGCCCTCACCGCCACAGCACAGGCCCGATAATGGGCTCTCAAGTGTGTTCGGTCATCCCTGCTGCATGCGAATATAGGTGTACCCACGGCCTTGGGTTTTCCACATAGTTTATCCTTCAGCTTCCCTCAGCCCATGTGAGGATCACAGTCCATTTCACATATCTGATGAAGCCCATTCCTGCCTGTTGTTGCAGTCTTGGAGGTGCTTCCTCTTGATCTCGACTGGGTAGGCTCTTTTGCAAATTGTTTAGCTGCAAAGCAAGCATGAAGAGCAGGGCATTTGTACTTCCTCTCCTTCCTCTTTCCTGTGGGGTTCTGATCAGTATGTATATGTTGGAAAGCCTAAATTAATTGTGGTGCGGAAGGCTGGGAAACTTGACAAAAGAAAGGATGAGCTTCACTTTAAATCTTACTGTGGCCAAGCATCTTTGACAGCCGTGGCTGATATGGGGCTCTGTCCATCGATGACTGGATCCTAAGTTGAGGATACCTGAACAGATGTTACAGCTTGTTAGCACTATTTTAAGGTCACCTTGTGCTTCCAACCGTCCAGGGATAGTTTACTTGTGGCCCCCCAGATGTTTTGGCCTACAGTTCCCAATCGTCACTCACCGTTGGCGACCCACAGCAAGAGCAGCCAGTGCTGGCCAATGCTTCTGAAGGACACATGTGGCCCACCCCTCCAGTGGTCCATTAGCCACAAGGTTTGTCTGCTCCATCCAGAACAGTGACAAAAGCCCTTTGGTGGACTACTCTGGCTTGATATTCCCCTGCCAAGGTGAGTTGGCTGCCGTGGAAATGCCAGGAATAGGATCTGCTGCTGGGTCGTTCTTGAACAAGCTGTCTTCAAAAAGGAGTTCAGAAGGATATTTTCCAAAGTAAGGCGTCAGCTGCCTTTATGGAGCTTCCCCTGCATTTGCCCCAACTGCCCTGCTGCAAAAACAGAATTAGTGCAAACTGAACAACTAGGCACATGTGTACAGTGAGGCCTGGATATGGTGCCTGGTCCACCAGATTCCCAGAGGAAGCTCCAGACTGACTTGCCCTTGGTGTGCTGTTCCTTGTCTTCTCTCAATCTGCCACTCAAGGTCTAATTCCTTGTGATTTTGTGCTGTTTCCAGAAGGGAAATGTAAAATCCTTGACAGCCTTCATCCTTTCATGTGGTCACTGCTTTTTCTTCTGTAGTTTGGGGGAACTGAGTCCTACATGCCTTTGCTGGGACATGAAAGCTTTGTTGTTGTGCTGTGCAGTACAGTTCTTTGTGAGCAACCCTTGAGCATTTCAAAAGGAAAACTGCTTTCTGTGCTTTTCTCTTCCGTGCTGGAATTGGGAGGTAGCTAGCTTCAGCACTCAGAAACAATTCCCAGCTGTCAAACAGGCTTTAGAAGTCGTGCGAGAGCACAGTGCATGCCTCTCCCCGTAACACACCCTCTCTAGAGTCGAGAAGCAGGATCTCCCGCTCCTTCCCTTCGGAAGCATCAGGTCCCATTCCTGCCATTCTTCTCCTCTCTTCTTTACTCACTTTCTATAAACACCCATTGATTTGAGGGCAGATTCATGATGAGACCACTTAAGCTTGTTTCTATAGCATTCTGTTCCTATGGGTTCTGCATTCTGTAAAACGGTAATTCCATTCCTCTGCTGTAAGATCATCATTCAGGCCGGAGTGCCGCAGGTGTTTCTGCATATGAAGGCTAAACAGCAGAAATAGGTAAGCATTGTGAGCTCTGCAACATCTCTCACAGTTTATCATCCAAGCTATGAGTACGCAAAGATGGAACTCGGAGTACGTTGCTGCCTTGAGGTGTAATGATCAACTGTGACTTACTGTTATATGGGCAAGCATTAAGCTCACGTGCTGCTCCTCGCCTTTCCTTCTCTGGCACAATTTGGTTTACGATTTATTGTTATGTCTGAACCAGAGCAAGCAACACCACTGCTGGGCACAGTGGTTAGAGTATTGGACTGGGGCCCTGGGAATCCAGGTTCTAATCCCCTGTCGGCCATAAAGCTCACTGGATGCGCCAGTCACTTACTCTGAGCCTAACCTTCATCACAAGGTTGTTGTGAGGATAAAATGGAGAGGAGAACTTTGTGGGCTTCTTCGCAGGAAGAAGAAAGACAGTGTATAAATGTAATGCAATAATTTATTTATTTATCTATTTAAGACATTTCTATGCCGCCCCCATCGCAACAAAGCCTCGGGGCGGCTATAATAAATAATAATTGTGGCTTGCAGAAACAAACCGGCTGTAATAATTGGTTTATGAAGTTGACTTGTTTCAATAAACCATACTTAAGATTAATCAATGTTTACAAAGTAGTACTAAACTGTTAATTAGAGCCAGAGATAAGAACCTCCTCTGCACACCTTGGGAGGAGGGAGCACATGAATCCAAGGCTCATTCACATAAAAATAACCCATAGTAACAATATACCACAGTGCATTTTTGATGCCGTTAATGAATGGCAGTGGAGAGAAAGATCCTACCAGGGCCTTCAGCGGTATCCATCTGTCTGCACTGTCATTTTCCCATAGTAGAATTGAGGATGCATTGCAGCATGAAAAGGAAGACATACCCATATGCTCTTAAGCAGGGGTCCTCAAACTTTTTGAACAGGGGGCCAGTTGAAAGGTGCCAGGGATGGGCATGGGCCAGGCCGGCGGGGTGGGTGCACGCGCCTGCGCACACACGCAGAAAGGCAGGGGCATGCATGTGCAGAGATCATTTTCTCCTGACGAATCCAAAATGATCTCCTTGTGAGCAAGCCGACACCTCGCCGTGCGCTCATGCACACGTGGTGAGCTATAGAGGGCCAGATCCAGCCCACGGGCCGTAGTTTGAGGACCCATGCTCTTAAGGAAGAACTAGAAAGTGATCGCTCACAAGGGAGCCCCTCCTTTTATTGGACTTTCTGTGCACAAACAACCAAACCCTAGGCATTGTGAAAGATCAGAACTGTGCAATCAATTCCCAAGGGGAAAGCAGGCTGAAGAAGATCAGGTATAATGGACTCCCCACTTCTGCTCAGAATTCGTGGAGAGACAGGGAAAGATCAGAACTGAATTCCAGTTTTTAAGATTGGCAGGATGGAGCTGCTCTTGCTCTCTGAGGAGTGAAATGGGTTGTGTCCCACTTTGCTCTGGAACTTTCTGTTTCCAGTTCTTCTTACTTCATGGACTGTCAAGCAAACCTAGAAGGGATTGCATTGAGCTAGAAGCTGGGAAAGCAGAGAGAGCTGAATTCATTCCCAGAGAGAGTTTAAACCCTAAAGAGGCAAACTGGCACTGAATCTGGCAACCATCTTTTGAATTTATTTTTACGCCAATCTGCCGGCCATGTATGTGCAAGCAAATGATGTTACATTTTGAAAGGGATTTATCTCTACCCAGGGCCCTGGTCAATCTGTGCTGAAAGCTAGTTCATAAAACTCTCATTTCCACAGGATGATTTCCAACGTGAGTGGCCAAAGCTTTTTAATTTAAGGAAAGCCCGTCACTGCCCCTTTCTGATTAGCTGTCTCAGTTGTCTTCATTTCTAGCTGGCAGTAACTGGATGGCCCTCAACATCTCTGCTCCTTTTTGTGGCTTGCAAACCTCTTCTTCCATGAGAGGACTGCAGTATCTCTAACAATTAAGTCCACATACCACCTGGACTCCTATGATTTTCATAGCTCGTGCATTATTCTATTTATAGTGCCTTGCAGAAGTATTCACCTACCTTTGACATGGACATATTTTGTTGTGCTACAGCCTTCATTTGAAAGGGATTAATCACAAGTATGTAGACAAGACACTCAACACTGTGAAGGTGCACGATTTCTTTATGGTTGCTATAACGATCCACCGAGGCAAATACCCCACTTCCCCATGAAACCAGGCACTGGACTTAACACACAATTCACTCAAGCACAGTTTAGGGGATAAAAATCCATCGACTGAGGTAGTAAAGTGTAGGTGTGGAGGGAGGAATTAAAGAGGTAGGATAAAATAGGTTAAAAGGGGAAGGATGAGGGATGGTGGAGAGCAGCAACCAAAAACACAAGACTTAAAGCTGACCCCACTTCCTCCAAGACCCTTATGTCTTGTTGTACCAGTAGGGCAAGAAAATAAGAAAGCGAGCACTGGACTACTGGATTTGTGTGTGCTGCCTTCAGGTCCATAGCAACCTCTGGCAGGAAAGCAACTGGTCTCTTCATCACTACAGGCAGGCAGCATCACCAGGAGGAAGAAAGACCTCCTCTTGCTCTCACCCTCAGCCCTTCATTCCACCCACTCCGTCAGCTGACTAGCACAAGGTGGCTGATCTCCCGACCCCCAGCTGCCTGCAATAAATCATTTAGCCCTGCCACCTCCAGCATCCTTGGGCCTTTGGTCTTGATAACAATAAGATGTGCATTATCCCTTACTTGCTGGAGTTTCTGAGTGCTTAGAACTCCCCTTTGATCAGGGCCCTCTGGTTCGATTCTCACCCTCTCCTCCAGGATCTTAATTCTTCTGTGACAGTTGCACAAAGATTAAGTGAACAAAACTTGTTTCTGTGTTTTTAGCTTTTGTTAACTGCCCTGAAAGCCTCAGCTATTGAGTGGTATAAAAATGAAATAAATGACTAAAACAGAACTGGCATTTGTTGGTTGCATAAGCATTCGTCTCCTCGAGTCAGTTTTTGGCCGAAGCACCTTTGGTAGCAATTACAACTATAGCCTTCTTGGTTACGCCTCTGGATGCTTCATACATCTGGGTGCTACAGTGTTTGCCCATTCTTCCTGGCAAAACTGGTTCAGCAGTTTGCTGTTTTCAACTGTCCCCATCTATTTTCAAGTCTTTTCATGGATTCTCAATTGGATTAAGGTCTGGGCTTTGACTGGGCCATTCTAAGACATTTGGGTTCTTGTTTTTAAGCCACTCCAGTGTGACTTAGGGTGTGTGTTTAAGGTCACTGCCCAGCTAGAAAATGAATCTCAATCCCTATCTCAGGTCTTTGGCAGACCAAAAGAGGTTTTCATCTAGAATTGCCCTGAATCCTGACCAGTTTTTTGGTCCCTGCTGTGGAAAAGCAGCCCCAGAACATGAGGCTCCCTCCACCATGCTTCACCATGAGGAGGGAGTTCTAAGGCCAATGAGTACTGTTGACTTTGCACAACACACGGTTTTTTCCAGCAAAGCCCAAAAGTTCAATTTTGGTCTCACAAGAACAGAAAACGTTTTTTCTTGTTTGCTAAGTCTCCCACGTGCCTTATTGCAAGCTCCAAACTGGGCTGGGATATGACTTTGTTCCAGCAATGACTTTCTTCTTGCCACTCTTCCATAAAGCCCCGCTTTGTGGTGCATCCAGATGATAGAGCTCCCCTCGATGGTTTCTTCCATCTCAGTTGTGTGTCCCTCCAGCTTCTTCGGAGTTACCATTGGCCCCCTGGTTGCTCCTCACACCTAGTCATTGAGCTTTGGTCGATGGTCTTCTCTAGGCTGTCTCACAGCTGAGCCATGTTCTTTCTAGTTTGTAATAATGGATTCAAACTGTGCTCTGGGGAATGTTCATAGTTTGGGATTTTTCTTATAACCCGACCCCGATTGGTGCTTCTGAACAACTTTATCACAGGGTTGTTCTGATAGCTCCTTGATCTTCAGGAAGTTGTCTGTTCAGATACGCCCTCCAACACATTCTGGGACCTTCCAGCAACAAGTGCATTGAAGCTGGAAGTGGATTGCACCAGAACACATTTCGGCATGTCACAGCAAAGGGGGTGTATACTTTCACAACCAACAAGTGCCAGTTTCTTTTTGTGTTCTTAATTTTCATGCTACAATAAAAGTACCTAGCAGCTTCACAGTGTTGAGTATCTTGTGCACATCAAGTGGTAACCACACCAATTAAATCCATTTCAACTGCAGGTTGTAACACAACCCAATGTAGAAGAACCAAAGGAGGTGCATAGCACTGTATAGCCTGCCTTCCTTCCAAGGAGCTCAAGGCGATGTACCTGGTCTCTCCTCCCATTGTTATCCTCACAATAGCCCTTTGAGATAGATTAAGCTGAACAACGGTGGCTAAGCAGAGATTTGAAGGTGGCTCTTCTTGGTCCTAAGCCAACTTCTAGCCATGATGCCACACTAGCAGCTACCCGATACTCAGAGAGACCATTCCAATCCTCAGCTTCTTCATCCTTTGTGACCATCACCTAGCTCAGGAGCAGGGAAGCCATGGCCCCCCAGATGTTGCTAGAGTCCAACTTCCATCTGCCCTAGCCAGCCTGGGCAATGGTCAAGGTCTGTAAGCTGTCTGGTAGCATAGTCCATCAGCATCTGGAAATCCATGGATACCCCATTCCTAGTCTAACTAGGAACTATGAGCTTCTTTGTTCTACATATGCATTTACAGACACACAGGGAAAACAAATGACTTCCCTGGAATGTTTATGCTGCAAACTCTAATACCGTCTTGTCTATAAATGCTGAATACAGGCAAAATGATCTCTAATAAGTGAGTTGTGTGTATAGATCATTGACTGAAAGCAATTGAAAATATTACTCTTCATCAGGCACCTTCAGCGTAACTGACACAAAGTATGAAGACTCTTTGTTTCGAAATCACTCATTAAGTGTTAATGTTGTTGTGTTTTCCCAAGGTATCTTTTCTTGGCCCTGCAAGGAACCCTCATTGCATCTCCCATTGTGAAAGCACAACACCTCGATAAGCTCCCCAGAAATCAGTGCAACTGGGAAATACAGAAACGGAAACTGAGAGAACAAGGCACAGTAGCCCATGGTGTGGAGCCCAACCAAACTATTGGAAATACGGATGTGACACTGACTAATTATGCATCAGCAGAACTTGTAATTTCTGAGAACAATGTACATCAGGGGCTCAGCCATCCAGAACAGGAGAAAGAATGGATATTGAACGAAGAAGGTGATGGCTACGTGAAAAGATGGGCCCAGGAAGCAGCTGCTTCCAGGATCTTATCAGTGGCAACCTCTCCTGGGCAAGGTGCAGCTACAAAGCCCTTGTCTGGCCTCCTGTCCAACAATACTGGGAGTTCTATTGGAAAAAGTCACCGGAGGTCTATAAGTGCCATGACTCTATGAAAGAGTTTTTGACTAACAAAGGGAAAGAAAAGAAAGAATTGGAAGTGCCTCTTTGCACATCCTCGGCTGTCTACATGTTAGCTGAGGGAAAAAAATATATTTATATTAAATAGCAGTGCCTTCTGGAAAGAGGAACCTAAGTTACAATTTTCACCAGCTACTGGGGCAGCATATTTTTCTCTACAATGTGACATACCTTGGGTGTATTGAAGTTTTCTTATTTGTGAGAAAGATGTTGGAAACAGCTTGGAAAAACATTAGACAAGAATTCCCTCATCCATGTGAAATGTACAATTTGCTTGGAAACCAGCTCTTTATCTGACACCTGAGGAGGACTGTATTGTTTTTCCAGGCATGAGTCACTGATGATTCTGATCATAATCATGCTGGTTATCATCTGGAGCCTTATGTCAAGATGGCAGATAAATAATCACATAGTTTTCTGCTGTACAATTCTGATCAATTTGTTTGTATTGTTCTATAAATCTTTGCTAGGAAATTCTTCAGATTGTAACATCTCACTGTAAAATGAATGTGTATTTAGGGTGCAATCCCATTTGTGTCTTCTCAGAAATAATCCTCACCCATTTTAATGGGACTTACTAGCAGATAAATGTTTATAGACTTGCAGCCTTAAATACCAATATGTAGTAAGCTATTGCACTAAACTTGGCCATTGTGCAAGTTAGCATCCAAAACTGTTTCAAGGCACGGTCTTACACATGCTGAGGCAGAGAAGGGGCCTAGAATCCCCAACATGCCCCAGCCCCAGTTGAAGTCCCATCACTGGAGTCCCCAGAACTTACTTAGAAGTAAGGTCCACTGATTTCAAAGGAATGATCTTCAAGAAGATAAGTGTAAGATCAGGGAACAAGGTTGCAACCCACCCACCTTCCATTAAACAACAATGCTTGGATTCGTTTAAAGTAGGGGTGGAGAATGTGTAGCTCTCCATATGCTGCTGGACTACACCTCCCATCAGCCCTAGCCAGCAGTCTGTGGTGAGGGATTATGGAAGATGAAATCCAGCAGCTTCTGGAAGGCCACATATTCCCCATCCCTGATCTAAATTGATTTAACTTCAATGGATTTAGCAGAATTCAAGTATCTTAATTCCAATTGATTTCCTTACCCAGAAATCTCTTTGCTCTATTGAACTGAAGCAGGTTTACCAACACTGTATGTATGGCCAAATGTAAAGAATGGGAGCCTTGGGCATGAGTTCTAATCCATCCCCATTCATGAACTCAAGCCGGAGTTCTGCCTTCTGCATCTACCTCATGAATTGAAACTCAGGCCTCAGTTCCTCTGCAGAGTGGCATTGGGAATGGGGGATATGCTGGTGCAAAATGGCTGACAGGAGGAAAGGTGCTTTACCCATTTGCTCCCATCCACCAGCTACTTTTACCTCAGCAGAGCTCCCTGCCACATTTTCCATCATCAGTATAGGTCTAGAACCCTAGCTAGAAAAGCAGGAGACAAATTTCAGGAGGAAAGCCGAAATCCCCCCTCCCTTCCCATACTATTTTGTCAGGGAAAGGGGTAGCCATGATTTCATGACCCAAATGGAGGCCAAGAACCCTAACCAGGCACATCACCGTCTTGGTTTCAGTTCCCTCAAGAGAAGTGAGCAAGTCCACTAAGGAGTTGAACTTTCTGCACAAAAAATGCTACAGAAATAAGATGCTAATTTTAATTAAGTCATAATAAAAGCTTACCTGTCAGTATTCCATTAATATTATTCTAGTATAGGCATCACATTTATTCATATGTTTCCCTTTTTTAATATAAGAAATGCAAAAGGAAAAGGGTGCTGCAGTTTTTAGCCACTCGCTGGTGTTAAGATGATGTTAAGTCCTTGGTGTTAAGATCTTTAGTTCCAGCACCAGCTATTCAGTGAATGGGCATCCCAGTGAAACCGCAGCACTTCTTTTGCTTAGTGACTCTTCATCACAGCAAGATAGTGACAAAATTAACAGTGCTTTGCACCACAGAGTGTTGGAATTGGAGGATTTTGTTAAGCCAAGAACACAAAGGGCAACATCTCCTAGAAATATGGTGAACGTAACCATTCCCTGATTCTTAGCTCCTTGGAGAATGTTACATATGCTGTTCTAAGCTACAGAGATAGCAAGAAGACGCACCCTTCAGCCCTGGAGGGAAATTTGAACAAGAGAGGGCTAGACATTAATATATGAGTATCACTTACCTGGATGGGTGCCTAACACAACCCAGGGAAGTTATGCTCTCAGATTGCCTATGAGCTTGTTGGTTGGACCTCGAGGCTCAGTGGCAAGCAAAAAGAAGCAGCATCCAGGGAAGGCTTCCTGCTCGAGGAAGAGGACAAACCAGCAGGTTTCCATCTTTCTTGCAGCTTCCAGCACTGGCCCACATGAAACTCCCTGGAGCAGCAGGGGAGCTGCAGCGGGGAAGAGGAATCAGTGAAAATTGCCCTGTCCTCCTCCTCCAGAAGCCCTCCAGATCCAAGGCTGAATCCACCACGGACCTCACTCTGTTACAGTCTCATCCTGGTGCTGCTACAGCCACATCCTGCTTTCGAGACTTGTGTGTCATTTCCCGACATCACCTATATTCCCCTCAGTGCTATTAGCGGGTGTTGCCCACCTGACAATATTGGCCATTATTTGAGGGCATGTCAGGGGGAGTTGGAAAAGAGAAGCATGCACTGAAGTGGCCCTTGGAGGTTACCTTGCTTTTCTGTTTGCTCTTAGCTCAATTACCTGTGTGCGGTGCCAAGGAGTAAAAATGGGGGAAAACACAGCTCCTCTTCCCTGCCCCCAGTCATGGAGAAAACGAAAGGCTGCCTCCCTTGTGCCTGTCCTCACAACTCCCCACAGGCTGAAGCCAGTGAGGCCAGCAGCTCCCCAAGTCCTTCCAGATAAAAGCTTGCCAGTTCAGCCCCCGCCCCCCCGCACAGACTATAAGCCTCATTGGAGTCAATGGGATTTGGTACGGCCATTGAAGATCATGTGATTTGCTGAAATGCACAACCACTCCAAAGTAAGAGCACAAAGATGACAATTAGGAGCCATGAGCTTTATTTTTTCAGAGGGCTGGGGTGGGGGGGGGGGATTTGCAAGTCCGAGAGCAGAGTCAGGTGGGGGCAAGGGAGGCAGGAAAGCAAATGAAGCCTCTTTGAATTGCTGCCCTGAGACTTTTATGTGTAGGACGGGGTATAAACATTTTAAATACATACATACATACATACATACATACATACATACATACCGTGTTTGGCAGAGCCCAGCGAGAAAAATCCTCTGCTGCAGCCCCTACTTCTCAAAGGCACAACTGAGGTCAAATTTGCAATAATTTCGGCACCAGGACAACACTTTCTAGTTTACTGGGCATTTTAAGCTGGTCAGTCTATCTTACTTTTTTCAGCTGTGTCTTGTACTGCTATTTAATTCTTACTGCTTTTGGTGTATTTTATGGCTGTGTGACCATTTTCATTATAATTATTTAATTTACTACTCTGATGCATTTTGATGAAGGGTAGTTTATGCATATCTTGAAAAATAGAAATAAATTAATGTGGCAAGTGAACAATTTAGTTATTTTTGTTCAGTATAGTAGTGACACTTCAAAGAAAGAAAAGGAGAAGGAGGTGGTTCCGTATCAGTTAAAAAAAACTCTGCCCAGCTACAGAAACAAACAAGACATTTTAAGGTTCCAATGGTTTAAGGTTGTTAACAGGTTTCCAAGAGCAGAGCAATGAAATAAGTAACTCGATGCTGTAAACAGGGCTTTAAATAAAATATTGAGGTTGTATCCTATACTCACCCTGGGTATTAGCCCAATTGAACTCAAGAGAACTTACTTCTACTTATGAACAGGATGACACTGCAATGATTAGTAATGCTACCAAAATTCATAATTACTCATCAGACTTTGCCCATTCATACTGCTTGCCTTTTCAGTGAGGCTGGATCGATGGATTCCCTAATTTACAAATTCACTATTAACTGGAATTATCATCCACATCTGACTGAGCATGAACAATCCATGTCCTAGCAATGCTGTTTCTCAGCCTGCACTGAGTTGGTTGGCTCAACCCATTCCTTGCTTACATTAAACTGGATGTCACTTTACCCCACAACTAAATGCAGCAATACCCTCTCCTGCTTGCTATGTGGTGCCCCAATCATATTTCATTGTTTTCTTTTCTTCCGTAAGTTAATGTGTGCTTTACTTAATGCTGGTGGTGGGTGAGTGGTCTCTGTGTGAGGCTGCATGAAATCAACCAATCAGGAAGGGGGCATATAATGTAGTGAACTGTGCATCCTGTATATCCAAACTACAGTTCCCAAGATGCACTTTGATGTTTCACATATGCCAAAGCTGATTTATTTGGAACACAGAGTTTTTGTCTGAACTTCCATGCCTGAGTTTGCGAGTATCTAAGGAAATAGCAAATGAACCTGAGGTAAGTTCACCCCTCATTAGTAGTGATCGGTTTTCAAAGGCACTTTTTGTAGAAACCAAGCAGAAAGAGAGCGTCCAACAGGGCATATGTGAGATGCTGCAGCCTGGAAAAGCAAAGTGTGGAGCCTGCCCAGCTCCCTCTCTGTTCTGTTTTGTCATTTCACAGCGCCACCCCCACTTTTGATCAAACTTTAAAGCCTCCGGAATGATGGGGCTCAGCATTTTCCACAGTGAGAAAAGGGGGTTGCTTGCTTTTATAAGCGTGTTCCCTGTAGTGCTGAATGAGCTCAAAGGAAATGTTTGGTGCTGTCAGCGTGGGAGATGGAACTGCTGTTTTCGGCCATCAGGCAAGCCTCATCTGCTATTTCTCCCTCCCCATGTGCCCACCACATCAGCTCTTTTCTGCCTCTGGTGGAGTAAAAAAAAAAAAACCAGCAGTTCTGTGGCTGATCATGCTAATGAAAGAGTTGGCCTGAAATGTTTGCCTTTACTGTACTTGCAAGTGCACAAAGGTGAAGACAAGTAGAGCAGCAGTTTGGGCTTCTCAGAGACCACTACAGGAGTCTTTAAAAGGCAATTCTAAGGAGTAAGCCTGTAATACATGACAGCCGTGGCAAAGCTAGGAAGGCCTGTAATTCCGTGGCACTGGCTGGTTGAGTGCACTGACTCAGGATAACTGACTCAGTTTGCTGTATTCCTAAAGCACAGCAAATATTTTTGTATAAATATTTGTTGCTTATGTGGGATTGAGGGACATCTTCTCCTTAATGCAAAGAGGAGAGGTGTATTGTCTTAGCAGTCAAAAATAAAACTTCATTCATTCATTCATTCATTCATTCATTTATTTATTTATTTGGAGTTTTTATATGCCATCCCATTGCTTAACGCCTTAATGAGGTTTGCTCCAGCCTGACTCCAAATCATGAACATTCAAGCCCCATTTCTTTCTTGCAAAATATTCTCTTTTCAAAGTTATCCTTAGTTTGCTAAGTGAACTGTCCAGAGATGTTAATGTATTAACATTAATTGGCATGCCAATGTAGTTAGTAAATCAATTCATTAATTTGATTTTAGGAAGACAGAGACTTCTGGCCCTTTACAAATGACTGAAAAGGAAGTCTCCTGATTGCCTAGTAACAGAGGGAGGGATGGGGAGTCCTTGATAGAATCATAGTAGAGTTGGAAGGGGCCAGAGGGCCATCAGGTGCAACCCCCTGCTGAGTGCAGACACCAAGTTAAACCATCCCTCTCAGATAGCTGTCCAGTTGCATCTTCAATACCTCTCATGTGGTAGAGCCCACAACTAATCTAGGCCATTGGTTCCATTGTCATACTGCTCTATCAGTCAGGAATTTTTTCCTGATATCTTGCTGAAATCTGGCTTTCTTTACATTGAGCCCATTATGCCGTGTCCTGCAGCCTGGGATGATCTAGAAGAGATCCTGTCCGTCCTCTTTTAAGTACTTGTAGAGTGTTATCAAATCTTCTCGAGGCTAAACATGCCCAGTTCTTTCCATCTCTCTTCATGGGGCTTTCTTTCCAGTCCCTGGATCATCCTTGCTGCCCTCCTCTGGACCTTTCCAGCTTGTCTGCATCTTTCTTAAACTGTGGTGCCCAGAACTGGTCAGTGCTCCAGATGCGGCCTAACCAGTGCTGAGTCAAGGGGAACTAGTGCTTCATGTGATTTGGAAGTAAGCCTTCTATTAATGCAGCCTAAAATAGACTAAATTTGCCCTTTTTGAAGTCACATCACTGCACTGATCAAGTACATTTAATATCCACCCAGTGACTAGGTGGCCAGATGCACATCATTGCATTTTTGGAATTTTAGAGGCCGGACACGCTCCTTTTTGTGTTTCCAACAAAGGAGCAGAGGCAAAACCCTTTGCTCTTACCCTGTCCAGTCCCTGCCAGCATGGCGTGGGATAGAGAGGGGTCCTGAACCTGGATTCCTCTGTCTGTCAGCAGTGCAACGCTTCGGAGTGCGCCCTCAATCTTGCTTGCATCGGACACGGTTCAGTGGGAACTGTTCAGCTCTGCCCAGGCAGATCAAATCCCGTCTGTCATCCCTGGTCTTTGGTGACTCACGCAGCTCCTTTAATGCAGAAGCTTCATTGCTGATCTTCATCCGTTCCCACTGCTGAAATGAGTGGAGCAGCCTTCTGGGCAGAGATGCGTCACATGTGGGGAACCAGATGCAAAAGCAGGAGGGGGCACCTGGACACTCAGGAGGGGGCACAGGGATTCCCACAGGTGTAGCACGTCACACATGTACCTAGTGAAATTCCCCCTTCGGCCAGATTATTGAAGGTGCAGGGGCCCCTGCTCTTCCCAGCTGGCCACCCCACTCCATATGCACATGAGTTGGCTCCTACTACTACATACCAGGGATCGCTAATTCAGGCTGATGGCCACATTGCAGTGCAAGCTCCAGGTTTTTGTGGGCCCTCCAGAAAATCACCTTTGAAGCCACCCACCTCTATCTTCTCACCACCATTGGCACTAGCTCCTCTTTGCCCCCGTTTGCTTGCTTGACATGTAGAGAGGCAGTGAGAAAGTAGGCAGTGGTGTCAGAGAGTCGTCTTTCCCACCGTTGTTTGTGCCAGAGCAAAAGGCAGGGCAACAGCCAGGCTGAAAGGCTGAAAAGGAGACACAAGCCCAGGGGGATCTGGGATGGCTGTCAGTCCTGCTTCGGTGTGTGCCCTTGGCAAATGCCCAACCACGCCTACACCGATGCCAGTCCTGCCCCTTAACCTCTTCTGTAAAATATGGATTTCAATTGACAAATACCTCTGGTGACTCAAGCTAGTATAGAATGCATGGAATACGGACCAGAATATGTGGGGCACGCTAAAAACTGCTTTATAGCAACAATTCAGCCTGATAATGTAATTAATAAGAGCAGGGGGGAAAATATCAATTTTTAATATCTCTGTCCAACAGAGAATAACTCTGCTTCAAGGGTTGCCTGCAATCAGACAGCAAGACAGACATCAAAATGAGTCCAGCTTTTGGCACATCAATCCTTTTAAGAAACCAACAAGCTTTCTTTCTGTTCTGAGAAAGAATGTAGAAGAGCATTGTAACAGTGCCATCTAGTGGCTCCACTATTGCAGAGGAAGCTCATAAACTAGATCAACTACCCGCAACTGCTCTGGTCTAGCCGAATAAAAATCTTAAGCGAAAAAGAAACAACCATATAATAACTAGAACACAGGCTTTTGAATTATACTGTGGTATTCCTCAGGCTGGATGTTTCAAATGAACAATAACACGGGAACAGATTTTTTTTTTAGCTATTAGCAAAACAAGTTCATCTTCTTTACAGATTTGTTAACCCTTAAAATGGAAGAAGACATACATTTTCATAGATGAGACTCAAAGCGGTCTGTGCTAATTGGTTGTAAGGCAGATATAACATGGACATTTGCCATACCGCCCATTTGCATTTCAAATGCCACGTCCCCATTTGCTCTTGCTCTGTGCCGTCCTGTCTCCTCCAAATTTTGACAAGCCCATGAATGAGCATCCTCCAGAGGTCCTGTCTGTCATGGCCCTGCTCAGCTCTTGTAAACCCAGGATGGTGGTCACTCCATCCCATATCTGGTGGTCTTCTTCTGACTTCGACTTTCCCTAGCATTATTGTCTTGCCTTCTCAAAATATGACACCTTCATTTTGGCCGTTTTTGCTTCCAGGGAAGGTTCTGGCTTGATTTGACCGAGGACCCAAGTGTTCATCTTGGCTGCAGTGTCCCTGTGAAATGCCGACTGAAACAAAGTATGCAAAATCTTTCACAACTTCAATTTCTTCATGGTTGACAGTAAAGTTCGGTAATTCTTCTTGTAGTCCTGATTTTTGTTTTCTTAATGTTCAGCTGCAGCCCTGCTTTTATACTTTCTTCTTTCACTTTCACCAGGAGTTATTTCAGCTCACTGCTGCTTTCTTCCAGAAATATCTCATCTCCATATCTTAAATTATTGATGGAAAAATCCGCCAATTTTCATTCATTCCTCTAATTCCAATCCAGCTTTCCTTTTGCTATGTTCTGTCTGTATAAAATGAACTGATAGGGAGCTAAAATGCACCCTTGTCAGATGTCTCTGCCCAGAGACAACTATTCTGTTTCTCCATATACTGTCCTAACAGCAGCTTCTTGCCACAGTACAGGTTATGCATCAGAGTGATCAGGTGCTGAGGAACCCCCATGTCTTTCAAGACCATCCATAGCTTCTCATGACCCATACAGTCAAAGGCTTTGCTGTAGTCTTCTGAAATTCTTTGGTGCAGTCCAGGACCCACAGTATATTTGCAATATGGTCTCAAGTGCCCTCCGTTTTGGAAGCCAGCCTGAATGTGAGGCATTTCTCAGTCCACACAGGATAATTTTAAAATTCTTGCAACATCTTGAGCATCATTTTGCTTGCATGAAAATTGAATGCACTGCCGCTGCTGTGCCCTTTTCATCTCCTCCGTGAGGACTGGAATGCATTTTGAATGTTTCCAGCCAGTGCGCCACTGTTTTGCTTTTCATGTTTGTAGATATATTCTTGTTAGGATCTGGACTGATTCGATCTCTACAGCTTGGAACAGGCCTGTTGGTATCCTATCTGCTCCAAGTGCTTTATTTCTTCCAAGTGCATTCAGAGCTGCTTTCACGTCACTTGCTAACATTGCAGGCTCTTCTTCCTAGGATTCCTCTTCAAAGAAGTCTGTCACCTTTTTATCTCTTCGATCTCTTGTTTCCACTTTCTCTTTTTTATCTTCGCCTTTCCTTCCACAGGAACATTGATCAAATATTGATGTAACTATTGCAAGAGAAGCTCAACAACCATTTGTGAAGCACACATGGCAGCACTCAGTGGAGCAGCTATGCGTGCCCCTCTATGACAGGGTTGCTCCCACTTCCACTTCTGTGTCTGTGCCCTCGTGGCCGTGTGGCGCCTCTTGGGCTGTGATCACTAATGACTGTGTTCAGTTCTGGGCTCCTCATTACAGGAAGGATATAGCCAGGTTAGAGTCAGTGCAGCGAAGGGCCACAAGGTTGGTGGCCGGTTTGCAGGGGAAGCCGTATGAGGCGAGACTGAGGGAACTGGGTCTTTTCAGCCAGGAGAGGAGGAGACTCCGAGGGGATCTGTTGGTGACATACAGGTATGTGAGGGGATGTCACATGGAGATGGGTAGAGGCCTGTTCTCCCCTGCAGAGGAAGGCAGGACGCGCTCCAACAGAGCAAAGCTCAGGGAGCCAAGGTTTCGTTTGGATGCCAGGAAGCACTTCCTGACAGTCAGGACCCCGAGGGTGTGGAATGGGCTTCCACAAGAGGTCGTTGAGGCCCCATCGGTGCGGGTGTTCAAGGATAGGCTGGATATGACATGGTAGGCATGTCATGAGTGGAGCCAGCTGGAGTAGGGGTCAGACTAGATGGCCCGGGAGACCCCTTCTGGCTCGCTCTGTTTCTGTTTCTATGACTGATTTCCACAGGGACGGGGGGGGTCGCACATGTGAAATGGTAGGCATTCCCACAGAGAAGCCACATGGATGGAAGGGTCATATGGCCCACTCACAGCATGGTGGCCCCCACAGAGGCAGCAACAAACAGGGCATACACAAAGCAGCACAAATGGTGGCGCAGTAGATCCAGGACTCATCAGGGCAGGGACACTGATGTCATCTGCCTCTACCTGCTCAAAATCCCCTGATCCTTCTCCAAGTCTCATGGCAACTGGAGAAAAGGGATTTCCCCAGCAACAATATATTACTGTGAACAGTCCCTGTTGCAATGGAAAGTATCGACCTGGTCTTGAATGCACAGTTCAGAAGACTGCAGTGGCTCTCCAAAAGACCTGTTCCTGCTGCAGACGCAAATGGATATGGGCCAACACATCTGCCTGGGGGTGACTAGGAGGGTGTCACGACGAATGCCTCCTCTACATTTACCACTACATCACTAAGCACAAAGATTTTAATACTATTGCGCTCAGCAAGATGCAAGAATCCAGCAGGGTTCGTGTGGAATGTGGTAATTGGGTCATTGCCAAGCCATCTGCTCAGGCAGCAACTGACTATAAAAGAAAGGCCCCCCTGAGTTTTGAAAAGCAGTTGTAAAGAACTAGTTCCCTTGAAAAGCGGGGAACAGGTTGCTGCAAAGAAGGTCTGAGGCTCCCCGATTTCCCTGTTGCTGTGTTAGCATTCTGCAGGTGGCACCTCCTTCAAGAAAACCATTTGGAACGAAGGTATTGCTTCTTTCAGCCCAATTAATACATAGGAGCTGCTCCTCAAGTGACGGCGTAGCTGTTGACCTCTGCTGCTGCCCTGCACTGCAGTCTGCCCCTTCTGCTCACATTTTGCATTGCCAAGATTTGATCCCTCATAGGGTCTCTATTGGAGCATCAGCATGATGCGCTTGTTCCTAAACCAGAACTGACAGCTGCCAGTGCCTGCCCCCTTTGCAAGTGCTCAAGTCCAAAGCTATAATCAAGATATCTGCTGCAAGGAGTTGTTTAAAGATGTTTCTCACTGTTCTAAAGAGTGCTAAGACAATAAACCAGTCAATTCAAACTAATGGCCAGGTGTAATCTAAGCATTCAAAGGCTCATAAATATTGATTTGTAGAAGCAAGTGTCATGGCTGCCAGCTGCTATGCTGACAATAATTGAAACACTGTAAATATTTATGCTTCAGCTTTTCTTTGTTGAGGCTTTGGACAGGAATGATTCTGTCTTCTGTGATTCCATATTCTACTGTAAACGCTTCCTAACCTATTGGCCTGGAAATCTCACAATGGACAGTGAGACAAAGAGAGCCTGTTCACGCCATATGGGCTCCAGCTTTTGCCAAGACTTCTACATGCCACCACAAATACTGACAAATCTCCCTTAGATCCCACCATGAATCCCATGCAAGCAAAATGGTAGATCTGCTCCCCTATGCTGCTCTGACTGAAGCACTTGCAACAGTTCATAGATGTGGTCCACAGACTTGTCCACAGGTGCTCCCCTCTGGTGGTCCCTATCTATCCCTGTTGATACCATAGCAAAGATCAATGAGCAAACATCCATCCAAACCACAGATCATCTGTTGAGCCTCTGTCCATACACCAAGGGCAGATCATCCTCTTGTTTCAGTCTGGATTTGATGAGCATTTCTTGAAACTCACAAAGTTGTCCATGTTTTGGAGAAAGAGAACTTGATATTCCATCTCAAAGTTGTCTGGGTGGTTTACAACAATTCATAAAATGTTCCAGTGTTGTGCAGTGGTTAAGAGCCTGGGACTGGGACTCAGGCGATCTGGGTTCTAGTCCCCGCTCAGCCATGGAACCAACAGGTTGACCTGGAGCCAGTCACAGACTCTGAGCCCAACCTACCTCACAAGGAGGTTGTTGTGAAGATAAGATTTAAAGAAGGAGGAAATTGACGTAAGCTGCCTTGAGTTCCTTGGAAGGAAAAAAGCATGTAAGCATAATAAATAAATAACAATAAAATGTCATAGAATCAGAGAAACATTGAAAGTTTAAAACAGCTTAAACAAAAAAGATTGACTCACCTGGGATGACAAAAAAAACACCTGGGATGGTTAATCCCCTCAAGCCCCTGGGTATCCAGGTCAATCTTCAAAGGCCTTTGTATAAAGGGCCATCTTAACCTGGCAGCAAAAAGATTACAAGGCCACAGCAGGAAGGCTGTGCCAGAGATGAGAGGCCACCACAAAAAAGCCCACTCAGAAGAGGACTCTAGAGGTTAAGTGTAGTGTCCAAGTAGACTGTGGTTGAGAGAGATGCTCTGGCAGGTATTACAGTCCTAAGCTGTGTAAGGCTATACAGGTTAAAACCAGCACCTTGAATTGGGCCCAAGGGCATACAGGCAGCCAATACAAGCAGCTCAGAACTGGTCTTATGTGATAGGATCTATGGGTCCAATAATTAGTCTGGGTGCCACATTTTGCACAAGCTGCAGCTTCCCCACTGTCTTCAGGGGCAGCCCCACGAAGTGCATTGCAGTAAACTGACATTACTAGAGCATAGATGACTGAGACCAGGCTATCCCTGCCCAGATAGGGGTGCAGCTGGGCCACCAACCAAAGCAAATAGAAGGCATGCTGAGCCACTGAGGCCACCTGAGCCTCAAATAACAAAGATCAATCAAGGAGGAACCCTCGAGCTACAGATCTACTCCTTCAAAGGAACTGTAGCCCCATGTAGAACAGGTTGCACCCTCCAGCCAGAGGAGCTACCCACCAACAGCATCTCAGTCTTGTCTGGACTAAGCTTCAGTTTGCAAGGCCTCACCGAGGCCATTGTCACAGCCAAACACTGGTTCAGCCCATCCACAGACTCATCTGCTGATGACACAGGAAGAAACAGAGCTGCATGTCATCAGCAGACTCCAAACCTCTGGATGAGCCCACTCAGTAGTTGTTGTAGATGCTAAGCAGCATGGGGGACAGACCAGACCCCTGAGGAACTCCACGCTGGAGAACCCACAGGACTGAACAACATTCCCCAAGCACCCACCTTCTGGAGAGGGCCCACCAAGCAGAGGTGGAGCAACAGCAGCACAGTGCCCCCCACTCCCAACTCAGAGAGTCACTCCAGAAGGATACCATGGTCAATAGTGCTGAAAACCAACAACGGGCCCAGGAGTATCAAGGGGGTCACACTCCCCCATCACTCTCCCAGCAGGAGTCATCATACAGGACAACCAAGGCTATTTCTGTGCCAAAACCAGACCTGCACCCCACCTAATCTGTCTCATCCAAGAGTGCCTAGAGTTGATTAGAAACCACCTTTCCAAGAACCTTGCCCAGGAAAGGAAGACTTGCTACTGGCATAAAATTATTTGGCTCTTCCAAGTCAGGGCAGGATATCTTCAGAGGTGGTCTCACCACCACCTCTTTAAGGCAGCATGGGACCAGTCCCTCTCTCAAAGAAATATTAATCACCTCCCTAGGCAAGATGGTCTTTCCTTCCTTATAAGCCAGGAAGGGCAAGAAGCTAGTACAGAAGTGGTTGAATGGATCTGACCAAGCACCTTGTCAGCATCCTCAAGCTGTATTAGCTGAAACACAACCAATAAAACAGGAGCAGACTGTGCTCTGGATATCTCCAAATAAATTACAGCAGGCTCCATACGGTTCTAAGAAATTGTCTCCCCTGCCCTGCCTTCTTCCAAATACACCCCACTGTAGGCTCACACCAGCATCCAGAGAGAGTTTTCTCCCATCTACAATCAAGCCATCTCCTAAGCTGTTTTGCGATATACCACAGAGCTCTACAACAGAGAAGGCACTTTGGAGCGATTGTGTCACTTGCCCAGGACATTTCTGTGTTCCACAGCCCAACCAGGGCTTCAACAGGCACACTGACCATATCAGCTGGAAAATCCCCCTCTGCACCCATCCTGGTCTCCGTTATACGTACCAGATCACTGCTTCATCCACTCTTAAATCATGGATGAGGGAGGTTTCATTCTACACCAATCCGGCATTTAAAAGCTGCATCCAGAGAGCTGAGGGCAGGTTGACCGGGTGACCATCAAGCCAGTGGGTGGAAGGAAGACTGGAAGAGGGCACAGCCTCTGGCTATCTGGGCTGCATTGCCCTTACCTGCCCCTCCTCCAAACACCAGATCTTCTGCCACCCATCACTGCACCAACTGGGACCCCCACCATCCACCTACCTGGCCCCATAGCCTCCCTTCCAGGCCCTCACAAGCAAGGGCAAGTAAGGGAGAAACAGAGAAGCACGCACACCCTCAGGGCATCCCAAAGGGGCAGCCTGCTACCCAGCAACAGGCCTGCTGGACTGGCTGCCTTCTGCCCTGCTGGGCTCCGCTGGGGCAGGGAAGTTTGCTGGAAGGGCCTGCAGCAGGTCTGAAAGCACAGCAGTCCCCAAGGCTCCTCAGCAGCCTCAGGGTGCCGTTATTTAGTTATTTAGTTGATGTGGTTGCAAACCAGACTGACAGATTCATCCATCTGAGCCCAGGACGTTGCCCTTGAAAGTCTGGCTTTGAATCCCTGTGTATATTCAACCATGTTAGCACTTAATTAGAGTTGCCATTTTTTTCCTCCTCATCTTGAACAAATACATGGCAGGCCGGCACATCCATGCTGCAGATAGCCGAGCCAACTGAATTTGGCTGGGGAAGGGGAGTGGGAATTTAGTTTCAGTTCATTGCTGACACAAGTTTACCAACATTTGCAGAGTTCTTCATATGTGGAGAGAAAGCACTTGAGATTTTAAAAAGTGAGCACGGGAAAAAGCAAATCTGACAAAGTCATCTATTCCTAAGACCCATCCCTAAGACTATTCCTAGACTTTCTGCTTTCTCCATAGCACAGTCTGTTTCCTATTTATTATTTATTTATTTATTAAGGAGACCTCTATGCCTTATTCTCTGTAAGTATCCCCAAGGCAATAAAGAATTGATTTGCCCTTGGATTCCCAGTATAAAAACAACGTTGGAATTGCAATCATCTACACGTTGTTACAAATCATTGCATACATTTTGGGGACAAAATGCACCATGGCTGTAGGTGAAGCGTCATCTCTGCACGTTTCTAGGCCTGTGCCAGACGCCCAACCCAGCATCTAAACGATTGCCCTGCATGTCCCCATGCGAAGGTGCGACGGAGGGGAGCAGGGAAGAGATCCGGTATCAGCAGCCGAGTCCCTGCTACATGATCTGTGCTCCCGGCACAAGGTGGGGAATGCTGAAAAGGGAAGCCGGAATCTGCCCATATCACTTGCGTATGGTTTGCTCCTCATGCTCTTCCATCCCATTTCCATATAAAACTGTACAGCTGCAACCCTTTCCAAACAGTGTTAATAATATGTAAATGTGCATTTTCTCCCAAAATACGTATTTCAATACATTTTATATTTTTAACGTGCCAAGAAGCATTTCACAACATGGAAAAAGTGTGGAATGTGGGGCAGAACCAAGTACCAATTCGCATATTCATCAAGTTCTGGACACTATGCTAGAAGCATTTTGGGCCAGATCTGAAACTCTGTTAAAAGCAGACTATGGTGGGGTGGGGAACCTACACTAGAACCCTTCTGTTTCTCAGGGAGCCCTGTCATAATATCGATGCAAAATGCCCGTACCCCTGTTGGAGCACCTGCAGATAGATACAGCACAAGTTCCTTTGTGTTGAAAGCATGATCCTGTGTCACACAAAAATGTAAATGCAGGAGAACTGGGGGGGGGGGGGGGGGGGGGGGGGGGGAGGGGAGGAAAAAGGGGGTCAAAACAGGGGACCCCCCACCCCGGGAGGTGTAAAGGGGGAGAAAATAACGAAG